>NC_132785.1:9607261-9909205 GCF_048418805.1 Vulpes vulpes
TTCACACCCTACCATTCCTCAGTTGCAAACCCAACAGGAAGAGACCAAGGACCCACTTTAGTATCCCAGCAGGAAGAAGGCTCTTCTTCACTCCTGCCCCTGCAAACAGCCCAGCCAATAAGAGACCATCACAACGCAGGCAATTAAAAGCCACTACACTTCATGTTCTCAGTTTATTCCAATGGACCTATTTTGTTTATAATAGCCTTCCCTATATCCCCCTTTCCTCTATAAAAGAGTGTTTCTCTCTTTTGTTCTGTGGATTAGTCTATTTTTTTCTTTTTAAACTTTATTTAGTCATGAGAGACAGAGAGAGAGAGAGAGAGAGAGAGAGAGGCAGTGACACAGGCAGAGGGAGAAGCAGGCTCCCTGTGGGGAGCCCAATGTTGAACTAGATCCTGGGACTCCAGGATCACACCCTGAGCTGAAGGCAGATGCTCAACCGCTAAGCCACCTGGGTGACCCGGATTTGCCTATAGTTTTGCCATAGTTTGCTTGTCCTGGATTGCAGTTCTCTGCTATTCCTGAATAAACCCGTTTTTGCTGGTAAAAGAACTGGCAGACTTACTGACTGATTGAGAGCGTGCACTTATAGGCAGGAGGGAGCATGGCAGAGGGAGAGAGAGAATCTTAAGTAGGCTTCATTCTTCAGTGCAGAGTCTGATGTGGGGCTCAATCTCACAAATCTGAGATCATGACCAAAATCAAGAGTCTGTGCTTAACTGATTGAGCCACCCAGGTGCCCCTGGCAGTTTTATTTTTAAGGTTAATAAAAACAAATACTCTTTTGGAAAACCATCAAATGAAAAAGTAAGTGGAAATACAATGCTAAATTGTTCTAAAAACAATGAAATCGGGCAGCCCGGGTGGCTCAGCGGTTTAGCGCCACCTTCGGCCCAGGCCTGATCCTGGAGACCCGGGATTGAGTCCCACATCGGGCTCCCTGCATGGAGCCTGCTTCTCCTTCTGCCTGTGTCTCTGCCTCTCTCTCTCTGTCTCTATGAATAAATAAATAAAATCTTTAAAAAATAAAAATAAAAAAATAAAAACAATGAAATCAAGGAACTTTCATTCAGAGTTTATGTGATATATAGCCAGAACTATATTCAGAGACCAAACTACTTTAATTATGTTTGTTAAGAAACAACAACATCACTTCCTTGTGTCCTCTCTACAGTCTAAGTGTTCATCTGAAGAAAGAACAAAAATAAAGGAACTTAAGAAAAGTCAGGGTAACAAAATTATGAAAATAAAGAGAAATGGATAAGCAGAAAGCCCATTAATAAATGGAAGCATAATAAAACAGACAAAATCAAGCTGATTAAGTAAAAACAAATTTAAAAAAATCCTTTAATAAATACCCAAGCCTCCATACCCCACAAAATGATCAACAATTAGAGAGTTATATGTGAAGAAAAACAGTTCTGGGAGAGCTCTGGAATCCTCTTAAGATATTTTAGCAACATAAAAAACCCTGCGAACTACAAAAGAGAAGAAAGACAACTTCATTTCATCTGTATCACCTCATCTACCAAGGCAACACTGCCCAGAGCCAAAAGGAAACTTCCCAGCTAGAAAGAAAGAGTTCCCCCTTCACCAAGATAAGACAAGTAGAGTAGAGTGTAGCTTAACTAGCCTTTGGGGGCACTGTAAGAAGGTCCCATTTCAGTTTTGCTTTATACTGGCAAGCTGAGATGTACAGAGATCACTAGGAACAAGGAAGAAAAGTAGGATCTCTCAAGGGCAGCTGCGCAGCAGGAGTGACTGTGGTTCATAGTGATGTACTCTACAAACTCAGCAGCTTTTGCCACTGAAAAAGGAACCAACAGACAGTACAACTATTCCAGACTTCCTGCAGATTTCACCAGGTATTCTGCCCAACAGGTATTAGCTTTTCCTGATTCCAAATGCCTGAGTCCCTTGATCTCTGTCTCTGCCAGAGCCTGGCAGCAAGGTCTGTGGGTCATCCCCCACTGTTAATTGGTATACTCAGGAATAGCTGTGCATTTAAATGCTACCACCCTGATGCTCATTACCAGTCTCTATTGCAGTGTGCACATTGAGGATGGGTGTAGATAATGCCACATAGGAAATCATGCTAACAGCCAGGAACCCTGCTGCTGGGGTACAAATCTGGATCTGAATCAGGCCGTATCTCTGGCACTGGCCTGCATGATCATGTTCACCTACAGCTACCTCCCCAAGCTATTTACCTATATGCCCCTAGTCCAAACCCTGACACCACCCTCCATTGCAGTAGATCCTCACAGAGGGAGACTGTATAGCCACAGGAGTATTTTGACAGCCAAGCTCCCAAAAGCTACCAATGAGGCTGTAGTTGGCTCCAGCCCTTGGTGCCTATCTGGCCACCACCACTATGTCTGTTGGCTACTACATAGGCAGCCGTGTGCACATCACCAGATCCAGCCACCACCACTGTCTATCCTAGTCCCTATCTGCCAAACTTGGAAGCACTGCTGAAGAGCCCAACAGCCCTTATAGCCACTGTGAAATACCCACAATGCTTCAAAGAAGTGCACAGTTGTTGGATCCTAAAACCCTGAGCCAAAGAGAAAATATGCTCCCAGGACCCAGTGTTGCTACATGCCCGAGTCTGGTGCCCTGTTCCATTAGACATGGAATCCCAGTATGTTCTGTTGTTCCTCCACCCACAGATAAGTCAGTTCAGAAGGTCTACGGAGATCACCAAGAATCAGGAACAATGTCTCCCCCAAAGAAATACAGTAAACTTTCAGTAACTGGCCAAAATAATTGAGAGCTAAGATTTTTCCAAAGCAATGTATGCATCATTATAGTCTTAGAAGGAAAAGGGAGGGAAAAAGGAGTGGAAAGCTTATTTAAAGAAAGAATGGCTCGACTTCCAGGAAGATGGCAGAGTGGGAGAATCCTAAGCTCATCTTATTCCATGCATACAACTAGATAATACCCATATCAGTGTAAATTACCCAGAAAACAACCCAAAGACTGGAAGAACAGACTGTCCATAGGTAAATGTAGAGAAGAGGCCACATCAAAGAGGGCAGGAAGGGTGGGGATTCAGTCAGAGGCACAAAACTCTGTGGAAGGGAGGGATACTGTGGGCACAGAGAAGGGAGAGAGGCACTCACTCACTCCAGGCACAGGGAACCTGCATTGGGAAGATGAATCCCTGTTAACACTTTCACTTGAAAACCAGAGGGGCCTAATTATGCAAGTTTTTAGGTCAGTGGGATTAACATCTGGAACTTTAAAAAAATCAGGGGGCTTGGCTGTGGGAAGGCTAGAGGTCAATAGGAAACTGAGTCCCTACCCTTAAAGAGACAGCACAACAAACAGCCCTGCGCAGAGAAAAAGGACAGAAGCAGCAGCTAGAAAAATGCCTAGCGGATAGAGGAAAGATATATTTACTAATCTCCAAGTACATGGTGGAGGGGCAGGAATCTTTATGAGACTTTTCCAGAAACAAAGTTGGTGGCAAGTGCCATTTACCCCTCCTGAGGCCCCTAACCTAGACACGTGGACACTAGTGGGAATCAGTACAGTGCTAATACTTTCCATTAGCTTTTTGTAGAACTGTCCCCTTCCACTCGGCAGGTTAGAGAAGTGCAGACCTAGCTGGCACTGTGCCCCACCACCTTTCTCCTAAGGACTGATCTCTTCCAGCCCTGTGGTAGTTTTCTAAAGTGACTCCATGTCCCTTCCCACAACAGACCTACACAAATCTTGCTAACATCATACCCCTGCCCCTTTATTCTCTTGAACACTGAGGCCCCTCCAATATGCCCTTGGCCAGAACCAATCTGAAATGATGCCATAAGCCTGGCAGTGTGCAAGCAGCCTAAGAGGGACGAGCACCACTCATGAGGTGACTTCTGTCCTGGAGTGAGGGGAAGATAATCAGACACACCAGTCCTACTGCAGGCCCAGCAGTGTACTGGGGGCAGACACTGGGTCTGACTACAGGCCCTATTCATCAATGAAAGCTTCTCAGGTGATAAAACAGAGAAAGTACTCTACATTTTGCTGCTACTGCATCTCTGGCAAACACCTGGTCTGACTCATATCAAGCCCAAGGAGACCCCAGACTGGTCCATTATTAACACATGAACAAAACCCTCCCCCAAAAGGCAAAGGGAGTCATTGTAGACGACTGGTCTGAAGGCAAACATTGCTTAGCCACATTGATAGGATGCACACAAAACACATAAGAGACAACCCTGAAATGCCAGGTGAAGAGGTGGACACTGCATAGCAGGGCACTACAGAACTTCTTTATAAGTCCACTAGTTTCAAGAGGAGATGTACCTGACTTTCCTAACACAGAGAAACAGACATGGAGGGGGGAAAAAACAAACACAGAGTTAGAGCAAATGAAGAGATGATTATGTCCCAAATGAAAGAACAGGACAAAATCACAGCAAGAGAGCCAAACAAAACGGATAACATACCTGACAGAAAACTTAAAGCCATCATAAAGATATCCATGGAACTTGAGAAAAGAGTGGAGGACCTCAGTGAGACCCTCAACAAAGAGACCGAAAACACAAAAAAGAACCAAACAAAAATGAAGAACTCAATAAATGAAACTAAAAATACACTAATTGGAGTAAATAGTAGACTAGAAGAAGCAGATGAAAGGATCACTGTCCTGAAGAACTGATAATGAAAAGCAATCAAGCTGAACAGGAAGGAGGGAGGGAGAGGGAGAGGGAGAGAGAGAGAGAGAGAAAGAAATGTAAATAGACTTAGGGAACTTGGCGACACCATCAGCATAACAACATTCACATTATAGGGACCTCAGAAGGAGAGGAGAGAGAAAGAGGCAGAAAATTTATTTAAAGAAATAATAGCTGATAACTTCCTGAATCTGGGAAAGCAAAGAGAAATCCAGATCCAAGAGATGTAGAGAGCCCCCAACAAAATCAACTCAAGAAGGTCCACACCAAGACACAGTAATTAAAATGGCAAAAAGTAGAATTTTGAAAGTTGCAAGAGAAAAGGACAGCTACATAAAAGGGGAATCCTATAAGGCTATCAGTGGATTTTACCACAGAAACTCTGCAGGCCAGAATGCAGTGGCACCATATATTCAAAGTGCTGAGAGAAAAAACTCTTCAATCAATACTCTCAGAAAGGCTACCTTTTAGAATAAAGAGCTTCCCAGATAAACAAGTTAAAAAGGAATTCATCACCATTGAACTATCCCTACAAGAAAGGTTAAGGGAGGAGGGGCATGTGCCTGGCTGGCTCAGTCAGCAGAGCATGGAATCTTGATTTTGGGATCATGAATTCAAGCCTCACATTAGATGTGGGGACTACTTAAAAAAAAATGTTAAGGGGACTTTTTGAGTGGAAACAAAGACCACAGGGACACCTGGGTGCCTCAGTGGTTGAGTATCTGCCCTTGGCTCAGGTCCTGATCCTGAGATCTGGGATTGAGTCCCATATCGAGCTCCTTGCAGGGAGCCTACATCTCCTTCTGCCTGTTTCTCGCTCATGAATAAATAAAATCTTTTTTTAAGATTTTACTTATTCATGTGAGACACAGAGAGAGAGAGAGAGAGAGAGAGAGGCAGAGACACAGGCAGAAGGAGAGGCAGGCTCCATGCAGGGAGCTCGACGTGGGACTCGATCCTGGGTCTCCAGGATCACACCCCAGGCTGACGGCGGCACTAAACTGGTAAGCCACCAGGGCTGCCCTGAATAAATAAATAAAATCTTAAAAAAAAACAAACAGGAAAAAGGAAAAGAAAGACCATAAGTAGGAGTAAGAAAAGCAGAATGCATAAAAGCAGTAAGATTAAGTATGTCTATATAAAGCAGGCAAGGAATTTACAAAATAAAAGTGTAAAGTGTGACAGCATATATCTTCAATGTGAGGGGGAGAGAAAAATTATGAATTACATCAGAGAAAGACAAATACCTACGATTTCACTCACAAGTAGATTTTAAGAAACAAAGCAAATGAACAAAGAATAAGAGACCAAGCAAAAAATAGACTCTATAGAGAACAAATTGATGGTTACCAGAGGGAAGATGGGTGAGGGGATGGGTGAAATAGGTGAAGGGGATTAAGTACACACTTACCATGAAGAGCATTGAGTAATGTACAGAATTACTGAATCACCATATTGTAAACCTGAAACTAATGTAACACTTTATGTAACTACATTGGGATTTTTATTTTTTTATTTTTATTATTTATTTTTATTTACTTTTTACACTGGGATTTTTAAAAAGTGAAGGGATATTATTAGTAATAAACATATGCAGAAATCATGAGTGAAAACTTTCCAAATGTAGTGAAAGATCTGTACATCCAAGTTGAAGCTAACAGGTCACCTAAAAATTTCAATCCAAAAAGATCTTCTCCAAGACACATTTTATTTTTTATTTTTTTTTCCAAGACACATTTTAAGAGAACAGTGTAAACTCAAAAATGAAGAGAGAATTTTAAAAACAGCAAGAGAAAAATAATTTCTCTCATACAAGGAATTCCATAAGGCTATCAGATCTCAGCAGAAACTTTGTAAGCCAGGAGAGAAAGAAATGATATATTCAAAGTGCTGAAAGAAAGAAATTAGAAAACAAGAATACTTTACACAACTAAACTCTCCTTCAGAAATGAAGGTGAGATAAATACTTTTCTTAATAATAATAATAAAAAGCTTAGGATATTTATCACCATTAAATTGCCTTACAAGAAATGCTGTTAGTTAAGCTGAAACGAAAGGTTGTTAATTATTAACGTGAAAATATATGAAAATATATAAGACAATGGTAAAGGTAAGCATACAGTTACATTTAGAATACTCTAATACCATAATATGGTGCTGTGTTAAACTTAACTCTAGTATAAGGGTTAGGAAGCAAATGTATTAAAAAACAGCTATCGTGAAAACAATTTGTTAATGGATACACAAAACATAAAAATGTAAATCAGGACATCAAAAACCATAAAAGGAGGGGTGAATAAAAGGATACTTCTTGTATGTGAGTGAAGTATAGACTACAGTATGTATAAAATCTTTTATATAAGCATCCTGGTAATCACAAAGCCAAAACTTAAAGTAGATTCACAAAAGATAAAGAGAAGGGAATCAAAGCATATTACGATGGAAAACCAACAATTCACAAAGGAAAGCAGCAAGAGAGGAAAAACAAAAGGAAAAAGTGAATAATAAAATAGCCAAAAAACAATTATATTTTGAATTCTCTAATCAAATGACACAGAATGCTTAGATGGATTAAAAAACAAACAACAATCAGATGCCTGGGTGGCTCAGCGGTTGAGTGTCTGCCTTTGGCTCAGGGCATGATCCAGGAGTCCCGGGATCGAGTCCCACATCGGGCTCCCTGCATGGAGCCTGCTTCTTCCTCTGCCTGTGTCTCTGCCTCTCTCTGTACATCTCTCATGAATAAATAAAATCATTAAATAAACAAACAACAAAACAAAAAGCAAGAACCAACCATATGCTGCCTATAAGGGATCTGCATCTGATTTAAGGACATACACAGGAGCAACATGAAGGGATAGAAAAAAATATACTCCATGAGAGTGAAAACCAAAGAAAGCAAGGATAACTGTAGTTATATCAGACAAAATAGCCTGTAAGCCAAAAAATGATAAGAAGAGACAAGAAAAAAGTCATTATATAATGAAAAAGTCATAATCAAGAAGATATAACAGTTGTAAATATGTATATACCCCAAACTGGAGCACCTAAATAAATCAAGCAAATACTAATAGATCTGAAGGGAAAAATCAACTCCAAGACAGTATAACAGAGTAGTACAATATAATACTTACAGCAATGGATAGATCATAGAGATAGAAAATCAGCAAGGAAACATTAAAGCATACTTTATAGACCAAATGGATCTAACATCATATACAGAACATTCTATACAACAGTAGCAGAACACATTCTTCTCAAACATGGAACATTTTATAAGACAGATCATATGATAGGTCATAAAACAAATCTTAGGAAATTTAAGAAGACTGAAGTCATGAAGTGTCTTCTCTGACCAAATAGTAAGAAACTAGAAATTGACAGCAGGAAAGCTAGAAAATTCACAAATGGGGAAATAAGCTCTTTAACAGCTAACAAGTCAAAGAAGAAAAGGGAAATTAAAAAAAAAAAAAAAACGCTGAAACAAAAATGGAAACTCAGTATATCAAAACCTACAGGATGCTGCAAAAGTAGTTCTAACAGGGAAGTTTATACAGTAAAGGCCTAGAGTAAGAAAAAAGAAATATCTCAACTTTACATTCAAGGAATTAGAAAAAGAAAGTAAGTCCAAAGTTAGAGAAAGAAAGGAAATAACAGATCACAGCAGAAATAGAGACCAGAAGAATACAAAAGATTAAGAAACCTAAGAGATAGTTCATTGAAAAGAATTAACCTTTGGCTAGACTAAAAAAGAGAGAAGACTCACATAAACCAGAAATGAAAGAGAAGACATTACAATTGACACTACAGAACTACAGATGATCATAAGAGACTATGAACAATTGTATACCAACCTAGAAAAAATGGATACATTTCTAGAAACTTATCACCTACCAATTTTAAGCTTTGCGCAGTGGCAGTATTGTATGTAGCCAATGAGGTTTATCCAAAGCGCGATTATTGCTAATTGAAAACCCACCAATTTCATCATGATTCAAAATCTAAACAGACCAATAAGTAAGGATATTAAACCAGTAATCAAAAACTTGCTGACACAAAGAGCCCAAGACCAGATTCAGTGGTGAATTCTACCAAACATTTAAAGAATAATTAACATCCATCCCCCTCAAAGGCTTCCAAAATATTGAAGAGAAGGGAACATTCCCAAACTCATTACAGGAGGCATGCATTACCCTGATACCAAGGTACAGTGCCAGAGCAGGACACTATAAGAAAATTACAGACCAATATCCCTGGATGAATATACATGCAAAAATTTTCAACAATGTATGTGCAAACTGAATTCAACAGTATGTGAAAAGATTCATATACCATGACCCAGTGGGACTTATCCCTAGGATACAAGGGCAAGGATGGTTCAATATCCAAATTAATTATGATACACCATATTAACAGAGTGAAAGACAAAAATCATATGATCATTTCAAAGGCAGGATTAAATACATCTTTTTGTGATAAAAACATTCAATTAGCTGAATATAAATGTATTTCAAAACAAAAGGCATATATGACAAATTCAGAGCCAACATCATACTAAATGGTGAAAGACTGAAAGCCTTTTCTCTCAGATCAAGACAAGGATACCCACTCTTATCACTCCTATTCAACACAGTATAAGAAGTCCTAGCCAGAGCAATCAAGCAAGAAGAAATACATTAATAAAAGGCATCTAAACTAGAACAGAAAAAGTAAAATTTTCTGTTTGCAGATGATAAGATCTTAAGACATAAAAAATCCCAAAGACTCTACCAAAAACTGTTAGGACTTACCAATGAATTCAGTAAAGCTGAATGATATAAAACCAACACTCTGAAATCAGTTGTTTGTATACATTAGCAATAAAACATCTTAAAAAGTCCCATTTACAATGGCTTCATAAATAATACTTGGTGATAAATTTAACTGAGGAGGTAAAAGATCTATACACTGAAAAGTACATTGATAAAAGAAACTGAAGACACAAATGGAAAGATAACACGTTTGTGGATCAGATGACGAAAATGTCTGTACTGCTCAAAACCATTTATAGATTCATTGGCTATCCTATCAAAATCCCAATGGCATTTTTCAAAGAAATAGAAAAAAAAATCCTTAATTTGTATGGAGCCACAAAAGACCCTGAATAGCCAAAGCAATCCTGAAAAGGAAGAATAAAGCTGGAAGTATCTCATTTACTGATTTCATACTAAAGTATAAAACTATAGTAATCAAAACATTCCATTTCTGGGTATATATCCAAATGATATGAAAATAGGATCTTAAAGGGATACCTGCATTCTGACAATCATTGCAGCATTATTCCTAATAGCCAAGATACAGAACAACCTAATTGTCCAAATATGAATTGATGAAGATGTTTCATACATATGCCTAAATATGCTTTTTGAAATTTCACATTATGACACTTTGCTTAAATGAAAGATCTACATTAGTACTTGTTTTTGTTAACCAAAATAAATCTGAAGGATTTTTGCTTTTACAAGAAAAGGCAAAAAGCGAAAATAGTATTCAGCATTTCTTTCACAGTAAGCCCTCATAGAGGCAACACGCAACCCAAGCAGCAAGAGTGGCACTGCCAAGCTCCCCTGAGAACTATACTTGGCATCTCATCATCAAGCTGCCTGCCATAGTTGTGAACTGTGCTTGTGAGCATCTGTGCTTTAACCTCGATTTATTTTGGGTATCCCTCTTAGCAAGACCTGTGTGTTCTAAGGTATCAGAAAAGCCTACAAGAGGTCACTGATTGGATCTTGGATTGTTTAAAAAAATTTTCATATAAATTAACGGTAACTGCTTTTTCACTTTATGCTATTTGGCTTGCAGAAGATTTCACAGGAATGCTTTATTTTTGGATAGTGAACAAAACCTGTGGAATATTATTTAGCCATGATAAAGAAGGTCACCTACCATGTGTGACAACATGGTTGGACCTTGAGGCCCTTATGCCAACTGAAGTAAGTTAGACAAAGAAGGCAAATATGGTTTCAATTATATGTGAAGTCTAAAACATTTAAAGTCACAGAAACAGAGTACTTGTGGTAATCAGAGTGGGGTTGGGGAAATGGGGAGATTGGTCAAAGGGTATAAACTTCCAATGAGATGATGAACAATTCTGGGCATCTAATGTATACTATGGTGACTATAGTTAACAGAACTGTATCATATACTTTAAAATTGTTAAGTGATTAGATCTTAAATTTTCTCACCATTAAAAAAATGGTAATTATGTGACATGATGGAGGTCTTAGCTAATACTATTGTAATCATTTTATAATACATAGTGTATCAAATCAATACAACTGTATACCTTAAACTTAAACAGTGTTATATATCAGTTATATCTCAATAAAGCTAGAAAAAGGGGGCAGCTGGTGACTCAGTGGTTTAGCGCCGCCTTCGGCCCAGGACCTGGTCCTGGAGATGCGGGATTGAGTCCCACATTGGGCTCCCTGCATGGAGCCTGCTTCTCCCTCTGCCTGTGTCTCTGCCTCTCTCTCTCTCTGTCTCTCATGAATAAATAAATAAAACCTTAAAAAAAAAAAAAAAGCCAGAAAAAAGTTCAGCGAACATCATTGCAAAAAAAAATTTTTAAAGGAGGCATTAATATCTGAGAAACTTTAATTACACAGAAAGTTCAATGTATTACCATATGTTTTAAAATTTAAGCCTTTAATGAAATACAAGATTTTAGGGAAAAATATAAATTACCCAAACTTACTAGCACTCAAGAATAAATAGCTGAAGCTACTACCCCTTCCACTACCCAAGAATAACAGCTGCACCATGTAAGTTATTGGGTGCTTAGGTGTTCTAGATAGCAACTGCATACATGGTGCTGTGTTCATGTGTCTTTTCTAATTTATTCCTCACAATAAATCAGAAATTGGAACTATTATCATGCCACTTTACAGATGAAGAAATTGAGGCTCAGGTAAGATTGGACAATTTGCCCACAGTCACATTGATAGTAGGCATGAATCTAAAAAGTTATCAAAAATTAACTTGCCCAGAATTCCAGGACCAGAAGATTGTACTAGTACTTTCTTTGAACTGTCTAATCCCTGCCCTCCAAAAAACCTTTTAATCCCAGAGAAACCATTAAGTGTTCTAGAACATTAAAGAATGGAAAATTCCTGGAAAAAGAAGTTACTGGAAAGCTCCTGTGTGTGTGTGTGTGTGTGGGGGGGGATGCATAAAAAGAAACGGAAAACTACCTAATTCATTTTATTTAGCATAAGTTGGATACCAAAATCTGCTAAAGATATCACACATTAACAAATAAAAACAAAACTATAGACCACCATTTCCTAATCTGTTTTCTACATTAAAGCTATCACTATTGGAATTTACCAAAATCTTTTTGATAATGATCCTTGAAAAATCTACAGATAAAGCATGCTTCCTCAACATAATAAAGATTATCTATCTCAAGCCAATAGTCAATCTAATCCTTCATATAAATTTTAGAGACATTTGCACTGAAATCAGAAGCAAAACATTAACGTCTACTTTTATCACTATACTACTGGGTATGAAGATCTAACTAGAATAAATAGAACCTGAAATAAACAGGAAGTAAAATCAGCAGAAAAAAAGATCACAAAATATTTGCAGACACATTTCTGCATGAAAAACCCAAGACTCAAAATAAAAAATCTTATAAATACAATGACTTAGCAATACAACTGGATTCAAACTTTTTCAGACTGTAATTGCTGGTTAAAGAAATAGTGGAAAACATGGACTGAATTCACAATTTAAAAGAAGAAAAATATGTAAAAATTCACATAATTAACTTTTACTAAGCACTTATGTCCCAGGCATTGTTTTTAATTTTGGGGTACAGAAGTGAACCAACCAGACTAAGCTGATTACATTTAAGAAATGCAAGTGTGAGATTGACAGAGAGGAGCTACAAAAGTTGTATCATACTTTGAATAAAGAGAGCTATATGACATTTTTTGGATGAAAATAGGAAATACTGAAAACGTCAATTTTTATCAAATTCAACAACTAAAGCAGAATTTCAATCATTTTGACTAAAATTATATTATAGTTGTTGAACACCTGCAAAGTGATTTAATTTACACCTGGGAAAAAAATGAAAGGAAAAACAAAACAGGAAGCTTTTTTGTCTTTTTGGAAAAAAAAATTTTGGAAAAAAAAAATGATATACCAACAGATAGCAGAACATTATTATATAAAGGTATAGAATTAATTAAATCTTTACAGTACTGTCACAAAAAACTGATAGGCTAATGGAACAGAATAGGTAGCCAGAAACAAACTGGCAAACTCAAGAAGTAAACACAAAAATTTAAAAACTGTGTTACTTAAAAAAGTGGAAAAGATGGTACATAAAACTGGGGCAGAACAGTACTGGCAAAACTGGTTAAACTAGGTAGCATAAAAAATTAGAATCTCATCTCATATGATGCATAAAAATAATTAGGGATGGATTAAACATTATGTGGAAAAGAGGACAGAGCACACAAACCAGAAGGAAATACAAGTATATATTTGACTTTTGGATGGAAATTATATAAATGAAATAACAGATCACAAAAGACAAAAAAGCTGGACTAGTTAAACCTGACAAAATTGTGTACATCAAAAAACCATTATAAGCATAGTTAAAAATCAAACTACAAATGTGGAAAATCCACTATAACTACAACTAATCAATGATTAGCATCTGTACTACAAAAGGAGCTTATAGAAATAAGGAAAGAGTAATAATTCAATGGAAAAATGTGCAAAAACCATTGACAGTTTACAAAAGAGTAAACGCAAAACTGATAAGATATAAGAAAAAAATTCATACCAGTAAATCAAAGAAAACAAAAATATCTTTTGCTAAATTAGAACATATTTAATTATATGCAACTATATATGCAACTAATGAATTACTAAGTTATACTTCTGAAACTAATAATATGCTATATGTTAATTAAATTGAACTTAAATATTTTATTTAAAAAATATTTAAAAGCTCAGGAATAATTAATGCTGAGAAGGTCCAATGGGACAGAAACTTTCAGAAGCTGCTAACGGAGTATAGATTGGTATGCTCTTTCTGGAACACAATTGGGCACTGTGTATTAAGATTTTCAACATCTTCATAACCATTAAACATGTATTTTGTTTCTAGAAATAGTAAGAAATCTGTACAGAGTGATACATCCATATAAATATAGTCAAAATATTATAAAACCAAGAAGTGCAGAAATAACCTAACTACCCAATAGAAAGGGAATGCTTGAGTAAAATCAAAGTACATCTAAGTGATTGAATATTATATAACAATTAAAAATAACATTTATAGAATTTTAACAAAGTACAAAAATAGTTGTATAATGCTAAATAGAAAAAAATATAAAAACTGGGGAAAACAAGACGCCTGGGTGGCTCAGCAGTTGAGCGCCTGCCTTCGGCCCAGGGCAGGATTCTGGAGTCCCAGGATCAAGTCTCACATCGGGCTCCCTGCATGGAACCTGCTTCTCGCTCTGCTTCTCTTGTGAATAAATAAAATCTTAAAAAAAAAAAAAAAAAAAAAAACTGGGGAAAATACTTCAAGATGTTACTATTATCTCTTGGTAACTTTCTTCCTTTCTTTCTTTTTTTTTTTTTAAGGATTTTATTTATTCATGAGAGACAGAGAGAGAGAGAGAGAGGCAGAGACATAGACAGAGGCTAAACCACTGAGCCACTCAGGGATCCCCCCTCTTGGTAACTTTCTTATGCTTTTCTTCAATTCCAAAAATTTTCTGGAACAAGAATATATTGGTTATTTTCAGGGGGAACCTCTTAAAAATTAGACTTATCTACTTAGGAAGTAAGACATAATCCATCACATGTGAAACTGGCTGACTAGGTAAAAATTTAACAAGAATGGTTTTACAGTGTATCACATGGAAAACAAAATACTTGAATTTTAAAAAATCTTAACTTTAAAGCATAGGAAATATTGGTATAGTAGGACCATCTTCCTATTGTAAGTTACTTAAAAAATCACTTAGGGGCTGAAGTAATGCAGCCTATTATTTCTGCAATTTCAGTATACACAGTATGCTTATCATGATGCCTGGCAGTATGCTGCATTAAATGTGTTTTTTCTAATATTACATTAACTATCAAATACAACCTAAAGCATCATTATAATAGTAACATTTTGATGGCAGTTTAAATCTACACTATAGTATGTTATCCTTGGAGAATTCTCAATAGAACATCATATAGATATTTCCTCACTTATGATAGGGTTATAGCCTGGTAAACCCATTGTATATTGAAAGTATCTTAAGTTGAAAATGTATTTAGTACACCTAATCTACTTAACATCATAGCTTAGCCTCGCCTTACCTTAAATAAGCTGAGAACATATACATTAAGCCTAAGTTGGGCAAAATCATCCAATACAAAGCCAATTTTATATAAAATATTGAGTATTTCATGTAATTTATTGAATACCACACTGACAGTGAAAAACAGAATAGTTTTAAGTATACTGGCTGTTTACCCTCATGATTGCTTGGCTGTGTGGGCGTATATGAGAGAGAGAGAGAGAGAGAGAACTGTATAGGAGTATATCACTAGGCAGGGGGAAAAGATCAAAATGTGAAGTGCAGTTTATACTGAATGCATGTCACTTTTGCATCATCTTAAAGTCAAAAAATCCTGTCAAACCATCACAGGTTGGGGACTGTCAGTATAAAGCTAGCCAAAACTTACATTACTCTATCTTTAAAGAAAGTACAGTTTTAACATGAAAAAATATAATCTTTTTTAAAGATTTATTTTTTCATTTGACAGAGATAGAAAGCACAAACAGGGGGAACTGTAGGCAGAGGGAAAAGGAGAAACAGGCTTCCCAAGGAGCAGGAAGCCTGATGCAGGGCTCCACTAGGGGCTCAATCCCAGGAACCTCCCCCCCCCGCCCCCCGCCGCCCCCAGACCATGACCACAGCCGAAGGCAGAGGCTCAACCTCTGAGCAGGGAGTCTGAAGTGGGGCTTGATTCCAGTACCCCGGGATCATGACCCTAGCCAAATGCAGATGGTTAGCTGACAGCCATTCAGGTGCCCCCCAAAATATGATTTCATTAAAGTACAGTTTTAATAATAAGTAATTTCACTATAAAAGTATCCATAGAGTAGTTATCTTACATTACCCATTCAAAGCATTAATGTTTTTGGAGAAAAACTGCTGGCTCATGTACCCCCCCCCCCCCCCCGAAGATGTATTTAAGCATTTAAGAAACACTAATTTGTGGACCTGCGACTGACATCTTCCTTTTATTGTATAAATGCTCCCAAGACAATTACCAATTTAAATATGTAAGTTAATAATATAAACCAGGTAACATCTCTTACCATGGTCTTATTTAATTGATAAAATTGTTCTGTTTCTTGAATACAGGCTTTAAAACCTTGGTGAAGTGTCGTAAGCTATTTTTAACACAGTAACAAAATAAAAGCTTTTTCCCCTTGTCTTTAGACATACCCTAAGAGCCTTTATTGAGTATGTGGACATTTGTCTAGTAGAACAATGATGGTGAATGTGAGAATGCACATGTGTACATGGTATGAGTTAGTGCGTGAATGTGTGGTCAAAATAAATTGGGTAGGTGGAAAAAAAATAAATAAATTGGGTAGGTGGAAAAAAATAACTAAATTGGGTAGGTGGGTAGGAATTAAAAAAATCATTAGAGGTTGGAGTAATATATATTGTTGAATCACTATATGTTAACTATACCAGAATTTAAATAAATAACTAATAAATAAATAACGTGAGCATCTCTCCTACAAAGTTAGCTTACTTTTTAAAATAAGCACTAGTTTACACCTCAAAATATTTAAAAATATACGTAATTAGAAGAGATAAAACCACTCTAGAAATCAATGAGCCACATTTCTGAAATTAGTTGAAATTTATCCTTGAAATTAGTTATTGTAATGTATGAAGTACTGAGACAGAAAATACAATTTGTATTAACAGTGGGATTAAGTTTCAGGTACTTACTGAGACTCAACTTGTTGTTTAATTTCTTGCCATTCTCCATATGGGTTTGATTTTTTGTGAGCTTTGGGTTTTTCTTCATTTGGACCTGATGAATTTTGCTCTTGGATATTTTTTTCTTTCTGTGTTTCTGGTTCAGTTTCTTTATTTTTACTTTTTTCCTGAAATGTCAATGTCAAGAAATAACATACTTTAAGTAAAACTACAGGGACACCATTTCTTTAATGTAATCTTATTGATTCATAAATAATAATACATTAAGTCACTTATTTTTAATTTGCACAAAACACAAAAAATACACATAAAAGAATTTTAATGCTCTATTTGGTTTTTTACTCTAAAATGTTAAGATACCATGGTCAAGGCTGGTTTTTAAAATAATTTATAGGATTCTATTAATGTTCCACAATTAAAGATATATACACTGGCCTTTTTTATACTCTCTTGCTTTCTCTCCTTACTTACATACCCAATAGTGATCTTCCCTTATGTGGTGTCTTTTCTGAATTTAATGCCATATCCTTAGGTCCCACTACACTCGTTATCTACTTAAAGAACTCCCTCAATTTATCAGTCTTAACTGAAATCTCTTCACATTCAGATGACTGCCAAAGCCTTAATGAAATATAACTGCTAAGTATGTGAAATGAGAAAAAGACACACTCTTGATGTAGAAGCAGGTCCCATGGGATCTTGCTGGGCTAGTATTTTTACAGGATCCCTTCATCTGGGAAAATAAAGCTCTATGATCCCGTTTAGCAAATGGATTCTACCCAGAGAATTCAGTCTCTTTCCCAAATGCATAACTGTGGGTAGCAGTCCAAGGACACTGTTTTGTCTATAATTCTTTGAATGGATAGTAACTCATTCCCCCATGCTGTTCCATCATAGACCTATGAGGCAACATCGACTCTCTCTTAGCATTCTTGACTATTTCCAGGCTAAGACTTTTTTTTTTTTTATTATTTATTTATGATAGTCATACAGAGAGAGAGAGAGAGGCAGAGACACAGGCAGAGGGAGAAGCAGGCTCCATGCACCGGGAGCCCAACGTGGGATTCGATCCCGGGTCTCCAGGATTGCGCCCTGGGCCAAAGGCAGGCGCCAAACCGCTGCGCCACCCAGGGATCCCTTTTTTTTTTTTTTTTTTTTTTTTAAGATTTTATTTATTCGTGAAAGACACACAGAGAGAGGCAGAGACACAGGCAGAGGGAGAAGCAGGCTCCGTGCAAGGAGCCTGACATGGGACTCGATCCTGGACTGGGATCATGCCCTGAGCCGAAGGCTCACGCTCAACCGCTGAGCCACCCAGGTGTCCCTCCAGACTGTGACTTTTATTGAGATCCTAATTTATGCTTTGATTCTAATGCAATATAATAAATGCCTCCTCCTCTGAGGTTCATACTACCTTCTATACAGTTCTGTTCCATGCTTCCTTACATGATCCAATGACCTTTGGCCACTACTCCATATTCACTGATGACTTTTTTTTAAATTTTTATTTATTTATGATAGTCACAGAGAGAGACAGAGGCAGAGACATAGGCAGAGGGAGAAGCAGGCTCCATGCACCGGGAGCCTGACGTGGGACTCGATCCTGGGTCTCCAGGATCGCGCCCTGGGCCAAAGGCAGGAGCCAAACCGCTGCGCCACCCAGGGATCCCTCACTGATGACTTTAACCATATTCTTTCTTTTCAAATTAATCATCCTGGACCTTAAAAATTCTCTAGTCTGTTCTGTGAGTTTCACAATCAATGACTTTGGCCTTCAACTATACTCCAGCCACCTTAATGTTATTAAGATTATTTTTCTTTGTATATAACACCTGATACATAGGTAGTATTCAAATATTAAATCCTCGCATCAATGTACCATTTAATCTATGTCATCACTCAAAAATGCCCTACCTGTGAAGTTTTAAACCCCAAAAGCACGCCCCCTTTAACCACAGTGTTTTTCTTCTGGCTTTCTGGCTTCCTTACTTCCCATACACTTTCTGTCCAACCTTGTTACTATCTCTAATGCTTAACTTCTCCTTATGTTCTGAGTTTGTTGACCAAGTCTAGATTTTACATCATTACAGAGTTTCACATCCATAGGGAATCATTTAATTTTTTTTAAATTTTTGATCCTTTTTTATCAACATGATCAGTGTACCCACCTTCTGTCCGGTAACTATTGGTTTGTTCTCTATAGTTAAGGGTCTGTTTCTTGGTATATCTCTCCCTCTTTTTTTTTTCATCCTTTTGCTTGTTTTGTTTTGTTTCTTAAATTTCACACAAGTGAGATCATATGGTATTTATCTTTCTCTGACTTATTTCACTTAGCACCATACTCTCTAGCTCCATCTCTATCATTCCAAGTGGCAAGACTTCATTCCTTTTTAATGGCTGAATATAATTTCATTATACATACATATATCACATCTCCTTTATTCATCTGTTAGTGAGCATTTGGGCAGCTTCCAGAGTTTCGCTATTGTAAATAATGCTGCAGTAAATATAGGGGTGCGTGTTTTCCTCTGAGTTAGTGTTTTTGTATTTCTGGAGTAAACATCCAGTAGTGTTGGATCCTAAAGCAGTTCTATTTTATATTTTGTGAGGAGCCTCCATACTGTATTCAACAGTGGTTGTACCAGTTTGCATTCCCACCAACAGTGCACAAGGGTTCCTTTCTCTCCACATCCTTGCCAACACCTGTTGTTTCTTTTGTTTTTGATTTTAGTCATTTTGACAGGTATGAGATGATTATTTCCTTGTAGTTTTGATTTGCATTTCCCTGATGATCAGCAATGCTGAGTATAGATTTTATATCCTTCATTAAAGAGCTCCCCATCCACAGAGAATCATTTTATATATATATATATATATATATATATATATATATATATATATATTTTTTTTTTTTTTTTTTTTTTTTGCTGGTACCCTTAAATATCTTTGTCCTTATGTTTGTCTATTGCATGGAACCTAAAAACCTCCAACACAGACTTACCCAATCATTGGTCTGTTAAGTGTTACATGGGGAGGGGGAAAAAAAAATCACACAGACTTTAGGTTCTATAATAAAGCTTTAGTAATCAAGACAGTATGGTATTGGCACAAAACAGGCACATAAATCCATGGCACACTAACAGTAATTTAGAAATGAGCAAACAATTATATGGTCAATTAAGTAGAAAACAATATACAATAGGAAAAAGGCCATCTCCTCAAAAAATGGTGCTGGGAAAACTAGTCAGGTATATGCAAAAGAATGATACCAGGCCACTTTCTTATACCATACACACAAATAAATTCAAAATACATTAAAGACCTAAACGTGAGACCTGAAACCATAAATCTTAGAAGACAGCATAGACAGTAAGGTCTATAACATTGGCCATAGGTAGCAACATTTTTCTAGATGTCTCCTGAGGGAAGAAAATTAAAAGCAAAAATAAACTAATGGGGCTACATCAAAATAAAAAGTTTCTGCAAAGCAAAAGAAACAATCAACAAAAGACAACCTACTGAATAGGGGAAAAAATTTTGCAAATGACATAAACAATAAAAGGTTAGTATCTAAAATATATAAAGAACTTATACAAGCCAACACCCAAAAATAAATAATCAAATTAAAAATGGGCAGAAGACATGAACAGACATTTCTCTGAAGAAGACACAGAGATGGCCAACACTTGATGCTAAGCATCACCACATGCAGAACAAAACTGGGCCATTTCCTTACATCATACACAAAAGTAGACTCAAAATGGATGAATGCCCTAAATGTAAGACAGGAATCCATCAAAATCCCAGAGAACACAGGCAGCAATCTCTGTGACCTCAGCCACAGCAACTTCTTGCTAGACACATCTTCAAAGGTAAGGGAAACAAAGGCAAAAATGAACTATCAGGACTTCATCAAGATAAAAAGCTTTTGCACAGCAAAGGAAAACAGTTGACAAAACCAAAAGACAACCAACAAAATGGGAGAAGATATTTGCAAATGTCTTATCAGATAAAAAGGCTAGTGTCCAAAATCTATAAAGAACTTATCAAAATCAACACCCAAAAAACAATCCAGTCATGAAATGGGCAGAAGACACAAACAGACATTTCTCCAAAGCCATACAATGGCCAACAGATACATGAAAAAATGTTCAACATCACCTGGCATCAAGGAAATACAAATCAAAACCACAATGAGATACCACCTCACACCAGTCAGAATGGCTAAAATTAACAAGTCAGGAAATGACAGATGTTGGTGAGGATGCAGAGAAACAGAAACCCTCTACAATGCTGGTGTTGGAGGTTCCTCAAAATGTTGAAAATAGAGCTACCTCACGACTGAGCAATTGCACTACTAGGTATTTACCCCAAAGATA
Organism: Vulpes vulpes; assembly: GCF_048418805.1. NCBI lineage: Eukaryota > Metazoa > Chordata > Mammalia > Carnivora > Canidae > Vulpes > Vulpes vulpes. The sequence goes on from NC_132785.1 coordinate 9,628,349, forward strand.
GAAATATAGTGATTCAAAGGGGGCACCAGCACCCCAATGCTTATAGTAGCAATGTCTATAGTAGCCAAACTATGTGAAGAGCCCAGATATCCATCAAGAGATAAACGAATAAAGATGTGGTGTGTAATACAAACACACACACACACACACACACACACACTGGAATTATTACTCAGCCATCCAAAAATTGAACTCTTGCCATTTGCAATGACGTGGATGGAACCAGAGTGTATTATGCTAAGTAAAATAAGTCAATCAGAGAAAGATAATTATCATATGATCTCACTCATGTGAATTTAAGAAACGTAACAGAGGAGCATAGGGGAAGACAGGATAAAATAAAATAAGATGAAATCAAAGAGGGAGATAAACCATGAGAGACTCTTAACCATAGGAAAGAGATTGAGAGTTGCCGGAGGGGAGGAGGTAGTGGGATGGTGTAACTGGGTGATAGACATTAAGGAATGCATGTGATGTAATGAGCATTAGGTATTATATAATACTGACAGGGATGCCTGGGTGGTTCAGTGGTTGAGCGTCTGCCTTTGCTCAGGGCGTGATCCCGGGGTTCTGGGATCAAGTCCCACATCAGGCTCCTCACAGGGAGCCTGCTTCTTTCTCTGTGTCTCATGAATAAATAAATAAATCCTTAAAAAAAAAAAAAACTGAGAAATCACTGACTTCTACCTCTGAAATGAACAATATATCATATGGTAATTAATTGAATTTAGATAAAAAATAAAAATAATAAATATATAAATATGAATTTAGATGAAAAAAAAAAAGATGCTCAGCACCACCGATCATCAGGGAAATGCAAATCAAAACTACAAGGATACAATCACCTCACATCTGTCAGAATGGCTAAAATCAAAAACACAAGAAATGACAGGTACTGGCAAGGACACGGAGAAAAAGGGACCCTTGTGCACTGTTAGTGGGAATGCAAACTGGTATAGTCACTGTGGAAAACAGTATGGAGGTTCCTCACAAAATTAAAAATACAACTGCCCTAGAATCCAATAATTATACTGCTGGATATTTGCTCAAAAAATACAAAAACATCAACTCGGAGGAATACATGTACCCTTATGTTCATTGCAACATTATTTACAAAACCCAAACTATGTAAGTGACCCAAGTGCCTACTGAGAGATGAATACAGAAATGGTATAGGTATCTACAATGGAATATTACCATAAAAGAGGAATGAAAGCTTGTCATCTGCAACGACATGGATGGAGCTAGAGAATATAATGTTAAGTGAATTAAGTCAGAGAACGATAAATATCATATGATCTCACCTGTGTGGAATTTAAGAAACAAAACAAACAAGCAAAGGGGAAAAAGAGAGAGAGGGAGAGATAAACCAAGAAACAGACCCTTAACTACAGAAAACAAACTGATGGTTACCAGAGGGGAGGTAGGTGGGAGAATGGGTGAAATAGGTGATGGGGTTTAAGGAGTGCCTGTGTTGTGATAAGCATTGGGTGATGTACAGAATTGCTGAGTTGCTACACTATACACCTGAAACTAATACTACACTATGTTTACTGGAATTAAAAAAAAAAAAAGCACACAAACATACAAACTGTTAGGACTTCAAAATTTATGATATTTAGTGTCAGCAGAGACTTTGATACTTTAAGTAATGTGTCTCCAGGTATTTATTCCATTAGTCCCCAGTGCTTATTAAAAAGGAATATTCAGCTATATACAGCTGAGTAAATATTTATACCATAGAAAATATCCAACCATTATTTTGGTAGATGAAGATTTATTGGTGTCTTTGTGACAGATTAAACTCCAAAGCAATTAACACATTACAGTAGGACTCCATATTTTAATTTTTAAAAAAGATTTTGTATATTGAGATAGAGAAAAAGAGAGCACCCACATGCACATGAGAGAGCCTGAGAGAACAAGTGGGAGGCTGAGGCAGAGGCAGAGGAAGAAGGAAACTCTCTGATGAGCAGGGAACCTGATGCAGGGCTTGATCCCAGGAGCCTGGGATCATGACTGAGCAGAAGACAGAAACCCAGCTGACTGAGCCACCTAGATACCCCCAGTATGACTCTGTATTTTAAAATAATAAATGTAAGTCTGAATTAAAAAAATTATAGACCAAGAAAATACCAAGATGTTACAGTGATTTTTCTGGGAAGTGGCAGGGTTATAGGTAGTTTGTCTTTGTTTACGTGTATTTTGTAATATTTTATTTGGTTGAAATTTAATAATATCTGTCCAGATTGGATGCTGGGTATAAACATTGTGAGATGGGGGTGCTTGGCTGGCTCAGTTAGTTGGTAGAGCATGTGACTCTTGAGCTCAGGGTCATGAGTCCAAGCCCCGTGTTGGGTGTACTTAAAAAAAAAAAAAAAAAAAAGATATTACTTAAAGAATAAAAAATCCTAAAAAAGAAAATAAAAAAAGAACGAAAGAATATAAACATTGTGAGATGGCTACTATAGGTGCTTTGTTGCTGCTCCTCTACAAACTGGATATACCCCTCAACCTAAGTTCCACCAAGAATTATGGGGTAAGCAGAAAAACTCCAGGTTAAGGACAAGATCCTAGGTGTGGCCTGGAAGTACCCTCTCTCTAGCATCTTTGAATTTCCTTCACTTCTCAGGCCAGTAATGTCACCCAAGATCAATGTGATGTATCTTTTTTGCTTTGCCACCTGGGCTCCTCACTGTTCCTGGAAAGATCACAAAGCAGGACCAGCAATAGTATAGAAAGGTCTAATTTTTTCCTACCATGGCTACCAGCAACTCCTGTCAATTCTTTTACTTAGTACATTTCCTCTCCCACCCCAGCTCAGTGACTGTTTCAATCCATTAATGCCTTCAGAGACGCAGGGTCTTGGGTCGTCGGAATGTAGGTGACATATGGATCTTCTTTTTTTTTTGTGACTGTACATGCCTTTCAGCACCGCTTTCTTAGCTTTCAAAGCCTTTGCTTTGGCTTCGGCTTTGGGAGGGGCAGGGGCTTCCTTCTTCGGCTTCAGTGCCATCTTCATGAAAGGGCTACACATTGGCTCTTAATCATGAGAGATATATGGTGGTGATGTTTTCATTAAGAGGGACTCCAAAGGAGGTACAAAGGGAATACCAACAAGGGTGGGTGGATAGGTTGGTCTTGAACAAAGAATAAACTCATTTCCAGTAAGAAGGTAAAGTACGGTTTTTCTTTTCTGTAAGAGGGGAAGACTATGGATGAGTTGGTATCAGGGAGGAAATTAAAAGAGTTTCTCCCTTTTAACCTCATTTATTAAGAAATCAAGATTGCTTGCTGAGAGTCAGGAGCTTTGAGGAGCTTGACAACATTAATGGATTGAAACAGAAGAGTGCCCCCGGGAGAAACAAGCTTGATCACTATGCCATCATTAAGTTCCCCCGACTACTGAGTCAGGCATGAAGAAAATAGAAGACAACAACACACTTGTGTTCATTGTGGATGTCAAGGCCAATAAGCACCAGATCAAACAGGCTGTGATGAAGCTCTATGACATTGATGTGGCCAAGGTCAACACCTTGATCAGGCCTGATGGAGAGAAGAAAGCGTATGTTCGACTGGCTTCCGACTATTGCTTTGGATGTTGCCAACAAAATTGGGATCATCTAAACTGAGTCCAGCTGGCTATAAATTTAAATATAAATTTTTTCACCATAAAAAAAAAATAAGTCAATGTGCAGCCACCATCCTGCCAACTAATTTCTAGTTTTCATTTCACATCCAAACCACATACATACCGCGAACCACTTTTCATTCCTATTATAATCGGAGTTCCTTATTTATTTTTTAAAGTTTTTATTCAAATTTCAATTAGATGGGATGCCTGGGTGGCTCAGTGGTTTAGCATCAGCCTTCGGCCCAGGATGTGATCCTGGAGTCCTGGGATCGAATCCCATATAGGGCTCCCTGCATGGAGCCTGCTTCCCCTCTGCCTGTGTCTCTCTTTCTCATGTGTCTCTCATGAATAAATAAAATCTTTACAAAAAAAAAAAAAAAAAAAAAAAAAGCACAAAAAAATTTCCAATTAGTTAAGATAGAATCTAATGTTAGCTCAGGTGTACAATATAATATGAGTTCTGCCAGACCAAACCCCAGTGAAGCTACTAGAAGGGCTTAAAGGACTTCTTAACTGTAAAATTCAACAGACATTTTTCTTGTTCCAGACCTAATAAATCCTTGACACTCTCTATTCCTTTGGCTTCTTGGGTCTTAAATTCTTCTGCCTCTCTGCATAGCTTTCTAGCCACTCTTTTCATTATGGGCTCCTCTTTCCCTGCCTGTCACTTAAGTGTTTAATGTTGCCCAAAGTCACTTCCCTAGATTATCTCACCTATTCTGAGATTTAAATTACTACCAGTATGCTGATGAATCTCAAATTAGTAGTTCTAGCCCAGATACTGAGACTTGTATGTTCAGATAACTCTCTAGATGTTATAGAAGTATCTTGGCTTTATTTCTATCTTCCACCAGAAAACTGAGTAATTCTGTTGAGTTTCCTATAAATTGGTAAAGTTCTGTAAAGAGTAAACCAAGAACTTACCTTAAACTTTATTTTTGGCTTTTGTGTTTCTGTAGAGGCCCCTCCTTTTTCTGCTTCCTCTTCCCCATCAGAATCACTATGAGAATCTGATGATTTAGACTCTTCTAGGGTACCAACTGACTTTTCATTGACCTTACTAGAAAGCAGATCGCCAGAGTGTGGAATGAAATCATCAGGTTTTTCCCATCTGGATTCTATTCAACACATTTTAATAGTCATGTTATTTAGTTACCAATTCTATTTAGAAGTAATTGTCAATAGAACACTCCCTGTCACTTACAAATGTATTATTTTTTAACTCCCCCCCCCCAATATATTAAGCAATGATACTATATCTATTTCACACTATCACTTGACAAAAAAAATGATAAATAAGAGTTCCCAAAGCTCTTGCTCTTTTATCTTTTAGAGGTTGATTTCAATCTGGATTCCAGATGATTAAACTACAGCCCCAATGGAAAGAGACCTAAGAACTGGGCAATACCATCAAATGACTCTCACACTTTATCTGACACCAAAATCAGGAAACATGCTAATGAAACAGATCCTGGAATTTAGTTATCACAAAGATTTCCTGGGATCCTCAAAGAGTGAGATTATACTGTGAATCACCTGAATGAATAGAGATTGTCATTTTTATGCTAGGAAAAAAAATAATCTCCATTGAACTCTACTGCCATCCAGTGGTTTACTGGGCTTTTAGTGAAATGATAGCATTTCTAATTCTCTTGCAGTTATTCTCTATTTTTAGTGTAATAAAAGGGAGAGGGATTCTAAGCTTTACTGTCCAACTCAGAGAGTCTTAAGAGTGAAAGACTTAATTAATAATTACACTTGTCTACTGATGAACTGAAACTGAGAGCAAATCAATTCATATGGTTTCTTATTCCAATTTTAGTACATGTGCTGCCGAAGCGAGCACTGTATGGTTTCTTATTAAAAGAGGATGCTTTCCAGGGCACCTGGCTGGCTCAATCAGTGGAACATGCGACTCTTGGTCCCAGTATTGTAAGTTTGAGCCCCATACTGGGTGTAGAGATTACTTAAAAAATAAAATCTTAAAAAAAAGATAAGAAGGTGCTTTCCAACATTATTTCACATAAGCAACAAAAACTTTCAGGAAAAAATTTATTAAGCACCCACTACATATCCAATACTGTTGTGGAGCTTTAGAGACACCTGACCTTCATGACCCAATTGGATCATCTCAATCGCCTAAGACCAAGTATAAGTTCAGTGACTTGCCCACCTTCATAGAGCTAGTAAGGGAAGATGCTATGCATTGAGCTCAGATCCCACTCTCCACCTAATATTATATCACTGTATTGTTTTATCTTTAAAAAGATTCAGTACCTCAATTTTACTTAGCTAGAACCATTACTATCGTTGGGCAGGCTAGGTATCTATTTGGATACCTATTAGAGGTCTAGGTAAGAGAACCTTTTCCTCCTAAAAGATTTAATGCTATGGGTTTAGATAGTAGAAATTTAATAAATAAATAAAGCTTCCCAAAGTTATATTGATACAATATGTATTTTGGTAAATTTAATTGTAGTAAAAACTAATACAATTACTTGCTAAATCCATTTTATAAAACTAAATTTGAAAAACTTTGATAATAAAGTAACAATAGTTAGACATGTTTTATATTGACATATAACTAAAACATTATTAGATTAATAAATCTGAAAATTTGACAATCTTAGTCACTGCTAAAATAACTTCAGTTTTGTTTTAGTGGCTAAAATAACTTGTTTTATTTTAGAAAATGAAAAGGCAAGTTGAGTTAGGTGATTTCTAAGACATCTTTCAAGGTAGTGATTATATTTCTACAATAATCATGATAAAAGTAATAATGATAGAAAAAGTAAAAATGATTTTTAATATTTGTGAAGTATCAATTGAGAATGAGCAGCACATTAACTCTATATGAAAATCTTCCCTTTTCATTGTATTGTTTTTAAATGACAAATTAATACACACACGCTATAGATATTATGTTGATCACTATGATAAAAATTCCTAAGTCCCCTTCATCAGTAGGCTAATTAGCAGTTCCAGGTACAATTTTATATAGTTAGGATACTCAAAGATAATACTTACCTCCTGTTTCTGTATTATAATAGTAGGTATAACCATCTTCGCTTACACCTTCTACCCAAACAGTCTTTGCTGCTGTCTAATGGGAGGAAAAAACCAGCATAAACTGAAGATAATGATGTAGTTACTCTATATTAAGTAACTAAGGCAGAGAGCTACCTTTCCTCACCCTTTTACATCTGGGAGTTAGGGGTGACAGTACTGATTATGGCCAGGAAGCCTGGTTTGGGTTAATCATGAGACAACCCACTTTCAGAGAGGAAATGTCTCATCTCGGAAAGACAGGAACATGCTTTGCAGATGGACAGGGACATCTGAATGGCAACTGACTATAAATCAACTGATAGTATTTGTCCTGCATGGAGTTTTTAGGTAGACATCACTTTTACACCTCCACATAGCCTTCTCACCAAAGAATTCTAGGAAGAAAGGAATAAAGTGCCTGCAGGGAGGCTTATTTGGAAATAAATCTGCTTAACAAAACTCTTTTATAAAAATCCCAGAAACCAATCAACTTAAACCAAAGACACTATCAACGTGCCTCAGTTACCTTTTTTAAGTTTCCTTGAAATCCTTCAGGTCTCTCCCACTGGGATGCTTAAAACAAAGTTGATTGCATTAATACAATTTTTTTCACTTAAAAAGAAAAACTTCTCAAAAACTTTAACTTGGTAAAAATTTACAAGACATTCAATGTGTACAAAACACTACAGGCCTGTAAGTTAAACATGTAATTGGAAAAAAGGGCGCCTCACTGGCTCAGTGGTTGAGCATCTGCCTTTGGATCAGGTTGTCATCCTCAAGGTCCTAGGACTGAGTCCCGCATTGGGCCCCTGCAGAGAGACTGCTTCTCCCTCTGCCTGTGTCTCTGCCTCTCTCTCTGTTTCATGAATAAAAAAGAAAAAATAAAAATAAAAAAGAAACAACATATATCCCAGGGTCAGGGCATAGGGAGAGAACCCTAAGCAGACATACCAGGGAGAGTGTAGCCTGGCATGGGGCTTGATCTTGATCCCATGACTCATGGGATGATGACCTTTGCCAAAACCAAGAATCGAATACTCAACTGACTGAGCCATCCATGTGCTCCCCAGGCTTGAAAAGTTTTTAAAAATTATTTACTTATTTATTTTTTGGTAGTCTCTACACTCAACATGGGGTTCAAACTCATGACGCCAAGACTAAGAGGCATGTGCTTTTCCGACTGAGCTAGCCTGGTACCTCAGGCTTGATAAGTTTTGAAGAAATGAAATGACTACTTGACATCTTGGGGAGGGGAGAGTGAGAAATAGAATGAATGACTCAAGAGAAGCAAGATAAAAGATCCAAGAATTAAAAACAAGGACAGCTGATCCTTGAACAACATGGGTTTGGACTGTGTTAAGTCCACCTATAAGCAGATTTTTTTCAATAGATCTACTGGAAATTTTTTTTAGAGATTTGTGAGTTTGAAAAAACTCACAGATGAACATGTGGTCTAGAAATACCCAAGAAATTAAGAAAAAGGTATTACTATGAAAATATAGTAATATAATACATATAACACACAAAATATGTGTCAAACAACTGTTTATGTTACCTGTAAGACTTCCAATCAACAGTAGGCTATTAGTAGTTAAGTTTTTAGGGAGTCGAGATATAAAGTACCATATGATCCCGTAATTTTGCTATGGGCATATACTCAAAGAAAATGAAAACACTAACTTGAAAAAGATAAATTCACCCCTGTTTATTGCAGTATAATTTATAATATATAATACAGAAGCAACCCAAGTGCTCATTGATAGATGGATAAAAATGTGAGATACATATATTTCTCTCTCTCTCTCTCTCTCTCTCACACACACACATTACTCAGCCATGAAAAAGAAAATCTTGCCATTTCTGACAGCATGAATGAACCTAGAGATTCAATGCTAAGTGATAAGATCAAACAGAGAAAGACAAATGCCAAATGATTTCACTTACATGTATAGTCTAAAAAACAAAACAAAAAAACCAGACTCTTAAATATTAAGAACTGGTAGTTGCCAGAAGGGAGGTGGATAGGGGGACAGGTGAAATAGGTGAAGGGGATAAACAGTTTCAAACTTCTAGTTATAAAATAAATAAGCCATGGAGATGAAGAAAAGGACAGTAGAGTCAATACAACTGCAATAACACCGTATGGTGATTACATCTGTGAGCAGGGATTAATGTACAGAATTGTCACATCACTGTATTGTACACCTAAAACTACTATAACACTGTATGTCAACTATATTTTTTTAAAAAGTTACAAGCAGATTTTTGACTGCATGGGGTAGGGAAGGGTCAGTGCCTCTAACATCTGTGCTGTCCAAGGGTTTTGCTGAGAGCAAGGGTATATGCAGTAGGATAGTGAAAAAGGAAGCAAGTAATAGGAATTAGAGGGGAGAAATACATATTAAGAGCTTTTAAAAATCTTTTTTAAGAAATATTTTTTTATTTTAGAAAGAGGAAAGAAGAGAGAGTGCCTGGGAGAGGGTGGGAGAGGGGACAGAGGGAATGGGAAAAAGAGAATCTCAAGCGGACTCCACGCTGAGCCAGGAGCCCAACGTGGGGCTCCATCCTATGACCCCGAGATCATGACCTGAGCCGAAATCAAGAATTGGATGCTTAACTGACTGAATCTTCCAGATGCCCCATTAATAAATAGTGTCTATGTAAATTTGAGAAAGAGACTTATGATCCTTAGCATATAATCATTTGTGGTTCACTGCTAAACTAACATGCACTTCCCTTAAGGCTCAGTGCAAACTGAGTGATTACTATTTCTCTGTAGTCCAAAACTGACTGTGATTCTAAAAATCCTAACAGTTATAGTAATATTTATAGCCCATGGTTTTCTTCATGATTAACTTTGATCTCATTTCCTATCATTCTGATCATTCTTAACTTTTTTCCTGGCTTTTCTTCTATTTGTTCAATATATGTACTACCTACCCTTTATACTTGTCTTCTTTCTCCTTGTGTTCTCATATACTCCTAAAAGTTATTATTTACATTTCTAGACTCAACTTATCTCCCTAATTCCAGGCTCTAATCAGCTACTGAAAACTTCCACATGAATGTTCTAGGAGTACCTCAACCTCAACATACCAAAACCTGAATTCATTATTGTCCCACTTTAATTTACTCTATCTCTGTATTCCATACCTCAGTAAATGGCACTATCGTCCTCCTAACCCTCTTTGACAAAGCCCCAATCTATTTTTCCAGCCTCTTTCTTCTGCTATGACATCTTCAAAGAACTATATATTTTACCTCCATCAGATGACTATTTTCTAAACTTTCAAACTTTTTAAGGCTTCATATTGTTCCACCTGTTTGGAATGCTTGCTTTACCCTCATAACAACCCGCTATAATTTTTTTCAATTAAGTATCTATTAAATGTCCAGGCACTGTGTTTGGTGCTAGGGATACAAATGGTGAATTAAGATGGCATCATTCTTTATGCTCTCCTCTTAATGTATTGGTTAGTTCAAAAGTAATTACTGTGATAATCTCTCAGATCCACATATTTACAATTAATAACTGACCATTCTAAGTTCCTAAACAATCTTACTTACATCTCTGTTATAGCACTTTAAAGTTCCTCTTTGTATCACGCTTACTTCTGACCTTAAATTTTCTATTTCTGGAAAGCAAGATGCTACATAAATGAATAATGTATTTACTAATCTCAGAATTTATATGAAAAAATCCCTAATACATTTAGTTTTAAAGGAAAACAAAAAGATGCTTTTGATATTCCTACTGGAAAACACCATTGCGTATTTTATTAGAAAGTGATATCCAAAACATAAATAGGAGTCAGTGGGTTCTTTACTATAAGATAGCTACACAAAAAAGAAAATGGTTCTGGTTCCCAATCTGCTTTTGGATAGAAAATCTCTCCAACATAATATTTTCTTTTAATAACCCCCTGCAATTTGTAAAACAGATCTGAAATGCCTTATTTTTCTGTAAAATTCTTCATTTCCATAGCTCATACTTTTAGAAGATTTTATTGAGAAAATATAAAGCTTTAACTTATTTGTAAGGAACCTATTTATTTTTTTTTTTTTTAAGAATTTTTTATTTGTGAGAGAGAGAGGAAGCAAGAGCATGAGCAGGGTGGGTGGAGGCAGAGCAAGAAGGAGAAGCAGACTCCCCATTAAGCAGGGAGCCTGATGCGGAACTGTGGGGCTCAATCCCAGGACCCTGAGATCATAACCCAAGCCGAAGGCTTAACCGACTGAGCCATCCAGGCACCGCATAAGGAACCCATTCTTAACGCTTTAACTAAGTATGACGCTGAGTCATTTTAAGAAGGGACCTTTTATTTATTTTTATTTTTTTAATTTATTTATGATAGAGAGAGAGACAGACAGACACAGGCAGAGGGAAAGCAGGCTCCATGCTGGGAGCCCGATGCGGGACTCGATCCCGGGACTCCAGGATCGTGCCCTGGGCCAAAGACAGGCGCTAAACCGTTGAGCCATCCAGGGATCCCCAAGATCTTTTAAAGGGCACCTAACTTTTTTACAATTGTGTCTAAGATATACAGTCAGTTTTTCATTGCTTAAATGTCCTGATATTAACTAAAACAAAATAACCAGTTACCACTTTTACTAGTTCCACACCTAAATGACCTACCTCCTGTGATAAGATCATAATAGTAGTGGTAACCCTCGGAGGTTATGCCTTCTACCCATCTGCCCTTTGAAGGGTCTTTTTTCTTTTTCTTCTTTTCCTTCGGCTGATTTGATGCAGAGGTGGGTGGGACAGTGCTTGTTACTGGTGATATGCTTGGCTCTGAAATTTCTAGAGAAAAAGTTATAAGAAAGGTAAAGTACCAATAACTTTTTTTTCCCCTGGTATAAAGCATTAATAATGTTATTCCAATCAAAAGCTTGACAAGATGATTCTTTTGGGAATTTGACAAACTATAATAAAGCTCATCTAGAAAACCAAATATGCAAATATCCAGAATTATAAAACAGAAGTGATAAAGGGAACCTAGTTCTACCAGATGTTAACTTATTCTGCAACAACTAGTACCAAAGAACAAACAAACAAACAAACAAAACAAAAAAAAACTAAAACTGATCCAGGCATAGGCAAACATATCACTGAAACAGAACAAAGAGTAGAGAAAATAAATCCAAATGCAGATTCCTGGTGTTTCTCATTAGAAAGAAGATCATTTAACAAATGATGTTGGATAAACTGGTTAATTATTTGGAAAAAAGTAAGGCCATTCCCCACTCCATGGCCCCTCCCATATTCAGACATCAATATAAACTCAGATCAAAAATATATATGAAAAAAAATTACACAGGAAAATAACATTTAACTACATACAAATCCAAAAAAAAAAAGAAAAAACTACATACAAATCCAAACATTTTGTATAGCAAAAATAAAAAACAAAAAATAAAACAATATAAGACTATGTTAATTGAAATGGAATCAAAACCAAAAAAAAAAAAAAAAAAAAAGACAATGAATATTTACAACAAATACGGCTCATGGCTAATGCTCATAACAAAGATTCTTTACAAAGAAATCCAACATTCTATTATTCTATTGGAAGATGGACAAAAAGTACAAAGACAGGACAGCTTGGTATTAGCTATGAATATAAAAAATATACTCATAGTTTGATTCTGTAATCTCTTGTCTACAGATTAAATTTACAGAGAAAAATGTGAAAACATGCCTGCATAAGGGTGTTTGAAGTATTCTTTCTAATAGTGAATATTCTAAAGCAATCTAAATGTTAGTCCGGAAGAGATTAGTTAATTAAGTTATAGCACTTTTATGGCATTTTGTTATTTTATACCCTTTATTAAACTTTATTAAATACTTATTACTAGTGGTCACTATAATAAACAGTTTATACCATTACATTACTCAGTACTTGTGAAAATTGAAGGTTGTGTAGCTAGCATGTGGCAATTCTGGTGGATTCCAAAGTCTGTGCTCCTAGCCACTAAACATGATATACATTCTTAATTATTAAAGAAAGTATTTGACATGTTATTGAGGGAAAAAATAAAACCACCTCCAAGTAGACTATAATGTGGAATAATATACTTAAAAAGAAAATTCTAAAGATGTCTGGGATAATCTTAAAAGCAGTTAGTTTCTAAAAGTCTTTTCTTTATACTGCATTATTATACTTCTTAGGGGAATGTATATCCTATTTAAGAAAACAAAGCAAAAAAAAAGAAGGCTATGAAAAATAATAAAAGTCCTATTACATACAAAATGCTAAGATCTATCTGCTCAAAAGGCAACATAAAGAAACCTCCCAATCCATAAAATTGATGAGATGAATTTTCAACTACTCCTCTTTAATTCTGCAGGAACACCTATATCATTTTTCTCCCTTAAACATATAGCTTTATCCTCATGGAAATACAGCACCCACCGCTTCCTTTTAACTAACAATGTCCAGAATAATATTTTTAAAGCCTGGTTACAACTGTTCTTATTTGATGAGGGCAATGCCAATTAGCTTGTTATTCTGCTTAAAACTTGGAAGAAATTTTTAGAGAGTAAAGAATATCATTCCATGTTGACTATCTCAACTATTATGCAAGGTCAACTGGGACTGCTATATGCTTGGTTTAAGGACAATGGATTTGTCATGGAAGAAATGCTGACAGAAATGTTCTGAGTTAAAGCCTAAATTCATCAAAGATATAGATACAGTCTACTTAAATAAGTACCTTTTATCTGGAACTGAGTTACCTTCAAATCCTCAAATTATTTACCTTCTTGCTGGTGATCATGTGGTAAAAAGGGAATCCCTTTATACTGTTAGTGTATGGAAACTGGCCCAACCACTATGGAGAACATATGAAGATTCCTCAAAAAATTAAAAATAGATCCACCATACGACCCAACAATTTCACTTCTGGGTATATACTCATAGGCTATATAAGCAGGATTTCAAAGAGATATTTGCACTCCCATACTTACTACAGCATTACTCATAACAGCCAAGAAATGGAAATAACCTTAATTCCTATCAACCAGATGAATGGATAAAAAAGATGTAGTACGTATACATAATGGGATACTATTCAGTCATGAGAAAGGAGGATATCTTGCCATTTGCAACACTGTGGATGGAACCTGAACATTATTATAAATGAGATAAGTCAGACCAAGAGAAGACAAGCATAGTGTGTCACTTGTAAGTGGAATCTAAAAAAGTCAAACTCATAAAACCAGAAAGTAAAACTTTTTCCAGGGGACAGGGGGTTAGGAGTTACGGCTGATACTGTTTAAGGGTATAAACTTCCAATTAGTACATAAACCATAGAGATTTAATGCACAGTATAAGGAATATAGACAGTAAGATGGTAATTAGGTAAAGTGGTAAATATTGCTACAGTAGCATTCATATTACAATACATAAATGTATCAAAGTAACACCTGTATATCCTAAACTCATAGTGTTCTATGAATTTATCCAATTATAAAAGTTATCTACCTTCCAGCAGTGAAAACAGTAAATTTGTCCACAAAAGGCTAATTCACTATAACTCAATCATACAAATGTAATTCATAGTTTTAACCATATGGATAAAGCAAACCATGGTTATAATGCAAGGCCTATTTTTTAATGAATAGCTCCTTTTAGCCAAATACCTAAAAAACTCAACTGTGTCTGAAATGAACACTGACCTAAGACAGAATCAGGACTAGCTAACCACCAAGGTAGTATGGTTGTGAATGGAGGTGTAAAAAGATGAAGTTTAAAAGTAAAACAAAAGTGCATGACCCAAGTCCCACAGTCTAAATACAACTATGATGCATAGGAAAAGGACTAAGAGTTTACCCTGAGTGTATAACCTCTTTATGGAAACAATAAAAGCTCACTGAGCATGACCTCTGATGTTAGTTTTAAAACATGCTGGCTGCTTTTTTACCTGACTCCAAGCCAAGCCTTTTCAAATCCTCTTGGTATGCTTTCAGGGCAGCTGCCTCCATTGCGGCAAACTCCTTTGATGCCTTTTCTTCTTCCTTTGCCTTATCCAGACTTTTCTGTTTAATCTATGGAAGACACATATAAAAGTGAAAGTCAGATAAAGGACTGATATTTACATAGAAAAACTGGCAAAGAAAGAAATAAAATTACCTCACTAATCCTCTTTGCCACATTTTCCTTATGATTTTTTCCTCTTTCGTGAAATTCAACGCTCTTGAATAAAAGAAAAAATGCAAGGAAAGCATCATAAACATCATAATGTTCACAGTAAATATGGGGATAGAACATACCAAAACTGAAATAAAAACGACTGACAAAAATAATTTTAATGCAAATTGGTTCTTTTTATTAAATGATGCCAGGGAACCGAACCAAATTATTTATTATTATACCCTCAGGTGCTTAAAATAAACTATGATGACCATATAAATGGAGAAAAACCCAAGGTACCCTTGATGACTTATCTAGTGAATATGATTGTAAGCAGGACTCAAACAAGACATGAAGCCAAATGAGGAGTGGAAAAAAATAACCACCTCAAGAAATACTTCTCAACAAAAAATGTCAAAACCAGTAAGTATTTGCAATGCTCTAGAGACACAGAGAATAAACAATAACGCTTAGAACTTTACTCCTCCAAATTGGGAGAAAAGACAGTAAGGAATTCCTTCTAAATTGTAAACAAATATTTTTTATACAATGTAGTAATGGTACAAAATGTACAACTCCTATGGAGGAAAATCTGGAACTATCTACCAAAATTTGGCTGCTGGAATAGAGAACAAAGCTCCCTATATACTCATGTGGAAAGCGCTCCAAGACTTACTGTTCAATTAGAAAAACAAACACACACCAAACTATGGTAAAGGGTGGTGTGTATGATATCCTACCATTTTTATGTATGTTGGAATAATAACTGTATATGCATCAAAAACAATGAAGAATGCACAACAAAATGTTCTTTGCAGTAACCTACAAAGAATGATGGTGACTGGATGGGACAAAGGAGTGAGTAAATGTTATTACTTATTTAAAACAGCAAAGAATGCTCCCTAAATTACAAATGTCTGGTTGTATGCAATAAGAAATTTCTGGTAAACTTTGGAATATAAATTTTGTCAATCAAATCTTAGCTAAGCTATCCTAAGGTACTACCACGAACTCCTCTTAAAGGGAGACATTGTAAAACAAAGGATCATCTATTTCTCATGTATCGGGTTTCTTAAAGTTAATTACACCATACAAAGGATATTAAGGGCACATTTGAAAACAAACTTTGTTTCTAATTAAAGGTTAAATTGATGTATATTAGCAATCCAAGGAGAAGAAAGATTATCCTAAAAGGGATTATTTACTCTTCATGATTCCTAATATTCATTGAGCTGCTAGGGTACCTCAAAGAAAGAGAAACTATCGGCGATTTGTATAGATTTCAAGATTTTTGGCATTTATGTGTAAGGATTGCCTAAGTTAAACAAGACGGCTGAGAACTTTAGCAACTATTTAAAAGATGCAAAACCATAATAAAACCTGGAAAAAATATCCCCAAACTCCTTATAGGCAGTAGTAAATAAATGTCTACTCTACCAAAGACATGACATTGTTAAAAACACAGCTACTGTTCTGTTCTGTGTGCATCTCTATCAAGTAAGATGTGAATATACCTTTAAAAAATACCCTAGCGTTTATGTACTATGTATACATTATAACGACAGGAACCTAAAGGGGAAAAAAAAATCAGTGGTGCTTTTTAAGTCTTAAAAGTTTAATCAAGATTAAGAGATACAGTAATAAGGTATGTAACAGAGCTATTTTCATATTCTTTAAAATTTAACCATTTGTTTATTAAATTTAACCATTTATAGCTATAAAGCTCTGCAAACATATTTCATTACCTATGAGGTAGAAAAGATACAAAATAAACTATGATAATGTTTCCTTTTACATATTAAGGGCTTTGCCCTTTTGTTTCTCTGTATATGGTCCTATTACAAACAACACATCATCATTATGGATAAATATGGATGAGATTATCCACTTAATGTCCATTTTCTTTATCTTTTATTTTATTTTTTAAAGATTTTATTTATTTATTCAGAGAGACACACACAGAGAGGCAGAGACACAGGCAGAGGGAGAAACAGGCTACATGCAGGGAGCCTGAGCGGGACTATTCCGGGACCCCAGGATCACACCCCCGGGCTGAAGGCGGTGCTAAACCACTGAGCCACCCAGGCTGCCCCAATGTCCATTTTCTGAATGTGACTAATGGACCACAGAGAAATAATTTGTCTTAATATCATAATCTAGTTTAAGGATGAAAAGGAAGAAGCTTTCCTACAAGAAATGAAAAGAGACATCTTTCAATGTTTTGAAAAATCAGGAGCAAGGTCTATGAAGGTGCTTCGTAAATACTGAGTTTAGATAAAAAAAACAAAAAACAAAAAACCCACAAAACACAGGAAAACGGTATTTTTAACAGTGGAATTATCATACAGGCCTATTGTCCGCTATCCAACACTTGCAGTAATCACAGAACTTCTTTGGCTGCGACTTCCAGTAGTCTGCCCTGAAAAAGGGAAAAACAGGTCTTAAGTTCACAATTTAAGAAGGTGAAACTGGGCGTGTTTTTTACGTCCTCTTCGAGTCTAGAACATAAGCCTCTGCTACCGGTTCTCCTCTCATCACACATTACCCTGTTGTACTTATCTCACTGCAGCAGTTAAGCTGAAACTGTTGCCACTATAAAAGAAAAAAAAAAAAGTCTGCACGGGATTTAAAACTCCCTTAAAAAAATAAAACAAAAATAAAACTCCCTTAAATGAAATTGCTTAAAAAAAAAAAAGTGTTTTCTTTTTTTTTTCCTTTTTTTTGTTTTTTTCAGTGGCCACTGTCATCAGTGTGAAGAAACAAGAAAACATCTTGCAAAAGATTCCTCTATGCCTTTCTGGCATTTTGGGGGGGGGGGGGGGTAGGTTTGCCTTACTGGGAGGCCCGAAGAAAAACGCAAAAAGTTTGCTTTCAGCCGAGTTATTTCCACCCAAAGAACAAAGAACAAGACTCCTCTGGGGGCAGACCGGTTCCTCGGAGACCATCAGTCAATGCAATTTGTTCTTGAGCCTCAGGGCAGGAGAGCTGGAAGAGCCTAGGGACCTCTCAGCCTGCAAGAACCCGGGGGGGGGGGGGGGGGTCACTATGCTAAGTAACCGAGACCGCCCGTTTCTACCCGGAGAAGGCGGCGTTCCGACCCTAAAGTTTCGCAATTCCCCAGGGTTCCAGCGCTGCGGCAAGGAACCGGGTGCTGGCGACCCCCGCCTGTGCAAGCGGGGGAGGCACGGGGGGGGTCCGGCCCCTCCGCCCGCACCGCCCGCCTCCCCCGGCAAGCCCGCGCGCGCTCCAGGCCCCCGGGGCGCTCCGCGGGGCAGCACCTCCAGCCGCCCAGAGAACCGGCCCTGCCGGTCCGCGGCCGGTCCCGAGCGAGTTAAGAGCAGCTCCGTCACGCCTCCAGCCCGAGGAGGAGGAGGAGGAGGAGAAAGAGGCGGGGGGGGGGGGGTGGATGGGGCGAGACCCGGCGGAGAAAGGGCCGCCCAGAGCAACAACGCCTCGTTGTTCAGAGCCCGACATCCGACTCACATGACCGTGGCTCAGTCGCTCCGCGCGTCGCCGCCCCTTCCCCGGGGGGACGGCGGGGGGGGTCCGGCTCCAGCTCGTGTCCCCCACGCGGGGCCGCCCGGAGCCCGGCGCGCCGCGAGGCCCACCCGCGCCTCCCAAGCCGGGACGCCTCCCTCCGCGGCCCGGGACCAGGGTTCCCCGGTTCCCAACTACGGGTGCCGCGGAGACTCAATCCGCGTTCGGAATCTCCTCCCTTCCCCTGCCCCTCCCCCGACGGGGCGGGGCTGCGGGCGCCCGGGAGGCGGGGGCGGTATAAAGGGGTTGAGGTCACCGGCCAGGGGCGAACGCGCGACGGGACCCGAGCCGGAGGACGGGGGCGTCCCTCCCCTCCCCCCGCCCCGTCTCTGTCTCTCTCTGTCTCTCCCTCCGGGATCCAGAACCTACACGTCCTTCTAGGCTCGCTGGCTCGCGGCCAGGGAGCTCGCGCGCCGCCTCCGCCCCGAACGCGAACAGCTGTTCCCCGAGACGTCGCCGCCCTCAACTTTTGCCAACTAGTCCGCACGCACTTTGGCCGGCGCAGCGGCCCGGACCTGTAGGCGGGGCGCGGCGGGGCGCCCCGGGGCGGGGCGGGGGCGGGGGCCGTCGGCGGAGCCGGGAACCGAGCGGGGAAGCAGCTGCTCTCGGGGCCGCGAGGGGCCCGGCTTCGCCTCAGAACTTTCCGGAGGCGGTGGAGCGGCCCCGCCCCGCCCCCGCGACGCCCGCGCGCACGGGCCGCGCTGGTTCCTTCGCTGGCGGAGCGCGTGGGCGGCGGCGGCGGCGGCGGCTGAGGGGCGCAGCGGCGGCGGCGGCGGCGGCGGCGCGCGGGGCGGCGGAGCCGAGGCCGCGGGGGCGCGTGCGCTTGTCAGGTGAGTCGCGGCCGCGTCCCTGCCAGCACTTCCCATATGGTCTAGCGGTTAGGATTCCTGGTTTTCACCCAGGCGGCCCGGGTTCGACTCCCGGTATGGGAACGTTGTAACTTTTTTTTTTTTTTTTTTTTAAACGGAATGGGAAGATTCACTAACTTTATTTCCAATAGTTTGGGCTCTTGTGAGGAGTGGGTGAAAAAACAAAAACAAAAAAAAAAGAAAGAAAAAAACCTTCGTGTGGTAGTGAGGGACTCGACGACCCGTGCCGGCCGGGCGGGCGGTGCTGAGCCTCCGGGAAGGAGTTTCACTTTCCAGGGCCCCGAGTCGCCCTTTTCCAGACGCTCGCGAGGTGATGATTAACTCTGGCCGCGCCTTATCTCCTCCCAGCGCCCCCCCTCCCGGGGCCCACACCCTCGGCGGCTTCCAGACCCGCCCCAGGGACGCGGGGGGGGGGGGGTGTTCGCCCCCCGCCCCGCGCCCCGTTCGAAGTGCTGGTTCCCCCTCAGCGGCTGTTGACGGAGGAGGACCCCCCCCCCCCCGCGGTGGCACAAAGCCGCGTGTGGCGGGGCGCGGCGGCGGGGCGGCCCGGAGAGTCCCGGTGCCCCCGGGTCACCGCCCGAGCGGCCGCGTGTGCGCCCGGCAGTCCCGCGGCGGCCGAGCCCGACCTGAGGGGCGCTGGCGGCACCGAGGAAAAAAAAAAAAAAAAAAAAAGTGCCGCAGACTCGAGTGCGGCCGCCTGGGGAGGCCTCTGGGGAAGGGAATCCCCCCCCCCCGCCCTTCCAAATTTTTTTCTTAAATTTTTATTTTTAAATTTTTTTAAATTAGATTTTTAAAAATTTATTTATTTATTCATGAGAGAGAGAGAGAGAGAAGCAGGCTCCACGCAGGGAGCCCGTCGCGGGACTCGATCCGGGGTCCCCAGGGTCCCGCCCCAGGCTGAAGGCGGCGCCAAACCGCTGAGCCACCCGCCCCGCTTTAAAGCGCGCACAACAGGCTGTGGAGGAGGGAAAAAACAAAAACAAAACAAAACCAAAAAAAAAAAAAAACCAAAAACCCCACCACTATGATGAGATGTCTTTATTTTTTTATTTCTTTATTTTTTGATGAGATGTCTTTAAAGAAGAAATTTGACTTTCCAAAGTGAGGGGGGGTGGGAGTGGGGTGTCGTGTAAGGTTTTGAGCTCCGCCGACAGAGAACATCTTGGGGTGGAGGTGGGGCTTGGAAGAGAGAAAATTGGCTGGAGACTGGGGAGGGGATGTCACAACAAAGTTTCACTGTATTTTTAAATATAGAAGCCCTGTGTTTATTACAAAGAAGGGGCAGCTGTGTCAGCAGCATGTGAGCTGTAAATGAAACAAAAGCGTTATCTTAAACGCAAGCTGAAATTAGAAGATGGGGCGAGCTGTATAGTGTTTTTAGTCCGTTGGGCCTCTGGGAACAAACCGGAGAGAGGGGGTCTGGTGGGTTGGGTTTGGGTTTATGGTCAGTGCCACCAAGGAGAGCAGGAGATTGGGGGGACCGTGTGCGCATTTCCAGACTTTTATATTTTAACTGTACAGTGAGCTTTGAAATAACCTGTTAATGTGATTCACACGATGAAGGATTAATCGCTTTTACGTTGTAGGTAAACTTGCCGTAGCCAAAAACGTTTTATGTTTTCATGAACTCAAATATTTGAATCCTTAAGAACAAGCAACCATGACACACGCTTTTGAAAGTCCCTGATGTTCGGGTTCGTGTTAGTTGGTTGTAAATACAGCACTAAATGGAATCTTCTTTTCCTTCATTCCTGTGATTAGCGATTGACCTTGTGTAAATCTTCCATCTTCTCTGTACTCTGGATTTACAGCCATAAACTCTTGATAGTACATATCATTCAGAAACGTCAGAGTTGCAAGAACTGTTGGGCAATTCCTGAAGAAGTAAGGCAAGTGGAAAAGTTTTATTTATATAGAAGTTTCATTTAAATGAAGAATGGGATTGCGTCGCTACCAAGAAACCATTTACTTAAAGAATTCAGTCGAAATTTGGAAGGGAAGGAAAGACCCTCTGCTGGTCTCCGGAGAGGGCTTGACTCTTGACCTTGCATTTTGTGATGACTTGGTATCATATATGTACCAAACAGTGCTAAAATGGTTGTGATTTTCAACTGAGCACCCCCAGGAATTGCAAATAGCTTTACTCTCTATATTTGAGGTTGTGCTGAGGGGACTTGTTTGGTGACAGTATTTCTCAGACTCCTCTATGATTCTGTCCCAGGTCAGAGTAGGGCAGTATTTGAGTTACAAAAGTCAGTGCTACAGGAACGCAGAGGTGCGACATCAGTTCTACTTCAGGAAAGAGGACTGGCAAAGAGAGGTAGAGGGAGAGGGTGTGCCCTGGACCTGGAAGAACTGGTTGGATTTCTCCTGGTGGGGAATGTCTGTCTATCTTGAAGCTGAGGGGAGTGGAGGATGCATGGATAGGTGGAGGGGCTGGGTTGGAGGGGTGGGATCAGCAACTATGAAGCTGGCAAATCGTCTGAACACAGTGCCCAGAGGGAGAGGCCTGGGAGATCAAGCTAGGATGGTAGAAGAGAATTTCACCTTAATAAATTTTGACTAGGTAAACAGGCTCTTTGGTCAGAGGAATGGCATTTATGTTACTAGAGTTGCGGTGACTTACTATTTTAAAAAATTTTAAGCAATATAGAGACTTGTGCCCATGGTTTATGTTTACCAGTTGAATATTAATTTTTAATTGACAGAATGAGAAAAGCGATCAGTTAGTGAGAATTCAATTCAAAAGAATGAAATGTAGGTCTAAATCATGAGAATTACCTGCAACTGTGTTCTTACTAGTTTGCTTTATTGAAAATGACCTTAATATTCTAAGACTGAACTGCTAGTTGCTGTCATTAAGGCATACACCTTAAATTGGTAAAGGCTAGGGGATAAGTTTGTAAGGCTTCATTCATATGCTTGTGCCTGGTTACCAAAAAGGCCATTGGTAGTCAGGTTTTAGGCGTCCTCTCTTGGGCCACAGAATAAAGTAATACTGCGTGGTACATAACTTACCCAAGTAGTCTCTTTAATATTTGTTACTGTTAGGTGCAATCGGAAGATATTGACCTT
The DNA here is from genome assembly GCF_048418805.1 of Vulpes vulpes. Classification (NCBI taxonomy): domain Eukaryota; kingdom Metazoa; phylum Chordata; class Mammalia; order Carnivora; family Canidae; genus Vulpes; species Vulpes vulpes. Next base: position 9,650,647 of record NC_132785.1, read on the forward strand.
TAAATAAATGTTTTTACAGATGAACACCTATATTTAAAGAAATATAAGAGTTTAAAAAACGGTGGCTTTTAAAATCCAGTGACTTTACCATGGTGGAATATTATCTGGCCTCTGCTTATCTCTCCCAATTCACCTCCTACCTGCCTCTTCATTATATATTAGCCACACTGGCTTCCTTTTTGTTCCTTGAATATGCCAAACTTGTTCTTTTCTCAGTTTTATTTTTTTGGTGTTCCCAGTGTCTCGAATATTCCTCCTCCAGCTCTTCATATTTCAGGTCAACATTACCTCCTCAGTGAGGTCTTTCTTGATCACCTTTTTCTTTTAGTTACTTTATTCTTTTGTTTTCTCTTTTTTCTTAGTATCTGAAATTAACACATTTGTTTCTGTTCATTTCTTATCCTTTTCCATTAGAGTATAAGCTCCATGAGGGTAAGGATACTATATAGTGAGATCATTTTTGCTCTTTAAGATTCAAATAGTGAAGAAGTTGGAACCTTCATGCAGTGCTGGTAGTCCTAGAATGATGTGCAGTCTCTTTAGAAAACAGGCTGGCACTTCCCTCAAAATAGTTAAATATAGAGTTACCATATGACCCAGCCTTTCCATTCATAGATACATACCGAGAGAAATTAAAACCTGTCTGCACAAAAGCTTGTACACGTTTATAGCTTTTTCACTTTCGTGAGCAGAAGGTGAGAATACAAATGTCTATCAGCTGAATGGATGGATGAGTGAGATATGTTTATACAATCAAATATTATTTGTCATCAGAAGAGAATGAATTACTGATACATATCACAGTATGGATCAGTCTCAAGACTGCTATGTTAAATGGAAGAAGCCAGCTCAAAAGACCACATTTTATACAATTCCATTTATATGAACTATCCATAATAGGAAAATCTATAAAAGAAAGAGGATAGATTATGGTTGCCTGGGATTGGGAGCTAAGGGGGCAGTGGTTGGTTACAGGGGCATGGCTAAGAGTGACTGCTAATGGAGCTATAAGGTTTCTTTTTAAAGTGATTGAAATGTCCTAAAATAATCTAATAATTATAATGGTTGCATAACTCAGTAACCCGGATGTTGAATTCTACTTTTTGAGTGGGTGAACTATGGGATAACATATAAATTATATCAAGAAAACTTTAAAAAAGTTGAAGTAATTAAAAGCGTATATAATATTTGTCTTTACATTTTTTTTTTTGAAAGATTTTGAGAGAGAAAGCAAGAGATAGAGCATGAGCAGAGGGGAAGGGGCAGAGATAGAAAGGGAGAGAGAGAAGCAGACTCCTCGATGAGCAGGGAGCCTCATGCGGGGCATGATGCCAGGACCCTAGGATTATGACCTGAGCTGAAGGCAGGTGCTTAACCGACTGACCCACCCAGGTGGGTCATACCTTTTATATTTATCATTTGGATATCATTATCATTTTATATTTATCATTTATATTTATCATTTGGACAGTAAGTGTTTAAAAATATTGGTGGGATAATTTAACACTGCAATTCTATCTCCTAGATGGTCCAGGAATGTAGCAAGTGTTCAGTAAATAGCTGATGGAGGAGGTTAACCTATACAGATAATTATGATACAATGTATAGTGAGATAAATGCTTAGAGAGGACTAAGCCAAGATTATATGGCTTTGAAGATCTCCAAAATACCACATCTGGATTCCTGTGAAGTGAATGGGGAAAGGCGTCCTGTAGGAGGCAACATTTGAGATGGGATTTAAAGTCTGGTTAGGCTTTTGCTGGTGGAGATGATGTGGTGGAAAGTGAGGCCTTAGGAAGGAAGCAGACAGGAGCAGAGGCACATTATTAACAGTTGCTAGCACGTTTTGGCTGAACTGAGGGTACAAGTAGGATAGGAATTGGAAATAGGCTGCAAAAATAGATTAGGGCCTGCAGCAGACAATGTCAGTGCTGGCAGATCTCTCATGTCTTTATCATCCCCCCTCCAACCACTAGTATGCTTCCAGTGATGCTTCTCTACTCAAAGAGAGCTGTAAGTGCTTGGGGGGTTTGTCCCCTTACTCCTGACAACTAACTCTCAACTTTAGGACTGTCCAGTCAAGAGAATAACTTTGAAGCAGGGACTTTGACTTGTTCCCTTCTGTATCATCAGTACCTGGAGCAGCGCTTGGCATTCAGCATTCAAAACCTATTTGAATGAATGGATGAAAACCAGGAAGTTGGAGGTTTATTCAAAGTGAAATTTATTTTTACAGATCTACTTAACTTTTCCAGAGCATTGAGATATGACATTTTGGAAGGTTCTGAATATGAAGGTCTTTGAATTTTGAGATAAGGAATTTACTTAGTGGGAGAAGGGATTTTGGTAAAGTTTTTTTTTTTTCCTTTAAGATTTTATTTATTTATTCATGAGAGACACACAGAGAGAGGCAGAGACATAAGAAGAGGGAGAAGCAGACTCCTTGCAGGGAGCCCAATGTGGGACTGGAATCCCAGGACCCCGGGATCACGACCTGAGCCGAAGGCAGATGCTCAACCACTGAACCACCCAGATGCCCCAAGATAAAGGTTTTGATGAAATTAATTTGGTGGTAGTGTGCAGGATGAACTGAAGGATGGAAGGATTGTGTCTATAGTGTCCACTCTCATCTTCCCATTTCTATTCCTGTTCCCACTCTCCCATTGGGTTCAGCCTTAAGCAAGGTGGGGTTTCTCCCAAAGTACAGAAGTAATCTAATAGCTCCCCTTGTCCCTATTCTCTCTTTAAATAGGGTGGTTGCAGCAGAATACAAAGGGTCAGTTAAAAAAGGAAGAAATTGAAGATGTCAGGAAGTAAATACTCCTAAAAAGAAAGCATAATGTTTTTTTGTTTTTCTTTTTGGAGAGGACAGGCAGCTTTTGCTCCTGGGGTTGGTCAGACAGTAAACTGCTATTGCTCACCTGTATGTGTATGTGTGTGTGGCTTCTTGAATACTAAAATTGTACATTAAATCCAGAGACAAATTTAAGGCTGTGAGACTGCCACCCTGTGGACAGTATAACTCAGACTTGATATCATCAAGAATTCTAATAAACTTCATTCATTTGAAATTCACTATTTTAGAACTGATTATGATTCTATATCGGTATATGTGGGTTATGTTAATTAAATGGAAAGTTGAAATTAGTTTGCTTTCTGAACTTTTTCTGTGGCTTTTAAATAAAGGGAATTTAGAGTACAATCACTTTAAAGAATTGTAAAGAAACTTCATTCTTTTTAGATACTTCTTTGCTCCAGAAATTTCCTGTCAAAGAGTGTGTTTTTTAAAACATTGTGGCATGTTGTAAAAGTCTTTTTTTCCTTTTATTATACTAATTTTTTCATTCTATGTTATAATACGTAATGGTACTGTTTTCAGAAGTTGTAGTTCTTGAGAAATATGTGAAAACTTCCCACCCTCCCCCTTTGCTTTGACTAAGCGAAAGTGACCTTCCCTTTGCATTTTTTGTAGCGTTGGATTTTATTGTGAGACCTTCTCCAGGCTTTGATAAATTAATTGTATTTATGTAAACAATTTGGAGTTTGTTCTATGTTACTTATTTAGAAGGGTAGTCTGCTCACAAATTAAACTGGTAAACTTGCTTGAATCATAATGAAATTGTGATTGTGAAAGACTTATTTGCTCCCTGCAACTCAGGAAATGGTTCCATCTAGAACTGGACAAAATAAAACTTTCCCAGCAGAAGAGCTGTTTACAGCCTAATGTTGTAAATAGCTTGTATTCCCTGAGGTGTCAGGAGGGGTGGAGTAGCCAGCCATTTAGCACTTGAAATTTGTGTTAACAGTAAAGCAGAAGTGGGTTGAAGCAGCATTCTGAGGTCAGCAATTGTGCATTCTTTCTGAATGTGATATCCAGGCTGAGGAAGAGAATGGATGAAGTATCAGCTGGGCCCCTCGTCCCTTACGTTATCTGATACTTCACCTTAGGGACCTTACATTTTGGTAATGAAATGGTTTTCAAATAGAATGTTAATAATTTTAAATAATTAGATACTTCTCTGAGTTTTTGTCAGTGTGGCATGACACATATGATGATACACTTTAAATGGTTTCATTTTATTTAACCTTTTGACTGGCTGTGACTTTCATAAATTTATTTTGCAACATTTTATCTTAGTTTCTACAATTGATGTATACTCTAATTTACATGAAGTAGACTATGAATCATGAAAATGCAAATGTTTATCTAGGTTTATGAGGTATGTTGCTGTATAAAAAAACAGTATTGTTTAGATGTTGTTCAAGGTAAGGAAAGAAACTGTCAAAATACTTCATGGTTCATTTGTTTCTTTCCCTAGTATTGGGACAGAGCCAGTTAAGTTAAAGATGCATTTATGTTTTTTTATCATTAGTAGTAATTTCATTATCCTATCATTTTTAAAACTGTAAATGACATTGAACGTACATAAAGATTTTTAGTTTGATATTTAGCCTACACCTTTTTATTGCATAGTATGTGCCTTTTCATGCTGGAATGTTGACTATTTTAGGTTTAATAGTGGTTAGTGTTTCCTTTTATTTTTCGTACCTGGGTTCATTTTCACTAATGTAAATATAAAACATTTTGTTCTCTGAAAAGTAATTCCAGTATAGATGACTTGAATTTTGGTAAAAGAATAACAGCTGTTTCATAATTTTCGTGCATGGGCCTATGTGTGCAAATTTAAAATTTTATTTTATTTTTATTTTTAAAAAATATTTATTTATTCATGAGAAACACAGTGAGAGAGAGAGGCAGAGACACAGGCAGAGGGAGAAGCAGGCTCCATGCAGGGAGCCTGACGTGGGACTTGATCCCGGGTCCCCAGGATCACACCTTGGGCTGAAGGCAGGCGTTAAACCACTGAGCCACCCAGGCATCCCTAAAATTTTATTTTTGAATGCAGACTACTTGGTATTAAATAACTTTGATTTAAAAGTGTTTGTTTTGTTTTTGTTTTTGCTTTATTTTAGATCTCTGGGAGGTACTTAGCTAGTGACTTCTGCGTCCAGACAGTCCTTCTAGACAGTCTTAAATCTTCATTTGTAGTTTATTCTTTTAATTTAGGCTTTCTTTTGGATTTAAAATCTCAAGACCAGGATACATTTCTGGTTGAGGATGTGTTGATATATTGGTTTGTGTGTAGCTTTTTATGTGTTTCCAGACTTAATTAAACATTTTATTCAAACTTTCAAGGTTGTAATGGGATTTGTTTTACCCTAGCTTTCCTGACATCTGTAGTTATCACTGATACTCCCTTATGCCAAGGGACACAAATGACCCTATTAACTGGAAAGGTTAGGGCCGTCACTCAATCACCCACTGAGTAGGGCCAGGCACTGACCCAAGTATAAGAGCTGAAGTAGAAAGGAAGCCTATGAGAAGAGATTGATTGCAGACAGAGCAGAGTTCTAATACTCTGGGAAGGTACACAGGTAGGGGTAAGAGTGAGGGGAAGTATTGTGATGGAAGGCAAGACATAGGCTTAAGGAATTCCAAGCAGGCAGTTGGCATCAGGGAATTTAGATGTGAGTAGGAATGCTATTTATTTGTTTTCCCTTGTCTTTTTTTTTTTTTTTGCCATTGCACATGAACCACAATTTTATTATTCCTTAAAATCCTGCTTTCAAAGACTGTCTCTTTTCCATTTTTAATACCTTCTAGAATGTTCTTGGGTTAGTTTATGGTATATGTTTTAAGGGAGCCTTTTTTTTTTTATCACAGCTTTGTAGGAGAAAGAAAGCACATAAAGTTTATATAAAAGCAGAACCTCACACTCATTAGAATGGCTGCTATAAAACAAGACAGGAAATAACAAGTGTTGGAGAGAATGTGGAGAAATTGGAACCCTTGTGTACTATTCATGGGAATGTAAAAACGCCGCAGCCACTATGGAAAGCAATAGGGTGGTTCCTCAAAAAATTTGAAATAGAATTACTATATGATCTTGCAATCCCATTTCTGGCTATATACCCCAAAGAAATAAGAGTCTCAGAGACTCTGTATATCCATGTTCACAGCAAAATTATTCACAATAGCCAAGAGGTGGAAATAACCCAAGTGTTCTGGAGTGGATTAATGGATAAACAATGTGTATACATGTAGTGGAATACTTTTCAGTCTTAAAAGGGAAGGATATTTTGCAATTTGCTACAATATGGATAAACTTGGAGGACATCATGCTGAGTGAAATAAACTAATCACAATCACAAAAAGACAAATACTGCATGATTCCACTTACTTGTGGTACCAAGTGTAGACAAAAATCATAGACAGAAATCAGTGATGATGACTGCTGGGGGTTGGGGGAGGGGGAAATGGGATTTGTTTAATGGGTATTGAGTTTCAGTTTTGCAAGATGAAAAGAGTTCTGGAGATTGCATAACAGTATGAATATACTTATTGCCACTAAACCATACACTTAAAAATGGTTAAGATGGTAAACTTTATATTTTACTGTAGTTTTTTTTAAAGCAAATTTGAATTTATATTTGGAAATGCAAATGGTAAGATTATAAGAACTTCTATTGCTAATTGAAGATTGAAGTTACTAATTTGGTGGATACTCAGGTGTTAGGTGGTAGGGATAGAACTATGAGAAATCAGACAAGATCCTCATGAAGCTTACAGTTTAGGAAATGGATATTGATGGAACAAGTTAAAAAGTGTGCTTGCATGTTACACGCCTACTAGGGAGATCCCTAGCAGAGTAGTAGGTGAAAAGGCTACACTGAAAAGATTTCTCCAAGAAGATGACATTTAAGTAGAGACCTGAAGGATGAGTAAGCAGTGGCTGGGAGGAAGAGGGGAGCTGAAAAGGAGGGAAGGCTTCAGGGAGTAACATTTTGCAAAAGCCTCAAAGCAGATAAAGAAAGTATATATCCATTGGGAGATGAAAGAAGGCCCTGAGGACTGTGGTGTGTGGAAAGTGCAGGGGGATGACCAGGGCATGTATCAGATCTTATAAGGCAATGTAGGCCTCCCTAAGTATTTGAATATTATCTTAAGCAGAGATGGTAGACTGATGGTTTTTTTTTTTTAAAAGACCATTTATTTACTTATTCATGAGAGACACACAGAGAGCGCAGAGACAAAGGTAGAGGGAGAAGCAGACTCCCCGAGGGAGAGGACCCTGGAATCACAGCCTGAGCCAAAGGCAGACCACTGAGCCACCCAAATGCCCCAACATTGATGGGTTTTAAAGGAGGGAGTAGGGAGATAGATGGAGTGCAGAAGAGAAAAATCCTGTATCTTTTCATACGATGTGGCTTTTAAATATGAATTACCTACTTAATCTGGTGCTTGAATGCCAGAGGGAAAAATGGTTCAGTTACATATTTATTCAGGTGGTATATTGGTTGCTAGTGTGACTTCTTGATGAAGTAAAGTGTACTTCAGTGAATTTAGAGGGATTGTCAAGGGCAATTGAGCAGAGGTGATTTTCACCTTTACTCTCTGACTTGGCAATTGAAGCCCTAAAAATGAATGGATTTGCCCAGGAAGAATCTGGAGAGAGACGAGGCCTTTCAGTAGAATCTTTAGAACCTCTTGTGTTCTGTGGTGAGGTAGTGGAGGTGGGACAGAGAAGATTAAGGAAAAAGTAGCCTAGAATTGTGGGAAAACCTGGAGAGAGCATTTATTAGGTCTAACAAAACAAGTTCCAAAGCATTAATTGGGTTTAGCCCTGTGTGGTCATTGACTTAACAGATTTAGTGGTTTAATAGAGGTAGGATTAGATTAGATTAGAATGAGTCAAAGGATGAGTGGGAAATGAAGAAATGGAATATAGAAAAATCTTTCAGGAAGTTTGACTGTGAAGAGAGTAAGAAAGAATGGTGGTAGATGGATTTAGGGTTGTCAAATGGTTGAAGTTTTTGTTGTTGCTTTTTAAAGATTTTATTTATTCATGAGAGACAGAGAGAGGCAGAGGGAGAAGCAGGCTCCTTTCGGGGACCCTGGGGTCATGACCTGAGCCAAAGGCAGATGTTCAACCACTGAGCCACCCAGGTGCCCCAAATGATTGGAGTTTTTAAGGAAAAGTTTGAATTTAAAGAATATCTTTTTTGGGGCTTATAAAATGTTGAAAAACCTATTACGTGCCTTGCTTATTTCCTAAATAGAGTCTACTGAATGCAAATGTGACCTTTCCACGGACTTAACTTAAATATGGTATTCTGGGACTGCATATACACAGGTATATACATATACACAGGTATATATTGGGACTGCATATACACAGGTATATGCATATACACAGGTATATACACTGCATATACAACAGGTCAGGCCTGTTGAGGTATGGAGGTCTCTTTGTCACTGCACTAACTTCTGGAGAATCCTGAGTCCCACTTAATAAATTTGAACTTTGGGAGTAGGACTCGAATATGCGTTTGCACTGTGCACATGTTTTCAGAAGATTCTCATGCATCTGTTCTGTAGACTGGCCTTGGAGAACTCTTGCCCCAAGAATGCTCTACTTTGAAATTTTTTGAATGCTTTTTAATCACTCTAGCCTGACTTCAATGATAGCAAGCACTTAGGAATGAAGGATTTTGAAAATTTTGTCTTCTAGTATGATTTGGGTAATGCTAAAAGTTTTTAGTGTTTTTAGGATGAAACTAACTTGATCCTTCTTCCTCACTGTAAACGTGATACATGTTCAGTGTAAGCACTTCTGTTTCTTCCCTCCTTGCACTCTAAGAAGTGTCGTGCTTACTCCTATTGGATTGCCTTTGTTTGCTCCTGTAACTTCCTTTACTATTAGTATTCCTCCCCAGCCTCTGCTGCACATGACTGGCTCCTTGTCATTTCAAGTCTTAAAGCAGCTGTCACATTTTCAGGGAGGCTGTCTCTATTTAGAGTAGGTTTTCTTGGTCACTCTTTATGTCACTTTGTTGATTTCTTCATATGTCGGCAGGGACTGTGCCTGAGTTTGTTCACATGAATCTATTAGTAAACTGTATCCTGAGTCTACAGAACAGTGCCAGGCACATAGAACCTACTTAAATACCAAATAACAAACAATAAAGATCATAAAGATCTTTTTTTAAAAGATTTTATTTATTTATTAGAGCATGAGCAGGAGGGATGGGCAGAGGGTGAGGGAGAAGCAAGCTCCCCGCTGAGCAGAGAGCCCAACCCTGGTCTTAGTCCCAGAACCCTGGGATCATGACCTGAGCCAAAGGCAGCTGCTTAACTAACTGAGCCACCCAGGTGCCCCAAGATCAAAAAAATCCTAACAGTACAAATACTGTTAACTCTTAGTTGACTATTTCAGATATTGAAATGTGAACCATGCATACATAAATATTGATTGTATGGTGACATGTACTGTTTGTAACTTGCATATTTCACTCACATGTATTCTGGGGACTTTTTCATATCTGCATCATTTTATACAGATAATCATCTTTTAACAGCTGAATAATATGGTATGTTCAATATGATGATATAATCTCCATCACATCTGACTTAAATGACAGTTTGTTCCTAGTTTTTTATAATTTTGAACAATAGTGCTTTATCTACATCTTTGTGTATTTTTAAATTTTGTTTGAATGGTTAGGAATGAAACTGCTGGGTGAGAGGATCTATACATTAAAGCTTTTTGATTGTGAAATTGACTGCTGGAATGATATACTTTTACTCTCATGGAAAGTGTATGAGACCATTTATATCCTCTGCACCCTTTTTACTCAATTTATTCTTTGCTATTTTAATAGGTGAAAACGGTATTTTCCTGCTCTAAGGTTCAAGGAGTATTTTTGAACATTTTCTATTGTGTTTGGCCACATTTCTTTTGTGAAGTGCATGTTCGTGCTCAGTGCCCAATGTTTCTGTTAGATTCAATAATAGTAGTTTTTTTCTCTCTCACATTTTACTACATATGTTTTTAAACATAAAACAAAGTTGAAATTTTGCTCATGTATCTATCTGCCACCTAGATTTTACCATTAACATTTTATGATATTTGCTTTATCACACATCCTTTTATCTAAAGTAAACTGTACGCATTAGTACATTTCCATCTAAATACTTGAATTGTGGCAGCTCCACATCACAGAGTCTTTCTTACATTCAGGCAAAATGTTACCTAACAGTTTTAGTTGTGATTTTGTAAGTGGAGCGTGAACTTTATTTTTTGTAAAGTACTTACTGAGTTTCAATGTATGTATTTGCTGTTGAAGCCAAACCCAAGACTACCTTTTGTTTTGTTTTGTTTTGTTTTTATAGAACTTTTAGTCACATTTTCCTCATGTTTTTCCTTTTCCTTGGCTTTGGTTATAGTGGTTTTAAATTTCTGTGTAGTCAGATGTCATTCTTTCCTTATCTTTTTACTGCTATTTGTGTCAGACATAGGAAGACATTTCTTACCAAATAGTATACAGACGTTTATATTTTCTTGTGCTTTTCTTTTTCTTTTTGTTTTTGAATATTTAATTGGAATAATGTGATACAGGGATTTTTTTTTTTTCAAGATTAGGGGTAGTTTGAGATCATTAGCAAATACGGTCTAATGAACAGTCTTCCCTTCAGTATGTGTTTTTCTGCAACAAAATAGAGTTTAATGTTTTTGTTTATGCCATTTTTTAATAAAGATTTTATTTTTAAATAATCTCTATACCCAACGTGGGGCTCAAAATCACAGCCCCAAGATCAAGAGTCATATGCTCCACTGACTAAACCATCAAGGTGTCCTTGATGCCATTTTTAATAATCTGTGTTTGTATACAGTATCTGATATTTTAAGAGTATCAGATGTCTTTTTTTTTGTTTTTTTCTTTTAATTGGGCTCCATGCTGGACTTAGAACTCATGACCCTGAGATCAAGACCTGGGCTGAGATCAAGAGTCAAATGTCAAACTGACTGAGCCACCCAGAAGCCCCCAGAGTATCAGATGTCTTTTTTTAAAATATCCTATTCCATTTAATCTGTCTGTTCCTACATTTAGATACTTGAGATAATTAATTGCTCTGTAAGACATCCTTTTTCACTTTTTTTTTTTAAGGTTTTGTATATATATTGTTTCTTTCAGCTGAACTTTAGCAGAGTCTTGAAGAATGAGGAGAAAGGGTAGTGGGGAAAGAGTAGCAAGAGTCAAGGCAGAGAGAGGTTGGTAAGTTTTGGGGACTTAATTCGCTAACTTGTAATCAGCTGAATTCTTAATCTGTAAAGCAGATGATACATGTTTATTTTAGTATCCTTAAATTTGGGAAATGTTTATTAAGGTGGTTCAAACTAAATTCTAAAGTTCAAAATATTTGAGGTTTTTAAAAGTTTGGGATGTTACCGCAAATGGCATAGGATTCTATAGTGAGAATGGTTTTTAATCCTGGCTTTAAATGAGCAAGTCATGATTTTTGAGCAATTATATATCCCTTATATTTATTATTTTATATGATTGAGTGATTGTTCAGATCAGAGGTGACTCAGCTGGAGCAAGATACATAATCTAGGGTGGATTTATTTGCATGGCTGGGGGCCTCTCTATGTGGCTCTCATGTTATTGGTGTCAGAAGGCATTCCCAGCAGCATGAGAGGGTAAGCCCCTGTGTCTTTATACTTTTTAGGACTGTGCTTGTGTTTTGTTGTTATTCCATTGGCTAAAGCAGATCACTTGGCCAATCCCATATTTAAGGGATGGAGAAGTAGACTCTGCCTCTTGATGGGAGGAGAGGCAGAGTCATATTTCAAACTGAGAAGTCTGGACAACTTAGTAGCTAGCTATTACTACAGTGGTTCACCACAGGAAGTAAAGGAGCTAGCTACCTGGATATCTTAACAAAAAAGCCTCCCTGACAGTGAGAACAGGCTGTGCACAGACCTAGAGGGGAAGAATGCTTGATATATTCCTAGGATAGCAAGGAGAGGTCAGTGGGACTAGAAAAGAGGGATCAAGCAGGAAGTAGTAAGAAATAAAATCATAGAGGTTGGGGGCCAGGGTAGGATCTTGTCCTTGTAAGCTATTATGAAGACTTATTTTTTGTGTGGAAAGAAGAGCTACAGGAAGATTTTAAAACAGGAGAGTGATATAATCTGACTTGTGTTTTTAAGTAAGAGTATTTCTGGCTGCTGTTTTGAGACTAGATTTTAGAGAAAGAAGAACACAAGTAGGAAGGCTCCTTGGACAACTTCAGTGATGCAAATAAGACCTGACAGAGGCTTGCAGCATGATAGTAACAATGAAGTAGAGTGATTCTAGAGTTAGTTCTCTGTGTGTTTTGAAGATTGAGCCAACAGGATTTTTTGACAGATTGGATATGACTGTAGGACACAAAGAAGAGGCAATAGCCAAGGTTTTGGTGTGTGCAGCTAGAAGTATTCACTGTCCACCAAGACAACTGGAGAAAACTGGGTAGAGTAGGTTTTGGAGAGAAGATCAGGAATTCAGGTTTGGATACATTAAGTTTGAGAAGACTATTAGACGTTTGAATGGAGGTGTCAAGTTGGATAGAAGAGTCTGAAGTTCAGGAGCAACATCTGGAGATAGGAATTCGGGAACATTGGGGTACTGAGGTGAGACACTTGAGTGATTAAGTGTCTGACTCTTGGTCTCGGTTCAGTTCTTGGTCTCAGGGTTGTGAGTTCAGGCTTCGTATTGTCCAAGCTTGGTGTGAAACATACCTAAAAAAAAAAAAGAAAGAAAAAATCTGGAGAACATTAAAATATTAGGAACATTTGTCTAAGAAGTGTTTCCTTAAATGACTGTAAATTTAAAATACTTTCAAGTTTTAAAGTTTCATTTGTACCCTTGATAAGGTTTCAAGTAGGGCAGAAGAGCAGAAGAGTATTAGCTATCGCTAAAATGTATCCTTTGTGATGATTGTAAAGTATGAGTTTAAAGAAGCCATTAATTGTTCCATCTGTACCTTATTATGAAACATGAAAGCCTGTAGGTTAAATACCTTATTTGAATATTCCTTTTTACTGAAACACTTACCAGTTTGTTTCTAATTAGGGCAGTTTGACAGAAGGCTATATAAGTAAAAGCCCAAAAGGGGCAGAAGACCAAAAGTGGAGGGAAGGGACCACATTCGGATAATCAGTCCTACTCTTTTGAGAGTTTTTCTTTTTTGTTCACTCCTTTTGTCTCCAAGTCTGTCTCTTTCCCTTTAATCTTGGTCATTGTCTATTAACATAATGAGATGTTCAGGTGTAAGCTGGAAGACTAACCCAGAAACTGTTCTCTCTTAAATGTAAAGCTTCCTGCTCTGGCCTTAATCCCTAGACAGGGCTGCCAGACTGAACCTTAACCAACCGACCTAATAGGTACTGGACTATTCAGGAAAGTGAAGAAGGGACCGTGCTTTTTGTGTAATTTAGACATATACAGAAATGCCCTGAGAATGGTTTGGCTTGTGTGGAAGAGAAAAAAAACAGATTTATCATTGAGCCAATATTTAGTTGAACTTCCAAATGTTTTCTTTCAGCAAATATTTATTACAGAACTATTATGGGTCAGGAATGCTATCAGGCTAAGATAAATGACCAGTGAGACATGTAAACAAATGATTGAAAAATAGCAACAACACTGTGTTCTTCACCAGATATTTTGGCAGAATAGGCAGGAGGAGTTATGGAGGAAATCAATTCACCTTTAGGTCCCCAAAACCTATCAGGGTGCTTTGCACATTTTGACAAAGCATAAGTGTAATGTGAATGCATAAACAATGTGATTCATGCATCTCTTACTTTACAAAATACAGAGGGAGGTACAGAGGAGAAAGTGACCAGTTCTTCCTTGTAATGATGGAGAGAGGGACTTTGCAGGAGATTCACTGGGTAGGGAAGGCCAGCAAATGTGGAGTTAGAAAGCATGATATGCTCTAAATAAGTTTAGCAAAGCTGGATTGTGGGGTGTATGTTGGGAGGTGGAAAGGCCACAAGAGAGGCTACTAAAGGGTAGACCAAAGTCAAGATGCAAAAGTATCTTGTATTAGGGGGCACCTAGGTGGCTCAGTTGATTAAGCGTCCAACTCTTGATCTCACCTTCAGCTCAGGTCTTGATCTCAGGGTTGTGAGCTCAAGCCCTAAAGTAATCAAAATATGCAGGATGGCATTTGTTAGGTTTTGGAAGAGAAAAGAAATAACATATTTTTTGCTTTGTGAAATTATTACAAACCTTATTTTTATCTTAAAGACTTTATTTACTTATTTATGAGAGAGTGTGCATGCAAGTGGACAGGGAGAAGGAGTAGAGGAAGAGAGAATCTTAAATCTCTGATGGTTTCTTGTCTTTTTTGATTTTGACACTTACAGAGTACTGGTCAGGTATTTTGTAGAATGTCCCCCAATTTGATTTTGTCTTATATTTTCTCATGATTGTGGACTGGAGTAATGACTTTTTGAGCTTGGGGGTTTAAAAAAATTGTTTCATTTTCATTTTTATTTTAAAAAATTTTAATTATTTGAGAGAGAGGGAGAGAGAACGGGTCGGGGGGGGGGGGTGCTTGTGAGGAGACTGAGCAGGGAATCTGACCTGGAATTCAGTCCCAGAAACTTGAGATCATGACCTAAGCCAAAACCAAGAGTCAGATACTTAACCAACTAAGCTACCCAGGTACCCCTCATTTTCATTTTTTAAATTCTAAAATAAACTTGCCTTTTTTGCAGCACATAGTTCTATGGATTCTAACAAATAAATAAATTTGTGTAGCCACCACCATAATCAGGATACAGAATAATTACATCACCCCTCCAAACTCCCTCATATTCTTTAGTTATAGATCACACCCTGGTCCCTAATCCGTGCCCCTGTAACCCCTGATCAGTTCTCCATTGTTATAGGTTGGTGTCTTGGAGAATGTCATATAATTGGAATCATATAATATATATAATCTTTGACACTGGCTTCTTTGACTCATCATAATGCTTTTGAGAGTCATCTAAGTTGTATTTATCGATAGTTCATTCCATTTAATTGCTGAGTCTGAAGGCACTACTAGAATATTTCTCTCTTTCCCTCCCCCTCTTTTTGATATGTATTTGAGGAAATATGTGTTCCTCCTAGCACTATAATAAGCAGTTTAGGGGCAGCCTGGGTGGCTCAGTGGTGTAGCACCGCCTTTGGCCCAGGGTGTGATCCTGGAGTCCCAGGATCGAGTCCCACATCGGGCTCCCTGCGTGGAGCCTACTTCTCCCTCTGCCTGTGTCTCTGCCTGCCTCTCTCTCTCTCTCTCTCTTTCTCTCATGAATAATAAATAAAAAATCTTAAAAAAAATAAGCAGTTTAAGTGAATTTTTTGTGACACGGGGATTATCATTTCCCCTTTTATAGAAATGAAAACTTAGGCATAAGAGTTTAATAGCCCTGGGTCACACAACTAGTTAATAGTGGAGCTGAGACCCAAACCTGGGTCACCTAACTCTAAAGCCCATGCTTTTGGAGTACATGGGGAGTTCCTAAGGTCATTTTTTTCATTTCTCTGTTTTGACCAGCAATTTAAGAAGAATTGAAGTTCTTGTTTCTTTAACATATCCTAAAGTTCCTTCTTTTTTCATTTATATTTAGTTCTTTTTATTAAAAAGCAAAAATAATAGAATGCAATTTTTCTTTCATGTTGCTGGGTTACTCTTTAGGGCTAAGCATTCTGTGACTCAGTTCTAAACCACAAGTCAAGCCAAGTAAATCATCAGTCCACAAGCAATTATGAATTAACATTGAGTGCAACTGTTTATGAGAATTAAAGCCATAATATTAAGTTTTTTCTTAATCTCCTTATAAACAGGATCTTTAATTTGTATTTTAGATAAATAATAAATATTGTATAAAATAGACATAGTCTAAATAGTCTAAATCAGGCTGGTTTAAAATATGAGGTTTGCCTTCTATCATAGTCTTAAATTTTACTAATGACCAAAGTTTTTTCTTTCTTTCTTTCTTTTTTTTTTAAGAGCTTGGTAGTTTAGGGTATTTGAGATGAGTTTTTGAACTTGTGCTAAAACCCTATTTACTTAAATGTCCTCCTGTCATAGGCTAAAAAAGTTACCAGAAAATTAGTATAGGGTTTCTTGTGTTTTTAAAAATAGTTTATTAGTGAACTGAAATTAGTATAATTGGATTTTGGGGAAACTTACACAATTTCCAGTTATTCTGCATATCTGGTGATTTTATGTGTTACTTTCAATAAGCTAAAATTTTGATGAGGAGACTTCTTTCTGAAATATAGCCTTAGTGTGATTTTTGTTCTCTGTTCCTCAAACACTATTCAGAGAACTTGGGGAGGCTACAAAATCATAAAACATCAGAACTGAAATGAATCTTCAACATGATAAGATTTTTAGGTTCTTCCAATATTTGATAAAAAAGGAAATGGAGTCCTCAGCAGATGTGTGAAGTAATATGTCCACAGTCACCATTGGTCAAACCAGGTGCATGGTGTAGCTCCTGCCCTCAAACGGGTCGCCAGTTTATCAGTGTGGAGATGGACTTGTAGAAAATTAACTGCAATATAAAGTGGAATGTTCTTGGCAGTAGAAAAGGCACTGCTTTTCTTAAACAAGTCCCTCCCCCCTATATCTTTTCTTGACTCCTTCAGTATAGTTACTTTGTTTAGTTTCTCATCTTTCAGATGTTTTTGTCTTTTTTAACCTTACCATAAACATGAAAACTTCTTTCAAAACTCACAGTGATGTATGTTCATGTTGCTAAATTCATCTGCCATTGCTTTTTTGTTTTTTTGTTTTCCCTCAGACCTCATTTTATTTGATCTGCCCTCAGCATTTGGCACAATTGCTCAATCCCTTCTTTTGGAAACACTTTTACTCAAATTCCAGGATAATACCATATTTGTCTTGTTTTCCTGTGACATTTTTGAGTACTCGTTCTCAGCCTTCTCTGCTAGCTTTACCTCATCTCCCCCCACCTCTAAATATTGAGTGGTCCCAGGGGTCTGTCATTGTTAGTTTTCTACCTGTAGCTTTAATATCATATACACATTAATATTATATATATGTTAATGACTCTAATTTATATATCCAGCCCATACCCCTGCCCTGGGTTTTAGGACTATATCTGCAACTCCAGGACAATATATCCAATTTGACACCTCCACTCGGAGAGCTAATGAACATCTCAAATTAACTGAGTTCCTAGGGCTCTTTTGTGGCTTAGTTGGTTCAGCGTCTCACTCTTGATTTCTGCTGGGGTCATGATCTCAGGCTTGTGGGATGGATCTCAGAGTTGGGTTCCCTGCTCAGTGGAGCTCACTTGAGATTCTCCCTCTGTTCCTTCCTGCTAGCATGCACACACACACATTCTTTCTCTCAAATAAATAGATCTTTTTTTTCTTTTAATATTTTACTTATTCGACACAGAGCACAAGCAGTAGTGGCAGAGGCAAAGGGAAAAACAGGCTCTCTGCTCAGCCTGACATGGGGCTCGATCCCAGTATTCCAGGATCAAGACCTGAGCCAAAGGCAGACGCTTCACCGACTGAGCCACTCAGGCACCCCTAAATAAATAAACCTTAAAGCAAACAAAACAAAATCTGAACTCCTGATATTTCCACACCCCAGACTATCATCATCTTTACAGTCTCAGTTTGGGCAACCATAGTCTTGCACTTGCCAAAAAATGGAGTTTTGAAGCCTTTCTTCCTCTACCAACTACTTTCTGTTCATTCAGAAATCTTGTTGGATAGTCCTCAAAAACACATCCATAATTTGATCACATCTTCCTTCTATGCTGCCGCCTTTGTCTGAGTCATTATCATCTTCTTTGGGTTATTGCATTAACTTCTCCTCCTTCCGTCCTTGCCCCATTGCAGTCTTTTTTCAACACAGCAGTCAAAGCTTGTGACTCATATGATGAAAACTAAACAGTGAGGCTCCCTGGTAGCTTCTAGTATTCTTCTTCCTTACTCTTCTCCTTTCCCTACTTGATCCACATTGGCCTCCTTGCTTTCCTTGAACATTTCAGGCAAACTCCCTGTTAGAGTCTCTGTACAAACTTTCTCTGTCTAAAATGTTCTTCCTTAAGATAGGTCTGCATGACTAGAGGTCTTCACTCAAAAGTGACATGGCAAAAGTAAATCCTCCCTAGTTAGTCTGTCCAAAATGTCATACGTTTTGTCTTTGCTGTCTTGTGTTTTCCTTCTCTGTCCTTATCACTAGTATACTGTATATTTATATCTTTTATATATAATTATCATGCTCTGTATTTAGTTCATGTTTATCATTTTCCCTTGCTAGAATATAAGCACCACATGGGCAGGGATCATTTATCAACAGTGTATCTCCTGTATAGCAAGGAACTAGAACAGTGCCTGACACATAGTAGGTGCTCAGTAAATATTTGTTAAATGAATGGATACCTAGAAGTACCTCAGGTCAGTCATTACCTTGACATTGGGAAGTCCCTTCTCTCTGTAGATCTCCTTTCCCTATTTTTAGAATGAGTTTAGATTGGATCCATAGGTTTAGGCTTTCTGAAAACAACAAAGACTTAAACATATGTTGTATTGCAGTTCCTTGAAAATTTTTATGAGAATTCGGCTGATTAACAGAATAGTTTGAAAACCATGGTAGGTAGTCCAGATTTTTATTTTGTTTCTAGGGAAACAAAGTTTGTTTCTTTTTCAGACACAAGTGATAACTACATGAGTTCAGGTAGTTCTTTTACTAAGGGAGATTTCTCTGATAGAGTGAAAGGTGAATTGGAAGTAGGTAGTCAGTGGTAGGGAAAGGGACAGTTAAGATGTTGTCATGATACTATTTTTCTACAGCATGATGTAGTAGCAAAGGAGGACTTCAAGTTTCACTCTAAACTCAATATAAAAAATAGAAGGTTTCCTCTCCACAATATTTAGAGATTAAGATAACAAGTGTCCTCTTGAGTGGCTGCTGTGTGAAGACCACCACTAACTACTTTTTTTTTTTTTAAGATTTTATTTATTTATTTGAAAAAGACAGGGAATGAGCTGTGGAACGAGGGAGAGGGAGAAGCAGACTTCCCACTGAACAGGGAGCCTGATGTGGGGCTCCATCCCAGGATCCCAAAATCATGACCTGAGCCAAAGGCACCTGCTTAACCGACTGAGCCACCCAGACACCCCACCAACTCCATTAGATTCTAGGCTACAGAGCAGCAGAGCAGTGGTTCTCCTATGCCTGGGTGCTACCCATATTGTTGAATCTGTTCCTGGAGTAGGCGTAAAGCTCCTTTAGGTAATTCAGAGGTAGCTACATCTCTCACAATCCACTGAAGTAAAAGATACATTGTCTTTAATACTGATTTAAAATTTAACTGTAGATATAATATCATGTCTATATGAGATTTGAGATTGCAGTCAGCATATTACCTGGGAGCATCATAAAGAATATAATTGTACAATCAATTCTTGGTTATTTTTGACAATCAAGGAAAGACTAACACCTAAAATCATACCTACAATTGAACCTTGTAACACAGGTACATGAATTCTGCAATATCAAATCACAGGCCAGATCACATCTTTAAATAATATTTCAGAGTGTGGTAAAATCCTGATATGCTATAATTTTCCTTCAGTAAACTGTTTTAGAAAAGTTAATTGTTTGTGTCTCTCAGTTTCTGCTGTGTTCTGGGCCCTAAGTGAAAAGAATACATTAGTAAGCAAAACCATCCAAAGCCCTGGCCCCTTTTCACTTTGGTATGCCTCTTAAAACACATCGACACTTGTCCAGGAAGATATTACTTATAGATAGGTCCTAGTAATCTGTGCAGAAAGGAAGGAAGGAAGGAGGAAGGCCTTGGTTTAACCAAATTCTAGTGATAGGTAATAGAGAATTCACTATTGTCTGACAATTAAGCTCGTACTTGGAAATGCATGTTTTTCAGAACCTGGGATGATACTTTGAGAGGTGTTAACATCAATAAAATTGTTTGCAACTAAAATATTTATAACACTGAATCTCAGTCTTTTAAATTGTATTTTTATGTTTAAGTAGTAGATAATAGTGATTTTGGTCATTTATCATTTTAATGGTTTGATCTTTGCTTCTTCCATCTCCTGTAATAATAGCATGTTGGCTCCTGAATGATGGGACAGATTCAAAGCAATGCTTTTTTTTTTTAAGCCCAGCTTTCCTAGATACAAGCATTAGACTGTTCTATATGTTCTTAGGCACTAGAAGTTTTCAAATTTGAGTTAAAAGAGAAGCAGTCACAATAAAAGGGAAGAAGAGAGTCCTCGCTTACACAGTAAATTCTTTTCATAAGTTCTGTTTTAAAGAAAGAAATAAACAGTGTCTTAGCTTTAGTTGGCATTCATTTCACTCAATTGACCTAATCCTGCTCAGCTCAAATATAAATGCTGAAAATTCCTCCAGGCAGCCATGAGTACTTCATATTAAGGTATATCCTGACTTGGTATATTCCTGATTTTACAAATAAATGTATTTACAGTATGTATAGGTACATTATATACATCAACAAGCTGAAGATGCCACATTTTATTTATGTAACAGTTTAGAGATTGACGTAAACTACTCATCCTGAACCATCTGTTACTGTTTCTGTGCTTCTACTGTGAAGCATAATAATAGTTAATATATATAAAGTGCTAACTTAGTGCCCAGTATAATATTAGTAACTGTATTACACATGAACTAGATTTCCTTTTAAAGTCAGGTCTTTATTGAGATAAGTGTTTATATACAGTACAGTTTGTCCTATTTTGATGTATAGTTCTAGGTTTTTTGACAACATATATAGGTTATAGAACCAATGGCACAATCACTATTCAGAATATGCCCATCACCCCAAACAGGGACGTCCATCACCCCAAACAGTTTCCTTGTTCCCCTTTGTATTCAGTTTCCTCCCCTCATCCCTAAGCCCTGGGAACCACTGATAGGAATTCTTTTTATTTTGTCTTTTCCAGAATGTTCCAGTACAGATTTTGAGTCTGACTCCTTTCACTCCCTAATGCGGAGTGGTAGCTATATTTCAGAAGTTCATACCTTTGTATTGTTAATAACATTCCGTTGTATGGATATACCACAATGTGTTTAACCATTCTCCAGTTTATGAACATTGGGGTATCCAGTATTTGGTGATTCTGACTAAAACTGCCATAAATACTTGGGTAGAATTTTTTTTGTAGACCTATATTTTCATTTCTCTTGGGCATATATCTAGGATTCAGACTGTCAGATCGTCTAAGTATATGTTTAGTTTTACAAAAAAAAAAAAAATGTTTTCCAAATAGGCTGTACCATTTGCATTCTCACCAGCAGTGTATGAGATTTATAGTTGCTCTATATCCTCTCCAACACGTGGTATTGTCAGGTTTGTTTGTTTTTGTTATCCTAGTGGTATTGTGACTTTAATTTGCATTTTCCTGTTGAGTAAGGATGTTGAGATTTTTTTCTGTGTGTATTTGCCATCTGTATCTCTTTTTGGTGAAGTGTCTATTCAGATCGTTTGACTTTTAAAAAAACTAGTTTGTTTTCTTATTTTTGAGTTATGAAAGTTCTTTTTAAGCATAGTAGTACATACACTGGTTTTAATGCTCATAATACTCTTTTGAGGAGGGTGGGTACTATTAGCCTAAATCACAGATAAAAAAAGTTAGGCTGCAGGATTGTTAAATATAGCCCAGGAACACACAGCTAACAGGTTGTAGAGCCGGGATTTACACCCAAGCAGATTGGCTCTAGAACCTCTGCTGAACTGCTTGCCAACCTTTTTTTTTTTTTTTTTTTTTGATGGAAATTGATTTCTTGGGGCTGTGACTACAACTAGGATCCAATTTCTGTGGGTGGTAAAACAATGCTTATAGGGACACCCCTGAGCAAAGGGGAACTTTCTTGTAATAGCAACTCTGGAATCATCTCCCTAGGAACAGCTAAGATATTTGTTGCTGTTGAAAGAGGGTGACTATTTTCAATTTATGTCTCTTACTTCACTTCTACATACTGGTGGTCAAAAGTACTTCTCTTAAGTTATTTTCCAAATATCTGCCATTATCAGGTAATTGAGGTACTTTATATAAATGGATTTTCTCAATAGCAGAAGCTTCTCCTTTTATGTATCCATACTTCCTAAAAGATTTGACATACTTATTCACTTTGTATTTCAAAGACCTTTATCATAGTAATGCTGACTTCAAGGCATTTACTGTTTGGCAATATATGTAGGGAGCATGTAGAACTTTTTGACCTTATAAGATAGCTCCAGGTCCCAGGACTTTTAAAGTTATATTTATTTAGAGTTTTACAAGTTGTTTTCTTTTTTAGTCTTCTCGTATCTACTCTCTCATTTGTTCATTCTGACATCATCCTTTCACTATTCCCTCTTTCATTCACTCTTATAACTTCTATTTCTAATTAGCTAAAAGATAATTAAATTATTGGGCTTACATGAATATGGTCTAAAATAAATGTCAGCACTGGGAAACGACTTGGGAATTTTCCAGTGAACATCTCCTGTGACTGCTCAGAGGACCTTCTTGTTTGGGATCCAAGCAGTCATTCTAAATAAATGAGCTCTAAAGTAAGCTAACTGAATATGACGTTTGACAGTAGAAAAAGTGATGTGTTTTTCTTTTTAGCATAATTTTTTATTAATAATTTGTTAAACCATGGGGATTATCTTAGTGAAAAGGTAAATCAAACAGTGTTCAGCAGAATGGAATAAATAGGCACTTAATGGGCAGAAAGTCGGTTCACAATCATTACGTTTTGTAGCCGTTTGTAAAGTTCCCCGTCTGAGTCAGTGACAGCTTGTCCTCTCAGCTGTGCCTCTAGTAAGGCAGAGTAATTACTTCCAAGTAATTAATTAAAGGGAGAAAACCTTGCCAAATCCTATTTACTTTTTGTAAAATATTAAGATGAAGGCTAGCTAGTGAGTAGCACTTTATCATGTAAAGCACTTCTGAAAGCGCTTAATGCTTTCAAGCCATTTTGACCAATTTAAGCCCTTACTTAGAATAAATTAATTAATATTCACCCAGGGGACAGGGTTTAAGTAGTTGTACTAACATTTCAGCTGCTTGGGCACCTTGTCGGGTGTATGAGGACTTGGAGAGCAAAACTTCACTGTCCGTGTCTTTCGTTGGCAGCCTTAGGATCACCATGTATGGTGCAGCAGGGTGCCTGGCCCATGGTAGGCTTTTATTTGTGGATAATTTTGTTTGAAAGTTAAAGAAAACTGTGGCTGTCACTTCTAAGTAGTAGAATCATGAACCATGATTGCATTGGTAATTTGTTTAAAATAGAGCTTTATCAAGCTTGCAGTTTAAAATCATTTTGCTGTATTATACTTTGGTTCCTTACTAACTCTGGATTTGTTTAAATTTTACAAATCAGATTAATTCATACTTATTTTTCCACTGAACTTTGAATTAGAAAATTAGGAAGTAGATTTTATGTTTAGTGAACTTGTAAATCTCATCTGATACTGTAGTTTGCTAGCTTTTCTAGATTACATTTTCCAGCAATATACCCCTTTCATGTAAGGGTTAATGAGTAGCCTGGTTAGACTCACAAGTCCATTGTTAAATTAAAAGCCAGAAAATTTGCTGTCTCTCTTCCATTCCCTCCCACACTGTTTTTCTTTTCATAGTTTTACTTACTTGATATATTAAGATAATTTTTAAAGTTGAGATTTTATTTTTTTAAAACAACATACGGTGTTAATTTTGTTTCCTTGTAGATCCTGATTCCTATTTTTCTGTTGTTAATTTTAAATTATGGTAATTAGCATGAGCAGAATAATGGTTTAATCAAGGTAGATCTTGCTCCTTGGCTCTATGCCCCTCCTTTTTCTATACCTCTCCTCTTTTTTTTTTTTTTTTTACCTGTGGATTTGCATGTTTGACCCAGCAGGATAATTGGGTCCACAGCAACATGGGCGTGCCTCCCTTAGAAACACTTAGTTTCATGTATGACTCATAGGCTGAAGCACAGACACCACTTCCCCAATCTACAGGAGCCATTTTAACAGCATAAAACTTGCCGGATTGCTTTTTATTTTCAAGCCCAAAGGACAAAAAGAGAACGAGAATATTTGAAGGTAACTTGTTAGGATTTTGTGTGTTTGCTTCTGGCTATTTCCTGAGCTGATAAACGGAGGGTGGTTCTTACCTGTCGCAGAACATGGCTGAATGTGTTCTTTAACTCTGAAAAAATGTGTGTAGTCAGTCACATGCCTGATTGCGCTTAGCTGCTAGGGGGGAAACAAAGCATTCAAATTCTGGAAAGTTTTAGATCTTCCTGGAAAAGCATTTTTTAATGTTTTGTATGATTTTTTTTTTCTTTCTTTCCCTGTGTGACTTGAGAATAAAGGAGATTTTTCTTTCTTTCTTTTTCATACCACAAAACAAACTTCGGTCAAATTTTCGTTTTAAAAAAATCGAATTGTACTTGTGGGGATAGCCAGAAAGCTACAGTTAAGCAAACCGAACTATTCGTGTGTGATACGGGCATTAAGAAAAAAATTTCAGAGACACAAGTTTTGTTTTGGCATTTTGGCTAAAGGGACGTTTGGGGATAACTCATTCATAGGTGTTACTCATTGACTGTTCTGTCCTTTTTTTTTTTCTTAAGTTAATGAAATTATACTAAACATTAATTTTTGAAAACGAGATAGAAGTTTAAGGAAAATGGGCAGTCATTTAGGTAACAAGTTAAAGTGGTTATTAAAGCACAAGAAACACTAGAACAGTTCATCTATTAGAAAAATAATAATAAAGTTGTATAATTCACACTGGAAACTTACTGTGAGGAGCAACCTTAGATGCATGACTAGCTTCTGAAGGAACATGAAGTATTTCAATTTGTGTATAAAGAAAAAGTAAAAGAGTACTGGCCTTCCTCCTGTATCACTGTTCTTAAAATTTGCTTGTTTTAAAGGAAAAAAAAAAGTACCTTTTGTGTAAAAGAAAATATTGCGGAGTCTCTTCCTGGAATATTTATCATTGTTGAAATGATGAAGTTCTTTCTGGCCAGCGTATATTCTGGTGTGCCTTGAAATTCTAGGTCCTCTGAGAAGCTGGGTGCAGTAGTATTTTACTTCTGAAAGCTATTTATGAAATTAAAATTTGAATGCAAGTAAAATTTGAACATGCAGTGATTATGAATAAAATTTTTGGAAACCAAAAAGTCATGTATTATTGACTATATAATATTTTGCTGTTTTTTAAGGGAATTTGCTGTTGCTAATTTTCTGAGTGTTTTTTAGGGAAGGATATAGAGGCAGTTATTACTTCTGACTCTGGGAAAGGATTATTCTATGAACAGGTCTCACTTCTATAGTTTTGCAGGAAAGGCATAGCAGACATTTTACTAGTTCAGCTCTGAGCCGCCTGCTCTCATCTTTGTCTCTGCATCTTGCTGGTTTAGTCAGCCTTTGAGTAAGTAGAGGCTGTGTTTACTTCTCCTCTGGCCTGTGTGAAAAATCTAATGAAACCTTTTTTCTTTTTTTCTCTTTAAGTTTTCAATAGCTGGTGACCCATAAGAGAAAAATCTAGGGGCATACAAATAAATAAGATTTTATTTATTAAAGAGAAGTAGGATAATTTAGTTTCTTAAAAATTAAGGGGATGATCTAGTTTAAGTCAAATAGGTACTGGTCATATATTTCAGGCTCTTACCTATGTGACAGAGACTGAAGTGGGACTTCAAAGGAGAAGGGAAGGGTGGAAAAAAAGCATGGAAGCAAGGGAAGGCCAGAGAAACTTACTCAGTAGTCTTCCCACTCCTTTTCCTTTCATAAGGTGGAATATAAACTTAGATCGAGTCATCAGAATTTAACTGAGAATTACCCATTTAAAAAACTTGAGCACTGAAAAAGATGGAGGTCGTCCAGCTGCCTCACTCGTTTGGACGTATGGACGAAGACACTATAGTGGCCCGAAGAGGTCTTGTGACTCCCTCAAGGTCGCTCAGTGCTTAGTGGCAGGGCTTCCAGCCGGGAGCTGCTCCTGCTAGTCCACACTAACAAGTGATGCTTTGTTTGAAATAGGCTCTGTTTCTTTAAGAATAAATAAAACCTTAATTAAGTTGCTTGGTAGTAAGATGCAACCAAATGAATTAACCAGTGATTCTGAAAATGTGTTCAAACTAGTTTCCTTTATTCATCAGAGAGGAGATGTTGCATTTGTTTCATTTCCACCACTGCTTGTTTTCATTATTGGAACATTTTCATAGTTTATGACGTTGCTGGTTTAAGACGGGTCTAGGGGAGTTGGAAATATAAGGAGTTGGGAATTTGCTTTGACCTTGTAGATACAAAGACAGATTCATTTCTGCTTTTTATCTCCTGTCCTTCTAGGAAGACAAATACTGTTTAATATGATACCTTGTTCTATTAAAGTGTTTGTGTGTGTTAAACTTTGCATATGAGTTTACAAAATCTAGAAGTTTCTGAACTCTATACTCCATCTTGAACTGAAACTTTCCAGAATTAGTAATCTTATTCCATTTGTTTGTGGTATCTTCTCTTTCCTCCTTTGAGAGTTTACT
Source organism: Vulpes vulpes (assembly GCF_048418805.1). NCBI lineage: Eukaryota > Metazoa > Chordata > Mammalia > Carnivora > Canidae > Vulpes > Vulpes vulpes. The sequence continues at coordinate 9,677,096 of NC_132785.1, forward strand.
ATACATACTAGGCACTTTTGAATCTTCTGAGCATGCAAAATCTTTGTTAACTTTTTGATGTATTTTATTGGAGTGGCCAAAATTTACTTCAGATCTGCCTTTAAGTCTGAAACTTGGTTTTTTAAAAGTACTTTGCTTGTAACTGTTGAATCTCTTACATCTCCAAATCCCCTAACCCAGTTCAATATCAGACCTCCCACAATGTGGTCATCATTATCCTAAGCAAATGACAGCACAGAAACAGCTAGAAAACACAGGCTCTCTCCTCATAAACCTAGATTCTTACTGGGAAAACGGGGCAGGATAGCATGGGGGTGAAATAAGAATGGAACCAAACCAATGAGAAATTATATTCAGATTCAGACTATTTGCCTAGAGGTGAAACATGACCGAAACTTAAAATAGGGAAGACTGTGGATCTTGGGAAATTATTAGTATTGAAGAAAGAATATCATTTGCTTAGGGTTAAGAGGAGTGTCTTCACCAATAAGAATGTAAGCTCTTTGAGATCAGAGAGGTTTTGTTGTATTTTTCTGTCTCGTTGAAACTTTGACAAAAATACTGAGCACATATGAACAGACAGTTATGATTTGCTGCATCAAACCCTTGGCTACTCAGTTGGGCAAGTTCTGCTAAAGTTAGGGGTAGCAAGTCTTTCTTTCTTTTTTTTTTTTTTTAATATTTTATTTATTTATTCATGAGAGACACAGAGTGGGGGGTGGGGCAGGGACATAGGCAGAGGGAGAAGCAGGCTCCATGCAGGGAGCACGATGTGGGACTTGATCCCAGGATCAAGGCAGACGCTCAACCACTAAGTCACCCAGGCATCCTGGGGTGGCAAGTCTTTAAAAGGCATGGGGCCCTTAGCTTCCTCTGTCTGGTATCTGCACATCATAACCATTCAAAGAAAAAATGAATACTTGCCTGGTAGTATATTTTAAAGCAGTAATTTTCAACCCTTGGTGTAATGGAGAATCACCTGGCTTCCACCCCAAGATTCTGATTCATTAGGCACAGGGTTTGGGTTATCAGTCAGCATTTTTAATAATTACCCTAGGTGATTGTGGTGCAAGTGCTTGTAGGCCACACTTTAAGAAAAAGAGTATAGGTTTAAGAAGAGCAATCAGTCAGTTACTTAGCAGTTTAATGTTTGGACTTTTAAGCAACCAGGGATATTTTAAAGCCTGCAGCCTCTGGTAAGTAAAGAAAGTGACTGGAGTAGTTTATTATCAATATTAGAACTTACTTTCTCTACCTACCCCAGTTATTCTTTTCTTTAATACACTTTTTGCTGCTCTGTGTCTTTCAACTTTGTGGCTCTCCTTTTTTCTGCTTCTCTAACTCTGCTTTTTTTCCCTCTCACTCCCAGACCCACCACTCTATTTACCACAGTAAATAATTAAGCTAATTATTTTTTTCCCAAGTGAAATTAGCCTCTTCCTTATCTCAGTGAGCCATCACTTTCCCAATGTTAGTTTCTTTAGTACTAGCTGGTACTTCATTCCTTTCTTTCTTCATTCCTTTATCCTTGGGGTTCTAGGCAAGACATCCCTTTCCTGATTTAAGGTAGCATTTATAGCCTTTGAAAATCCTCTCCTGGGAAACACACCATTATTACTTGCAATTGTTTTGAACCTGGAAAGGAGGCATTTTTTTTGTTTTGTTTTGTTTTAAAATTTTTAAAAGATTTTATTTATTCATGAAAGAGAGAGAGAGAGGCGCAGAGACAACAGGCAGAGGGAGAAGCAGGCTCCATGCAGGGAGCCTGATGTGGGACTCAATCCTGGGACTCCAGGATCAGGCCCTGGGCCGAAGGCAGATATTAAACCACTGAGCCACCCAGGGATCCCCTGTTTTAATTTTTTTTTTAAGATTTTATTTATTTGAGAGAGAGTAAGTGAAAGGGAGAGAAGGCACAGGGGGAGGGACAAAGGAAGAGGGAGAAGCAGACTGACTCCTCGCTGAGCCGGGAGCCCAGTGGGAATGTAGGCTCCATTGGGGGACTCTGGAATCATGACCTGAGCCAAAGGCAGATGCTTAACCAACTGAGCCACCCAGGTGCCCCTGTTTTGTTTTGTTTTTAAATACCATGTGATGCTTGGATATGATTTTTGAGGTTTCTTTGGACTTTAACTCCACTGATTGCATATTTGTAGGCTTTACCTCGTATTACATCCCATCTAATGGAACACAAGTGTTCACAGACTTTTGCAGGGGTGAGAAGAACAGTCCCATCAGTTGAATGGTCTGAAAATAATTATTGCTTCCATCATTTAGTCGGAATATTTTGTTCCTCTGCTTAGGAGCTGCTTCATATAGATGGTAGAAATTGAATTAGTAATATCACTGAGTCAGCTGAAGTGATTAGGGCAGTTTTCGACTATTGGAGCAATCTTTTTCCCATTAGTATGAGAGCCTACTAAAAAAGTTTTTTGTGTCACCTCTATCTTGTGTCTTGTCAGATGGTGTATGTATACTAGAGTAAAAGTAGCTCTTGATCTGTGCTACAACTGTTGAGGTATTTCACCGTTTATGAGAAAATAACCCATGTGCTACTTGTTTTATTGACAGAGAGGAAAAAATTATGCACCTGAGCTTTGGTTGTACAAATTTCTATGCAAAAGCATTTTGATTTCTTCTCTGCCAGTTATAAATATATGAATTAGAAAACTTTTCCTAAACTTTTCACGTTCATTCTCTTACTCCTGTAGAAATTCAGAACTTCTCTTTCATTTGCCCTGTAATTGCTGAGTAGTAGGTGTCAGCTCTCTTTTGTCTCCATATTTTACAGCCTGAGATTAACAGCTGGTATTAAAAAAATAATAATAAAAAGGCAACTGTAAGCAATATGAATGCCTTCTAGAGTTTGGAGACTTATTTAAGAATTTTTATATTAAAAAGGTAACAAAGTTATATATGCACATTATGTTTAAAATCTGAAAGACTAGAAGAATGAAAAGCAGCCTCCCTCCTTTCCCCTCACCTGCTGTCCAGAGGCAACTATTTCTTAGAGAAGTTTTTTGGGTTTTGTTGGTGGTGTTTTTAAAATTTGTTTTCTTGGCTCTATCCTTGTCTAATCTTTTGCCCTATATCGTAAAAGTTCTCCAAGGTAGCCAGAGCTAGTATGACTTATTAAAAAGTCAAGTGAAGTTCATTATCCGTGTGATGGATGCCTGTTTATATAGTGGTTCATGTGTGTGCAGAGTTGTATGGTGTAATTAAAAAAATCTAAATGAAGGAAAATTGGTTATTTTTTATGTTTTAGAAAACAGTCCTATGAACAATAGAACTAAAACTATATATATGAGGTGTTGAACTAATAACTGTTTACATGCATCTTTTTTTATATCAAAATACTAAATGGAAGCTTAGTAATGTAATGGGGTCAATTCATTCTCTCTCTCTCTCTCTCTCTCTCTCTCTTTTTTTTGTTTTAAAGCTGAAATGTGCATGTAGGAGAATATATAAAACATATACAGCTTAAATATGATTACAGAGTGTTTACCTATTACACAGCAACCTAGGTTAAGAAGTAGGCTCATTATGTTAGAAGTCCCCCTGTTTGTTTCTCCTTAAAAATAATTACTATCCAACTTTTGTGATAACCTTTTCCTTAAATTTATACCCCTTTCAACTTGATGTAAATGGAATCAGCACCATGTATATTCTGTAGTGACTTGTTTCATTCAACCCTCTGAGATTTGCCTTAATTAATTTTAATTGTTGTATTGTATTCCATTGTCTGTCTAGACCAGAATGTATTTACTCTCTCTTGTTGATGACATTAGATTGTTTCCACTCTGGGCACATTCTTGCACATGGTTCATGGAACATATGTGCAAGAGTTCTCTGAGGCGGCAGTATCATCACACTGAGGTATGAGAGTTGTTTACCAAGAGCGTGGACAGAATGGATAGTTTAAGATAATTTAGAGTTCTTCATTATCTTTCCTGGGAATAGATGACTGCCATTGATGCCGTCTTACCCATTCAGCATCTTACTATGGTGTATTGTCCTAGGGGGTTAAATTCTTAAGGACCCTAAACAGATGGGCAATTGATGCACTTCAGAGTAAGTTGCAGATATCAAAATATTTGACCATTAGGGCAGCCCAGGTGGCTCAGCGGTTTAGCACTGCCTCCAGCCCAGGGCGTGATCCTAGAGACCTGGGATTGAGTCCCATGTCGGGCTCCCTTCATGGAGCCTGATTTTCCCTCTGCCTGTGCCTCTGCCTTTCTCTCTCTCTCTCTCTCTCTCTCTCTCTCTGTGTCTCTTGTAAATAAAAAATAAAATCTTAAAAAAAAATTTTGACCGTTAGTTTACCATGCCTGTCATTTATTAACTAGAGTTATTTCAAACAATTTTGGATTAAATTTTTAACAGAATAAATACAATATAGTTCCAGTTATGTACATAAAACAATATGATTATTGATACATATGTATTAAAGGTATAAAAATATGGGGGCAACATCAAATTTAAAATAGTTGGGAGGGGTAAAATGAGATTAGAGAGGTATATATAGGAGGCTTTAGCTATATGTGACTTTTTTTCTTAAGAATCTGGATCAAATTATGGTAAAATATTAGTGTAAATCTGGATGATGTAAATGTCTTCTTTCTCTTTGGTTGAATTACTTCCTAACAAATTTTGTTGTGTAAGGAGTTTATTTTTGTCCTAACATTTATACATAACTGAGAAATAACATTAATTTGATGAGGAGCAGAAGTTGACTTTTAAAAATAAGTAAACTCCACATCATAAAAAAAATGTCAACTGCCTGTTTCAGTGAAAGGTTACCTTGATTGAGAGCTAAGTTGTATGGCTGTGTGTCTGTCCTATATAACTAATAAGATGGCTCTAGATATACTTCTGACGGGTAACTTCCAGTTGAGATCCGTTAACAAGTTGGAGCTGTAGTTTGTAAGAAATAATTTAGTATTTAGACTCCTCCCATGTTCAGATACTACTCAAAAACACATTTCTGGGGCGCCTGAGTGGTTTAGTTAGTTAGGCAACTCCCTTCAGCTCAGGTTATAATCCCTGGACTGGGAATCAAGCCCTACATCTGGCTCTGTGCTCAGTAAGGAGTCTTCTCCTCCCTCTGCACCCCCCCCCCCCGCCCTTCCCGCACTGTGTGCACATGCACACTATCAAATAAAAATCTTTAAAAAACCCCACACATTTCTGAACAGAAAGATTCATAAAACACAATTGATAGAGTATTAATTGACACTACTGATAAACTCTAATAAGCTAATACCCCAAATTAGACTTTTGCATCTAACCAGATTTATTGACATAAGTTGTTTTCATCTTGCTTCCTTGAAATTCTTACTATAATGGTAGCAATCCTTATATCTTTAGTGATTTTTTTTTGTTATAAACTTCATGTGGAATCCCTATGTAAGATTTCCAAAATTTAGTAATATAATTGTGGGAATTGCTATTAAAACTCAATTAAACATCTGCCTTAGGCTCAGGTCATGATCTGGGATCCTGGGATCCAGCTGATATTAGACTCCTTGCTCAATGGGGAGCCTACTTCTCCCTCTCCCACTCCCCGTGTGTGTATTCTCTCTTTGTTACATAAGTAAAGTCTTTTTTAAAAAGTGAAAACATAGATCTTAATCCAGGTTTTTGCTTTCATAATGATCTCTTGGCTCTCTTAGTTCTAGGATTTTCCCCACAGTATATGTGTGTGTGTGTGTGTGTGTGTGTGTGTGTGTGTGTGTGTGTATGTAGTGGCAGGGATGGCAGGGACAGAGAAGAACAAATGGAAGTAGAAATCCTAGAATTTTACTTAGAAGGATTCTCACAAGTCATGGAGTTCAGAGGTCTCCTGAACTTTTTAAATTAAATTCCTTTTTAGCCTATGTAATTTACTGATTCATTCAACAATTATTTATTATCTGTTAGGCATTATTCTTGATGCTGCAGAATATATCAGTGAACAAAACATAGAAACTTAATAAATTATATACATATGCCTTACTTATTCCATTTAAAATATGTTCTAATATACACAAGGATTAGAGAAAGTTACAGATACATTATATTAGTGGTCTTCAAAGTACTGGTGATATACTGAGATGAAGAAAGCATACTAGAACTTGTATTTTTAACAGCTTTATTTTACTAAGGAAAAAAATGTATCCTGGAGAGTTTTCAATAAACTGTTCCTCTGAAAAAGGATTCCTGTAAAGGGCATTTAATAAATAGTAATAGCCCATCCTTCTAAAGAATTTATATATTGACAAATATAACCCATGGAAACAAAAGCTCTTTGTGGTCCTCAATAATTTTTAAGAGTATAAATGGATCTTGACACCAAAAGAATGTCTCATGATTGCAACCAGCATTTTAAATATCATTCTTACATATTTTTTTTCCATTCTTAATTTTTATTTAGGAAACTATCATAAGTAACTTGCCTAAGATTGGGTAATTTAATAGATCACTGGTACTTACAGCATTTGATTCAGTCTTTTCTCCTGTTGCTACTAAAGCAGAGTTTTACATAAATTAAATCAGAGTTTGAAAAACATCATGAGTGTTCTAAACCAGAACTAGATAAAAGCACTAGTTTGGAGGTTTATTCCCAATAATGAAGATAGTTGATGACTTTTACCATAAATTTATTTGTGCCCCTCCAAGTTCCTTCCACAAATAACAGCAAAAGTCACTAAAATTGGGGAGAGTGTTGGGGTACCTGGGTGGCTCAGTTGGTTAGGCATCTGCCTTCAGCTTAGGTTACGATTCCAGGATCCTGGGATCAAGCCCCACTTTGGGCTCTCTGCTTGGCAGGAAACCTGCTTCTCCCTCTGCCCCTCCCCCTGCTTGTGCTCTCTCTTGCTTGCTCTCTCAAATAAATAAAATCTTTAAAAAAATTGGAGAGTATTATTATATTTATATTTAGTACATTATAAAATTAATTAGTGATTATATAAATATGTAATATATACTTAGTATAATTATGTTTAAGTAATTATATTTAATATTAAAATATTAAGCTTGCTAGTAAAGGAATGCAAATTAAATGAAGTTACATTTTTTTGCCTGTCATAGTGACAGAAATTAAAGTACTGTGTGATGGTGAAAAGACCATTAAATGTGCCTGAATGTATTCTTTTGATATCAGTATTAACCGAAAAGCCTTCTGGATAGCACTTGACTTATATCAAAGCTTTGAAAGTGTACCTCTCTTTTGATATAATAATCTCTGTTGTAGGATTCTATTTTAAAGAAAATTTAAGGATGGGAACAAAGATTAAGCTATGAAGATATTTGAACCACTGGTCTTAATAGCAACAGCAGTTTACAAACTTTTTTTATACTGTCTTCTCAAAATTTTTCTTTATACTCTTCAAAATGATTGATGATCCCAAAGAGCTTTTATGTGAGTTACAGTTATCAGTATAACTTTCTTTTCTTTTTTTAAAAAGATTTTATTTACTTATTTGAGCAGGAGCACATGAGAGAGCAAGAGCATGAGAGAAGGTATGAGGGAGGTGGAGAGGCAGAGGGAGAGGAAGAAGCAGGCTCCATGCTGAGCAGGGAGCCCAGTGTGATGTTCGATCCCAGGATCCTGGGCATCATGACCTAAGTCGAAGGCACTTAACCAACTGAGTCACCCAGGAACCCTGACAACTGTTTTCAAAAACTGTATCAAAAGGAGTGCAAATCTTTATTTAATCTTTGGTATAAAGGAAGATAGCTAGATTTTCTGGAAAAGGGAGATGTATTTTAATAGCCACTTTAGATAATTGTGGATTTTTTTTCTTTGATACTACACCAAAACTCAACAAATGCTAATTTTTTTAAGATTTTTATTTATTTATGAGAGAGAGAGAGAGAGAATACAAGCGGGGGCATGGGGCAGAGGGAGAAGCAGACTCCACACTAAGCAGGGAGCCCAATGTGAGACTCCATCCCAGCACTCCCAGATCATGACCCACACCAAAGGTGGACACTCAACCAACTGAGCTACCCAGCACCCCAAATTCTGGTTTCTTAAAGGTTAGTGCAAAGGGATTCTGAAACTCTATCAATGAACTTTTTGTCCTCAGTATGCTAAAATCCATTCATCTGTCTTATACTTTGATGAATTAATGTTTTCCTGAGCAAGATTTTGTAACATCACTCGTTGGTCATCTGAGTATTCCAAATGTTGATATAATATTTTTAAAAATCACATTTTTTAGTATTATACCAGTCTTATCAAAAAGTCTTTTAAGTATTGGAAAGCTAATAAGCCCAAAGTAGTGCACGTAAGTTTTCTAAAATTGTGATTTTCAGTTGAAAGCTCGCATTTTATCGTTGGTGACAAATGCTGTTAGTTGTTTTTCCTTGAAGTGACAGGGTCATTTTATTCATTTTTGGGAACATGTCTGCCAAATATCCAGTTATGAATATTAGGTAGTTCTTTGAAGTAAAAATGGTGTTCCATGAAAAAAGCTAATTTAGCTCACAAGTAATTAGTGGGGTGCCTGGATGGCTCAGCTGGTAGAGCACATGACTCTCAATCTCAGGATCATGAGTTCAAGCCCCACATTGGGCATGGAGCCTACTTTAAAGACAAAATAACAAATAACTAGTGGTTTTTGTCAAGACAACTATTCTTTTTTAGAATTCCACGGAAGTATGTTTTATGTACTTCCCATTTTATCATTCATAGTGTTAAAAAGGCATGTATTTAATGGTTGAAATTTAAGAAAATAAATAGTTTTACTCTTCATCAAGGATCTTCTTTAGTGAAACTGCCTTCTTTTAAATATGAGTGCCTAGTGGTAAAGAATACAATGACTAGAATGGTTTGGTGACATAGCCCTGATTCATGCTAAGGCACTAACTTATACATCCACTTTTGCTTTTGCACTATTAGTACAAATATGAACATGGTGAGAAAAGGCAAATAGTACCCTAGTATTTATGAAAATAGTTTTGACCTCATGAATTCTCTGAAAGGGTTTCTGGATCCTCTGTGGGTCTGTGGATTACATTTTGAGGATCATTGTAATATGATAACATTAGAAATAGTCCAAATGTCCAAAAATGGGGCTTGGTCAAATAAGTGATGGTACTTCTACATGATTATATGATAGAAATATAAATTTGTGAAAGTTTATGTTAAATATAAGCTTATTATACAGCATTTTTCTGTATTGGGTGCCTCTAATGAGGAAATAAGTGTTTCTCGAAGAAAGTGAAGGTGCTGGTTCTAACGCTTAACATTTTCCATTTAGTTGGTGGTTTTGTGATTAAGGAAAGGGAAATTAAAAGGCAGGAAGGCAGATGCTGGCTTCTTTTCCAGTCTGAAGGATTTCTATGTAGTAACTTTGAGTTTAATTTTCAATGTAAAAAGGAATTGGCAGTGGTAGCAATCATTTTTAAATGCTTTATAGAAATAGATGAAATATGCCTTCAAATTCAATTCTTCCTGTAGATTCACTTCCTCATTTGGCATTTTCTGACTTACATATTTTTTACTGTGTTCTTAATTGGGAGAACTTTGAGTTGCTGTATATTACTTAGCTTCAGAGTGAATTGAAGAAATAAAGTTTCTAAAACAAACATAGTCAGAGATTTTCTCATTGCAGTTTAGAACATCATGCTAATGGGAACCATCACTGTGTCAGTGGCACCTTTTAGGTCAGTCAGAAAGACTGTTTGGGTTAAACCTCCAGGCTTCTTGTTAAGATCTCTACGCATGGTGTTCTTAAGAGGAATCATGTATGTTCTGCAGAAAGAACACTTTCCGTGAGAGGCATCATTGAACATAGGCTGCTGTCTAGATCTTAGATATTTCTAATATAATGGGAGCCTAATAACCATAACTAGTCTTCAGTAATAATGCTTTTCTGAGCACTGAATTCTAGAGAATGTTTAATGTTTAAAATTCCTTTTCAAATAATCTAGGTGGGTTTTTTTTTAATGATTTTATTTATTCATGAGAGACACAGAGAGAGAGGCAGAGGGAGTAGCAGGCTTCCTTTGGGGAGCCCAGTGCAGGACTCGATCCCAGCACCCTTGGATCACACCCTGAGCCGAAGGTAGACGCTCAACAACTGAGCCACCCAGGCATCCCAATCTTTGTGTTTATTCAAAAATTTGTGTCTTGTTAAAGTATGGTGGGATACTATATATGGTATGATTATATAAAGTTTAAAATACTACTACACAAAGCACATACATACTACATACATACTAGAGCCTAAGGAAAAATAACGGGAAGATTTTAGACTTAAGTTAGAGTAATTGATGTTATGTGTGTGTGTTTTAAAGCCTTTATTTTTTTGAAAGATTTAGTCTAGAGAGGGAGAGAGGAAAAGGGAGAGAGAATCTCAAGCAGACTCCCTGCTGAGTGTGGAGCCCCACAAGGGGCTCCATCTCATGACCCTGAGATCATGACCCGAGCTGAAATCAAGAGTCAGATGTTTAACTGACTGAGTCACTCAGGTGCTGCAATGTTATGTGTGTTTTAATTTCAGAAACTGTTTGAAACACTTTCATTTAAAAATGGATGATTTATTTTATAAATGTAGATGTTTGATCCTTTGATCTGTGAATCAGAGACAAATTTATGTATTATTGTAATTCATAACCTGTTAGTCTCAGGAATAAGCTGAAAGGAAGTATAATATACACCTGCCCTTGGTAGAATCAAACAGTTGCAAATCATTGTTAGCACATTTGATTTTTGAGATTACTCATTTTAGGAGCATGGTACCATGCTTAAAGTTGACTATTAAGTGCATACTAAGTTCTGTTTAGGAAACAGGTCACAGGAAGCTCAACATGGGCTTATGTGTAGTAAAATATTGAACATTGACCTAGAGAGGAATAGCACTAAAACCTGGTGAAATTGTAGTTGTGGTAGTGGATAGTAAAAATAGACCAAGATGAATGGAGAAGATGATTGCATTGTGCCCAAGATTTTATAGAATATGAGGCATATGAATGATGAATTGAGGCGATTCTTAAGCATTATTAGTTTGGAAGGCAGCTAGGCATGATGAAAGTAAGCATCTCTACGTTATAAGTTGTAGTTAATTGGGAGTTTGCTTAAAGTGACAGCAGTAAGAATTCACCTTTTGAGAACAGACTTTCATTTAGTTTGTATATAGTTGAGAGTTGAACATAAATGAGTAAATAATGTTAGCCAAGTTTTGGATATATAGGGAAGTGGGCAAGGGAGTAGAGACTGTTTGGGGGCAGAGGGGACACAAATTATAATCTGGAAAGAGTACTGGCAAACCATGGTGACCAAAGATCAAAGAGGCAAGTTATCTGTCCTGCTTTGTTTTGAGTTGATTGCTTGAAGGTTGATTTTTTTTTTTTAAGGTGGTACTTATCTTTTAGTTATCCAGGTGGTCAAATGTTATTTATCAAACCAGTTTGAGGGCTTATTCTGTTGCTCAGACACTTGATTTTTCTACTCAGTCATTGTGGTTTTTAAGTCTGAATTTGTAAGATGTTTACTCCTCTAAGAATACTTTTACAGAAAACTATAATGAGTTTTTGTATGCATAATGAACTTAGATCCCAACCTCCAAATAGCCTTATTTGCTGTTTTCATAAACACTCTTCACATTCCTATGTTATAGTTGACCATACTTTTATACATTTTCACATAAACTATTGGACTATTTATAAAACAAGACATAAAGATGTAGCAGGGAAGGCAGGAAATACTTGACATTTGTATGCCATATCTTGTTTTCTGCTTCCTGTCAGTTAAACCACGATGAGAGGAACAGAGACACAGATGTACAATTGCTACTTTAATTTCCCATTAGGGAGACCTGTTAAACATAAAGTTTGTTTCATTAAACTTTTGTCACTCGTTGATTCTAGGTATGTTGTTGGCTTGTTTTGTATTATGTGGATTGTAAGATTACAATTAGATGTTTGACATAGAAAATATAAATTTTACATAATTAAAATGTGTTTAGTTCTGTGAAATTTTTATAGGTCATAAAGGATTGGCTTTCAAATTTGTATGTATGATGTACATTCACTGTGAAGTGAAATAAGCTAGTATTTTGATCTCAAAATTTTAGTTTTTTTTTTAATTTTAGTATTTAAGCATTAATTTATTTTTGTGTTTTGGCATATCCAAATTCTTTAAAACATTTTAAGCATTTTATGGTACAACTTTAAGATGACAAAAGGAAGATCACAGAGCTTGACTTAAACTCAAGAAAATATAGTAGATCGAAGAACTAGGATTTGAATACGTGTCTTCTGATAAGGTCCTCTGGCCTTTTAGGAAAGTTTGTTTTCATTAAATTGCTGTTTCACTTATTATTCAGTGATTCAGACTTTGAAGTTTACCTTTGCCTAGTCTACCTGGAATATCCCTCCCCCTGCTTCCCCGTCACATTATCTCTACTTTGAAAAAAGAGATGCTGCTTATGCCTAAAGAAATGGCCCACATGTCACTTCCTTGTGAAGTTTTTCAGGTTCTCACAGGTATTTATCTCTTTCTCGCTATTCCCTTAACACTTGGTTGACTTAATTATTTACATTGTTCTGTAGTTATCTGTTTATATGCTTTTTTTTCTTGCTTTAGTTGGCAAACTACTTCATTTTTTGTGTACCTAGTATCTAGCATATAATAGATCTTATAAATACTTCTTAGAGGAATAAATACATGCTTGATAAGTGTTCTCTTCATTCTAGAAACAAAATGCTGATTAAGAACTACAGTGTTTTTTTATGGTTTATTTGTAAGAAGCAGTTTCATTGTAAGTTTTCTTTCATGCTTCTGCCTTCCCCCTGTTTATTTTTGCTGTTTATAGAAATAAGTATCTTAATGAAATTATTAGTGTTTTCAGCATAGGTGAAAATGATGATTATATATTGTTTCACTGAAAAAATATATCTGAGAATACCTTTGTTATCACTGATTGCTAAGTATCAGAAATCTTATACTTTTGTCTTTAGATTAATCCGGAGAAAATGTCTAGCTCTTCATTACAATTTTCCTAATTTCTCCACTGAATAAAAGGAATAATTCCCTTAACTACTTCTTGCTTCTCCCTTTTCTCTGTTCTTGTTCTAAGTCTTGTTACCTCAGTGATTTGGGGCTTCTAAGTTAGTCTTATTGTCAACAAAGCAGTATTCTTATAAGTAGGATTTTAGTTTAGACCTGTTTTAAAATATTTTTTAAAAGTTCATGTATTAAGTTTTTTTCAGCTGAAAATTAATGTAGATTACTATCTTATTTTTAAAAATTAAATTAATGTAGATTACTATATATAGAACATATAGAAAAAGTTGATGTAAGTCTTATTCTCAGGTGGCTTGTAACCTTAAGAGATGGGGACATAGTAAATAATTGTGGAATAACATAGGAGAATAAGCTTTGTGTCTGCACCTGCTATGTTATTTATATTATTGCGATCAGCATTTGTCTTAGGTGGTAGACTGTGATGGCTCATAGGGCAAGACTGTGTCTTAGCCACTGCTTTTTCCCTATCCTCCTCCCTTAACCCACCGGAATCTGGCAGATTGGTCTCTGTGAGTGCTTGTTAAATAAATAAAAGAATATAGATAGTGCAGATACAATTTCTGAAGTCCATCTAGTATATAGGAAGACAATACAGGGAAAATTTTCCTCCTCTTCCTTGAAGTGTTTATATTTGTAAAGAGAATGCTTTTAAAAATCCCATTATACTCTATTATTGTTAAATTTCAACCCATTCAAAGTCAAAATAAAAATTAAAGTGAAATAGAGGCCCTCGGGTTATCTCCGTCCAGGTTCATCAGCTTTGCCTTGAAGAAACCTGCCTTTGGGTTTAGCTATAGTTCTCCCCCCATCTCCACGCCCACCCCAGGTCTTCGCTTTCCCTCTTCCTGTGTACTTAAATTTGTCTTAAAGATGCAGCATTTCTCCCACAACTCACAATCTTTTATTTTCTGCCCAGTTGTTGGGGGTTAGGAGATAGTGGGACATAGACATGGAAAGAGAGTGGCCAGAAGTTTCTATCTGGGTGTTAAGGTAACAACCTGTATTGACTGACGACCTCACATTTTTATTTTTTTTTTTATTTTTTTTTTAAAGAGTTTATTTATTTATTCATGAGAGACAGAGAGAGAGAGAGAGAGAGGCAGAGACACAGGCAGAGGGAGAAGCAGGCTCCATGCACCGGGAGCCCGATGTGGGATTCGATCCCGGGTCTCCAGGATCGCGCCCTGGGCCAAAGGCAGGCGCCAAACCGCTGCGCCACCCAGGGATCCCACGACCTCACATTTTTAAAGCAGAATATTTTTTAGGGGAAACACTGTTCCCATTAAGATCACCAGATTAGATCAAGAGACAACAAGTATTAATGAGGATGTGGAGAAAAAGGAACCCCTGTGCACTGTTGGTGGGAATGCAAACTGCTGCAGCTACTGTGGAGAACAGTGTGGAGCTTCCTCAAAAAGTTAAAACTAGAACTGACCTATGATCCAGTAATCCCACTACTGGGTATTTACCCCCAAAATACAAAACACTAATTCAGAGTAATCCAGAGAGACATTGCTTCCCTGTGTTTATCACAGCATTATTCACAATAGCCAAATTGTGGAAGTAGCCCAAGTGCTCATCAGTAGATGAATGGATAAAGAAGAGGTGATAGATGCACACACACTCACACGCGTGCGCGCGTGCACACACACACACACACACACACACCCTGGAATATTACTCAGCCATAAATAAGAATAAAATATTGCCATTTACAACAACATGAATGGAACTAGAGACTATAATGCTAAATGAAATAAATTAGTCAGAGAAAGACAAACACCATATGGTTTCACTCATGTGGAATTTAAGAAACAACAGCAAACAAAGGACAAAAAGAACGAGATAAACCACAAGACAGATTCTGTGGAGAACAAACTGAAGGTGGTTACCAGAAGGGAGATGGGTGGGATGATGGGTGAAATAGGAAGGGAAAAAAAGATAGCTGGATTAGAAGCCTCACAAAGGCAGAAGTTTTGGTCTATTTTGTTCTACCAGTATATTTGTAGCATCTAGAACAGAGTCTTGGCATATTGTAGGTGCTCAGTGGATATTTGTTAAATGCATGAGAAGGTGAATAAGCATGAGCTGAAGTCAGACATGTGCTTAGACTCTCCAAACACCTTGAGCATTCATTTGGCAGATATTTATCATGAACCATCTGTATAGGGTAGGGGAGTTATAGTAGTGACTGTGATCAGGTCCCTGCCCTTACGTGTTTGGCTCCCCCAATCCTTGTATCCTTGTGTAAATAAAGTGAGGTAGATATCACTGATAGGAAGATTAAATAACAGATAGTGAAGTACTTAGCAGAGGGCCTGGCACACACAAATGGTAGCAATTACTTTCTTCCATATATTGTTTTGTAATTTGTTAATCATTTCTTAAGCTCCTTGAGGATAAGTGTCATGGTTTCTTATGTCTTGTTAAAAATATAAGTGGTTGGGAAAAAAAAAGTGGTTGGGGTGCCTGGGTAGCTTGATTGGTTAAGCATCTGCCTTTGACTCAGGTCATGATCCTGGGATCCAGCCTGAGCTCCCTGCTCAGAGGGGGGCTGTAGGGGGTATCATCTGCTTCTCCCTGTCCCTGTGCCCCCGCCCCCTGTTTGTTTTCTCTCTCTCTCTCTCTCTCTCTCTCTCTCTCTCTCTCGAATAAGTAGATAAAATCTTTTAAAAAAATAAAATCATCAATGGTTGTTATAAATGTTTAAGAATTAAGTAAAGTAGTACGTATGTTAATGGTAAAACACTTTTTAGGTATGACATATTACTAACAAATTATAACATAAATAAACCTTGTTATGCTGTTTTATAATTTCTGGATGTGTCTTTATGCAGAAGTAGATTTAAAAATCTAATAAGTGTATGGGCGCCTGGCTGGCTCAGTCAGCAGAGTGTGCAACTTTTAATCTCAGGGCTGTGGGGTTGAGCCCCATGTTGGATGTAGAGATCACTTAAAAATAAAATCTTTTAAAAAATCTAATAAGTGCCTATTACATCTATGAAGGTGACTTTGAATTCTTGAACTTTGCAAGAGTAACACAAAGCCATGAAATAGAAAATACCTTTATTAAAGAGCCAGGTTTAATACACTGTCACTTAGTCAACTCCGTGTTTTCACAGGAGCACCTATCTTTTGGATATCTCTGGAAGAAACTCCAGATTCCTTGGATGTTGGTGATAGCAGTCTCTATTAAGTTACTAAGAAATATGCATTTGTCATGAGTATCCTGTCTTTATTCATTGAGTAACGAAATCAGCATCATCTGTTTAAAATCTTATTTAATAGTAATAACTAAATGACAAGATACAATCATCTGTAGACTCAACTAGTTCACATATTTCAAAGTTTCACTTGTATTCAGATGGATGTAGGGCAGTTTTGATGTTCAGTTGAATAACTTGTAAGAAAGGTTATGTGGTAGTGTCAGTATCCTTTTGAAAATCTTTTTTTCCCTATTTTCTCCCTCTTCCAATCCTTAAACGAAGAATAAAAACTTGAAGTAAATTAGTTAAGTGAATTTTGTTTTGAACAATTTTGCAGCACTCTAGGCAGTTTAAAAACCATGTCGAAAATCTCTATTATAAGTAATTAATGAAGAATTTAAGGAGGGCAGTTTACACACTGGTGCCTGGAAGTTGTCTGTGTAGCAATCAAACAATGGAATGTTTGTTTAAGCTGTTCTCATCATTTTTTGATGGTAGTTACCAGATCCCGTGTATGTTACTTACATTGGGCTTTATAATCATAGGGATCATACTCTGTTGTTGCAACTTGATTTGAAAACCTCCAGGAACTTTCTACCTCTTCCCAAATCAAGACTAAATACTACTCTCTGACTTTCGAGACTCCATAATTTGGTTAAGCAAAACCATTACTTTGCTTATTTAAATACATTTTCTACCATTTCCCATTGACACCTCTTAGCTCCTGTCAAGCTGTTAATTGTCTTCAAATTTAGTTTGGTCAGTTTTGATTCTCTGCATTCTTCTGTGTCTCGGCATTCAGACAAGTGCACGTACACTTGCTCACGCATGCTAGACTCTACTTTTTCCTTTTCCTTAGTGTTTTCACATCCTACTACCTTCCTTTAAGATTGACTTTAGGTCCTTCATTGTCTATGAATGTTTATCCATCACCTCTTCTGAAATGGCTGTAGTACTAACCAGCTTTAAGAGCATTTAATTGCATACTACCTTTTCAAGTTCAGTTACTGTCTCTTTTGGTCTTGTTTCCTGAACTAGATTATATAATTCATGGGAACAAGGCCATGTGTTATCTTTTTGTATTTACCAAGGGTACTGAGTTTAGGGAGTTCAGTAAATATTCATCAACTTTTTACCAGTAAGTCAATCAGTAGAAGTATAGTTTCTTTAGAAAATGGATGTTGAAGGATCTTCTGATTAGGTCTGGTTATATATCAGGTAACTGTTTCCTCTCACCTAATGCAAGATGTTGATGCACTTCAATTAACAGTAACTGAAATGGATTCATATGACTTTAAAAATTGAGTGAGCAATTATATAATGAAATATAGAAGGGCCTAAAATTTTAATTATTGTGTATTATAAATCTTCACATTTCTTAGGAATATTTAAAGTTTGCTTCTAAGATATGTACAGTAGGAAGATAAAAGGCTACATGTGGAATTTATAAATATTGCATATCTATATTTTAAGTGTGTATGTTACAGTACTAAGCTCCTGTCCTTCTACTTTCATATCTCTCATCTTGCGATTTTGTTGTGTGTAGTTTTTTGGTGCTATTGAATTTAGAATCTTAGGTGATTGCCAGATAGCTGAGAGGATGATCATACAAAGAATCCCATTTTAAGGATCTTGATATGGAACACTGGAATTATTTGATTAAATTCAGACTTATTTAAGATAATTTTCTATTTTTTAAAGAAGAAAAGAGATAATGCTATGAAAAACAGTAGACCATTAGGTTATTAGAGGTCTTGTCACATGTGGGGAGCAGGAAGTTTTGTGCACAAGGAATCTTAAAATCCATCAAATTGGTAACTCGGGAAAGGTGAAAATGTTTTGCTTCTCTGGAGTTTATACTCTTTTAATTTTTCTGTAAAGATTTTATTTATTTGACACAGAGAGAATGAGAGCATGCACACAAGCAGGGGAAGCAACAGGCAAGGGGAGAGGGAAAAGCAGGTTTCCCTCTGAGCAAGAAGCCCAGTGTGGGGCTGGATCCCAGAATCCTGGGATCACGACCTAATCTAGATGCTTAACTGACTGAGCCACTCAGACACCTCTGGAGTTTATACTCTTTTAAATCTATTCCCACTGTGATTTTGAAGAGGACCCTGAAATGCCACAGCTATAAAAGATTGTGATCATCTAAGAAATATCAGGATTGATCATGTCAGTGAGCACAGAGAGAAGACTGGAAAAGGGTGGTGCATAAAGGATTAGGGTGAAGGAGGATGGGAGCAGGGCTAATTTTGGCTTCTTTAATACTGGGATACAGTTGGGGAGACATGAAGACTATAAAACGCAGAAATGCTGGAATACCTTTCTCTGAGATGAAAGTAAAGAGTAGTAAAATTGTGGCAGAGGTACTCTTAAATTTGATCCGTGGAATAATCCCATTCACTCTTTCAGTCCTTACTCTGTTCAGATAATTCTGTTTTACAAATCTGACCGCCCTGATTTTTCTCATTCCTTTTGCAACAAAGGAAGATCCCCACTAATGGATTTGACATTTTTCCTATAGATAGTGGAGGCCTCTGATTAGTTTTGAGTAAAGAAGTAGGTTGCTGATATTTTTGCTTAAGTGCTCCTGTTTGCTGGATGAAGAACCCCTGGGGGGAGTTAGGATAAAAGTGGGTAAGCTTGGAGGGACAGTGTGTCTATCCTTAAGAGTGAAACTTCTTATGATGATACAGTTTCTTCTAGAAGAGTGTTTTGTGAGAGTTGGAGGGTGGGTTTGTCATGGAGCAGAATCTCCTGGGGGACCTTTAACTATCTATTCCTGGCTTTTCTCCTACAGTCTGGGCTAGATTGAAACACTTCCCGATGGAAAACCTGTTGTGTGCTCAGATGGGAGAACCACTGCTCTAGAGCGCATCTTCTAAGAGGATGAATATATTAACCAGGAGAATAAACAACTACAGAAATGAAACAGAATTTCCCTGCAAGTAGATTCTTGTTTGTTATAGAGAGAACATTTTCAAACTGCCAACTGGTTTTGCTGATAAGCACATTTACACGTTTGTGTTCCCTGGATAGGTGTGTTTTTGTTTCAGGTTTTGGGTGCTGGAGGGAAGAAAGTTCCTTCAGTTTATCTGTATAATAAAAAGCACCAATTAATGACATTTTGATAATTATCACTTTTAACCATTTTGAAAAGGGAAAGGAGTTAAATTTTTTTAGGGCCAAAGTTAAAACAATATCTAATTACTGTTGGATATTTCTCTTTGGTTTTACATTCTCTCGTTTTCAGAATACACTCAACAAAAGGGTTAATCTTAAAGCCACAGGTATTGACAGGTCTAGGTACGCTGTTTTGCAAGGTGCTATGAATGCTGCCTGAATGTAACCTGACACCAGGTAGGCCCAAGTGGCCAAGGATGGAAAGTGGAGAACAATGTGAAAGAACCGGAATTTCAGGTCCAGGCAGTGAGTAATTGCAGCCTGCCCTCTGAGTCCTGGAACTGAACATCTGGGAGTCAGCAAAAAGACGAAAGCTTAGAGAAGTCAGCTTGCTTGGCTTGATCATACTGACTGTGTGTGTGTTTTTACCCTAACATAGCTGAGGTAAGGTGAACTTATTCAGGTCTCCAAGGCCTGCTTTGCATATATCACTAGAAGCCTGACTGAGGTTTTCTATACAAAAAACATCAATTTGGGCATGATTCACACAAAAATAAAATTGTACTTTTGAAAAAAGTTCTGGGTACTTCAGTTCCCCTGTCTTCCCTGGACCCCCTCAAATTGCAATGAAAGATGCTTAGGGCAGGATAGCTATTTACATGTATCCTTTGATGGTAATATACATGTGTTACTTGTCGGATTTCAAGGACATATTTTAAAATTTCTCCTAAATTTTCTTAAATTCCTTGAATATTTGAAATAAATGGTAGGGATATGGAAACTTTTTTTTCTTTCTTTTACTTTTCTTTTTTAAAACATTTTCTTTTTGAATTAAATTATGGGAACCCTGAATGCAGTGGGAATGATTTATTCCTCTTGTGACATTAACTTGTGTTTTTTTAACTTCTGTGTTGTATACAAAGTATATGAATTAGGGCTATAGAGTGAGATTTATTTTACAGTTGGTACCTAACTCCTGCTTTTTCTCCCTCCCCTCCTCTCCCCTCCCCCTTCCTCTCCATCCATCTCTTTCTTTTCTTCTTTCTATCTATCTATCTATCTATCTATCTATCTATCTATCTATCTCAGTAGGAACTAAGAAACTACCCTTGTCTGAGGAAGTTCAAATCTGGTTACTTAACTGTAACTACATTTTGGTGTGTCTTTTAAATCATTTTTTCCATATTCACATTTTTTAAAATGTAAGTGATAAAAATACTGTATTCAAAGAAGTAGCAAGAATAATATTAGTTAAAATTTATTTTAACATATTTTCATGGGCAGCCTGGGTGGCTCAGCGGTTTAGTGCCGCCTTGGGCCTTGGGCATGATCCTGGAGTCCCAAGTCAGGTTCCCTGCATGGAGCCTGCTTCTCCCTCCGCCTGTGTTTCTACGCATACCCCCCCCCCCCTGCTCTCTCTCTCTCTCTCTCTCTCTCTCTGTGTCTCTCATGAATAAATAAAATCTTTTTTAAAAAAGTATTTTCATGAATTATTAGGTTGTGGGAGCTTTTTATAAAAAGGCTTATTAATGTTTTCAGTTTCTAGGCTGAGTGAAGGTAAAGCAAATGGTATGATATGATAGAGTTTGGAAAAGAACAATAATAGTAAAACTTTAAGATTTAGAACAATAATAGAAAAATCTATAAACCCCTCTACTTAAAGTTGTTCCATGTAAAAATATGATTGAAAATGACTTAGCATGTATCAAAGGATACATGGAACAATGTAGAGACCTTTGCTGCAGATCCTTCTACAAGAGATTTCTTCTTTTCCAGATACCCTGCTAAAGAACAATATTGATAACATTCTATTAATGTAGATACAGGGACATGAGTAGAAAATGGAGCTGGGAATTTGGCCTCTTTTGCTTTCTTTGCTATGGTCTTTGTGACCTTGGATAAGTCAGATTGTGCTCGGCCCAGATTCTGTAGCTGGTTAATGAATGTGTTGTTTTAGGTAATCCTTAGATTTTTTTCAGCTCTAAATTGTGTGACTCCACACTTTTTAGATTGAGAACCAGCTGGCCCTGGGATAATTGTACAGAATTTATCTTGGTACTGCTGATTTATTATTTTCATTTCTTCTGGAAGTTCATGTGTAAAGCGTTCTACTATATTAGAAAACAAATGACGAGGCCTGACTATAGTATATTGCACAAGAATCCCAGTCATTACAGTTTATGGGTTTATTGCTTGCTTCTCATCATATTTGCATAGCTTCTGTTATTTACGCTTTCTTTTCTTACTCGGTTTCCTTTAATTTGTATTGCATTTGTCTAAGGTAATGTTTTTTCTAAATATGCTTGCTTTTCCTATGATTAGTATGTCTATATGTTGAAAAGGACCTTTTTATTAGGTTACCACTTCATATAAAAATACTTACCGTTCAGATACTTGGCATCTGGGGTTACTACAGGGTTCCAGTCTTTAGATACTTTCAGCTTTATAAACACGTATATATACATAAACATAAGCACTGTCTGAATACTTTATTAAAGGTAATCTTTCAAGCACCACATTGCTCTAAGCTGGTGTATTTTACCTCTTTTGGGCTAGAATTATTTAATCTAAAACGTTTTTGTCATATCTTTTATTTACTAATTTTCATTTTAAGTATAATAAGTGGTGGCCTGGTAACATCCAAAGGGTAGTGATGATTTGTTTTTAAATATCATTATGAATTAATAGATTTTTAGGCCCCTGTGTTTAAAGCCCTCTTGAAGAAAACTTAAATTTGTGTTCAATCAGGGATCAGGAAAGCAGATAGGAGAAGTACTAAAAACTGATTTTAATTGTGATGTTTTTATGATACTCGTAATATTTTATAATAAATTAAACAAAAATGAACTGAGTTGGTTGTAGTAGCCATCAATGTGGCTGAGGGCTTTGTGTTTACAATCAGTAAATTCATTTTGTTTGGAACAGGAGCATAATGGAACTCTGTGTTAAGGGAAGCTTGCCAGACAGGGTGAGATCCTAGCTTAGAAGCAGCTGGATTTATCAAGTAGGTGCCAAATTTTCAGGCCCTGGAATAGAATTATACTTTTGTTGATAATGGGCTATCTAGTATTCTTTGTTGGAGCAAATAACTGTAGTTAAGGAGACTTCCAGAGAGGATGGAAATGACACTTAAGGAGTAATCAGTTATATGGCTCATTCCTGTTATGCTTCTCTTGCATTGTACTGAGACTATAATGAAGCTAATGTTTATGGAACAAAAGTTATGTGCCAGACATTCTGTACATGGATTTTGCATCCCATCTTCCCAGCATCTATAGATTTTGGTGTTATATATTGTACCTGTTTTAGAGAAAGGAGAGAGCAACACTAAGTAACTTGTCCAAGGTCACAGTGCTGAAGATTCAAACCTAGGTGGTCTGACTCCAGAGCTTGTGTTCTTTTAACTGTTTTTGTTCCTTTATTATTTGACCTTACATCTGCAGCTTATTAGTAATAACAGATTAGGAACCTTATTGTTAAGACCCTCCTGTGGCATGTCTCCTTGAAGAATAAGAATGTGATCCTGACACAGTTAAAAGACATGAGAGCCAGCTTGGGGAGTTTCTACTCTTTGGTGGATGCTCGACTAGATGCATCTCAAAATGGTACAAATATGTTAACTGTTTATGTCTATGTTGGATAAACAATTTTCACTTATATTTTTTCTTATTTCATAAAGAGTAAATGACATTTTGAAAATGAAATACATTTGAGAATTTCTAATGAAGCAGAGTGTTCCTGAATATAATACATATAGTTAATGGTTATAATACACATAGTTAATAAAGACCTTCTAGTTTGTTTTAGGGTAAAGCAAAAAAAAAAAACAAAAACAAAAACAAAAAAACCCACCTTTTTTCTTTTCAATCTGAGTACCCTATCTTTTTCATACTAGAGCAACTTTGAGGAATAAAATAAGTTCAGTTTGGGACATGTTTTAGACATAATATAGTGACTTTGAGGGGCACTGGTGTGGACTTATCTAATAGTTCAGTGAGTGGATTTGGAAGATCAGGAGCAGAACTCAAGATGGAAATTTATCTATCTGTCTGTCTATCTGTCTGTCTGTCTATCTATCTATCTATCTATTTATCTATCTCCATCCCCACCTGGGTGCTGTATAGCATGACCTGAGCATCTGCCTTTGGCTCAGGTCATGATCCTATGGTCGTGAAATCAGTCCCACATCGGGCTTCCCCCCTCACACATAGGGAAGCCTGCTTTTCCCTCTGCCTATGTCTCTACCTCTCTCTCTGTCTCTCATGAATGAATGAATGAATGAATGAATGAATGAATAAATAAGTAAGAAATCTATTTCAAACTATTAAAGCACAGCAGATTTGGGTAGAGGCAAGGCTGTGTACTGTTGCCCTGGACAGAGTCCTGATTTAGGAGGTGAGGGATCTCGTTGCGGTTGTGTTAAACTTTTAGATTGTGAGACCTTGGGCACAGGGACTCCGTTTACTCAGGAAAAACCAAATCATTGATCTATGTGTTCAGTCTCCTCTATTACTGAAAAGATTTTCGTGCAATGGGGCTTTGTTATTTAAGTATCTCTAATATGTATGAGTGATACCTCTAGATCCGGAATTGGAAAATTTCTTTCCAAGACCCATCTTGATGCTATAGGCTATGTAACTATGGAGAGAAGGAATGGGAAAGAGAGAAGACAGAGGATCAGACGCCTAACTAGGCCAGCAAAATAATTCTGAAGCTTTTCTTTCACATTTTCAGTATATAAACTTCTATAAGGAAATGATCATAAGCTACCCACTAGAGTGAAGGTGTCTGTTTCAATCCTAAAAGTGTGGCTTAGTGATCATGGACAATCATTTCAGTTTTGGTTTATTACTCTTGATTGTTAGTGTGTATTGGAAGGTGTGGGCATGTTGATTGCTTGTACTTTGAGATTTTTGAAAAACATTTAATGCATAATAATGTGGAAACACTAGTAAGAAAAGGTATAGGACTGCAGTGGAAAAGAAAGTGAAACTTAACTTTACATAGACGTGTTCACTTTGGCCACTGGTAGACTGTCACTTTGTATTTACAAATAAATGGATTTGGAATAGGACTTTTGAAATCTAACATTTACAGAGAAACTTTTGTTACCAGGAAACATCCATTAATTCTGGTTATACTTTCTTACTTGGTTTTTCAAGTTTGGGAATAATGGTTTCCTCTTTAATCAAAAGTACTCGAATCATTCTTGATGAAGTATGTATGTAGAAATAGCTTAACTAATGATAGATTTTTAAGCAATATCTGTCATTAACGTAATCCATTTTATTAAAGATTTTATTTGAGAGAGAGAGAGTGAGACCATCCATACATGAGTGGGGGAGAGGCAGAAGGGGAGAAGCAGACTCCCCAGTGAGCAGGGAGCCAGACGCAGGGCTGGATGCTTAACTCACTAAGCCCCGCTGGTGCCCCAGTATAATCCTTTTTACTATTGCTTTAAACACACAAGTTTGGCAGGTACAGAAGGAATTTTAGACAATGGTTACTTACCCAGAGAGGTTTTGCTCTAACTATCTTGCTTCCTGGCATATTACTTTCGAAATAACAGGTATTTAACATTTATTCATTTGAATTAGGGGGGCATAATTTTCAAATGTACAGTTACTGCTAACTTAGTGGACAGTAAGTGCTGTATTTCTGAAGGGAGTGACCCAGATAGATGGAGGTGTAGGGATTTTGGGAAGTTTACAAAAGAAATAGGACTTGAGTATTGACCAGGAAAAATGTGAATGAGTGCTGAGGGGAGAGTTATTCTGAAAATGGAGAATAAGAATTTAAGAAGGGAGTCAAGAATGAATGTAATTTGTATGAAGGAGCATAAGAAGGGGGCACCTGAGTGACTTAGTGTCTGCCTTGTGCTCAGGTCATGATTCCAGGAGGTCATGATCCCAGGGTCCTGCCCTCATCCCTGCCCTTTGCTCAGTTGGGGGGTGTCTGCTTCTCTCTCTCTCTCTGTCCCTCCTCCCTGCATGTATTCTCTCTCTTCCTCCAGGTATGGTGCATTGCTCAAAAACTACCTGAATGTGCTAAAAATCAAAATCAAATCAAATCAAATCGCTTTTTTAGTGTTGGAGTTGAACTCATTATTGAAAGAGGTGGTGGGGTAGAGTAGGTGTGGGGGACTGCTGGGTTAGAATTCAGTTTAATCAGTAGAAATACCATACAAATTGAATTCTTAACCCTTATTTTATTTTGATTCCCAGTTAGGAAAATTACAGCTATCCATGATGACCCCTAGAGTTCCGAGTATATAGGGAATCAACTTTACCAAATTTAGGAAATTGAATATTTAATTCCACTGGCACATGCTAGCTTGATTTAAGTGTTCAGGGAAACTAATTGACCAGCTCAGTCAGCTTCATTCCCTAACTTGTCTCTTTAAAACTAAAATTGTAAATGCCTTTTCAAAGAACTAGACATTATTTAATGTGGTTATTTTTATAATCCTTGTCTTTTCATACCATATTTATAGCCATAAACATGAGTATGGTTCAGTATGTCATAACATTGTGATAAACTAAAAATTTTTTCCTTCTACTTTTGTTAGTATGGTAATTTTTTTTTTTTTTAAATAGGCAAACATCTTTGGCAGGCAGTTTTTAAGCATTTCTCCTTCCACTATGAAATTGTTTTCACTCTTAACTTGCGTTTCTGTTTTTCTACTATTGTAAAGTGCAGTTCTTTGCATGTTTTAATTTGCCATGACGTGGTCAAGTACCATTTCCTTCCTGTTGCTTACAAGCCTGTGCTAGAGATAAGGATACATTTCAGTGCATTAAAAAAGAAGCCACTGAAGACAGGCTTAAGCATGGTAAAACATTCTACTTATCAGAAAGCTTTTTAAAGAACAGAAAGAATGGACTTTAATTTCTGCTTATTTTTTAATGCTCTTAAGATAGTACTAAGCTTTAAATGTACTAGACAGATTTAAATTCTTATATATATTAGGCCTAACAAGGATACTGTATGAATGTTTCTCTTAAGGCAAAAATATACAGATGTAATTACTCATGTGGTTTGCTGAATTACTGGCAAGAAGGAAATTGTTTATATGTCCTTTATTGCAATTACAAACTTAGTTATGGCTGGTTTTTTTTTTTTTTTTTTTTTTTAGTATTTGGTACTTTAACTGTAGTTTAACTGGGTGGGGGGAGGAAGGGCAAATGGCTTCAGTTTCAGAAATGAGAAGTGATTTTATCTTAGGAGGAATGAAATCTTCAAAGAAAATATATATGTAACTTAAACCTGTTTCATCAGTCATGTTGATTTTGTTTAAAAAATTAACAAAAAATGTATTGGAGACCCTGCCCTCAGTATTTATTTTTATATTCTAAATGAGCATGATTGCTTTTTCCTTCCTAACTTAAGCTTCTGTTTTTCAGGCCAAGAAGTTCTAGAGAAGAAAAATTTCAGAAAAATTGCCTATGTTTGAGTAGACTATCAGTGAACCAAGAAAATTTGAAGCACCATCCCTAAAGAAAACCTGGTATACAGTAACTTCACAGACTTAGCTGCGGGTTTTTTTTACCCAAATTGGTCACTGGATTCTGCTGCCTCATACTTGAACCTGCTTGGAATTTTTCTCATGTGGATCTAAGGGGAATGCTTTATTATGGCTGCTGTTGTCCAACAGAACGACCTAGTATTTGAATTTGCTAGTAACGTCATGGAGGATGAACAACAGGTATGAAACCCAGAGAAAATTGGTTTTTAATACATTTGCTATGATGATTCTTCCATTTGCAACAGAAAATTATTTACTTTAAAATATAGTAGGGGAAACTATTAATATAAAAATGTAGATATTAAAAATTTGATGGTAATTGTAATCATCTGTTTTAAGTACTCATTAATTTGTTAAGAAAGAATTTAATCCTTAGCTTTGATGTGGAACAAGGAGGTAATAATTTCAAGGTTAAGCTTGTGTTTTTGTAAAATGAGACTCAACACTAAATAAAATACCAGAGTACTTGAGTATTTTGAAAAGATCTAGAGGACATACCAACAAGACATGTAATTGTTTTCTTTTTTTTTTTTTTTGGTAATACAGGACTGGGGTTGTATTAGTTGCTTGCAATTCTACAGTGTAAATATATGTTGTTATTAGTATTTATAATCCTGGGCTGTTTTTTCAAGTGGATGGAAAGATGTTAGTCCCATAATCATGCATCGCTTCAGTCCTAAGCACGTGATTCTGAGGAAGTCATTTAACTTCTCTAGGTCTAGATTGCATCATCTGTTGAATGGGGGACTGAACTGAAGAATTTCTAAATTGGCTTTCACTGAGTTTATGTTCAGTGATGTTCCATTTACTGTTTCTAGAATGGGAAGAAGATCCAGGAGACATTGAAAGAAGGATCTAAGTTAATCCTAGTCTCTTTGCCCCTCTGCTCTGTCTCCACTTCAGGGGAGAGATGCAAGGGGTTCTTGGGACTTTATAATTCACTTCATTTTAAACAGGTTATGTGGCAATGTAAGATGTAATATGGGAAAAATGTTTTTAGACAGAGTCCTGACAAAAATATTTTGAGGACCTGGAGGTTTAAAGTATGCCTAATGAATTGATTTAGATCCTGAAATAAGCCTAATTCCAAATTTCTAACATTAATAGGCCAATTACAATGTATCAACTTTTATTCTAGAAACATAGTTACAACAGATAATAAAATTGATACTTTTGGCAGGGCATTATAATTTCTTTGCTGTTTGTATTGTCTATTGAGGTGACAGGGTTAAAAATTTATAAGTAAACCTACAAAAGATGAGCATTTGCATTGAGGTACCTTAAAATCAAGATGAGCTTTGGACGGGAAGGAAAAAAGTTTAAGGGAGAGGGTTGCTTGGTCCAAAATAAAAATATATTAATAGGATTTAATCTAGAAACAACAGAAAAGATATTTTAAGAAAGTATTTTGAATTTGTTTCAAAACAGGATATTTCTCTGTACGTTAAGGTTTGAAAACTGTATTACTGTGCAGCCCTCGTAGATGAAAGATTCCAGGCTTGATGTGGTGAGGTTTGTTCTCTGTGTGGCCACACAAGACAGAGCTCTAAGCCACTCACTGGTGTGCTCTAGTATGGTGGCTTTGGCACTCTTCTGACTGTGAGAAATACATTTTACATTATGGTATAGTATTTGTACATGTGTATATTTAGCCTTAAAAATAGTTTTGCACTTGCCCTTGATAGGTGTGGTGTGCTTAGTTTATCTTGGAGAAGTCATTTGATGCCTTTGAATAGATGATGATCTCTTAGCTTAATATCATAATGCACATACATATTTTTTCTTGTTATTTTTATTAAAATGGGTGTATATATATATATAGGTGTATATATATTAGTTTTGTGCAGGTGTTATTATAAGGACTTTACAAATATTTAACATGTGAGGCAAATACTATTATCCCCATTTTACAATGAGGAAAATGAGACAGAAGTTAAGTGATTCATTTGAAATCATACAGCTAGTCAATAGTGGAATTGCAGTTTGAATGCAAGCAGTTTGACTGTCACTAATGATGTTGGATACCCTTGCATTGAAGTATGCCAGTATTACTGTATATAATCAGTGTCAAAAATTGGCAGGCCTAGAGTTTTCCAGTCTATGGCTGTGAGCATAGCAAACTTAACTGACTCATAGGGGTAGATCCAGTAGTGTCAGTCTTATTATTAGCATCTTATCTGTGGTTCTACTTCCTTTGTTGTTTGCTTGTTAGATTTGTTTTTGATTTAAAAGTAATAACATCCCAATTATGAAAGAAGGCACCTAACATGAAAATACATAAAAGAGTTCTTTACCCTTTCCACCTAATCCATTTGTCCCCAGAAGACACTATTATTAACTATTTGATGTTAATATTTTAGAGAGAGACCTGAACCAAAGAGCAACATATGTACATATAAACCTACATAAAGAGATTGTTTTTAAAATGCAAATAAAAGTATGCTAAACCTTTTCTGTGAATTTTCACTTAATGTATTGTAAATACGTATGTATGTATGTATGTATGCTGGCTCTACATCGTTTATTTTTTTCACATGATGGATGGATCATAATTTATTTTACCAGTATTTGATCATGGACAATTATTACCAATATTTTGCTGTTATAAACAATATTGCAGTGAACATTTTCATTTGGGAGGCAGTAGACCTATAGTAATTAAGAGCTCAGATATTGGAGTCAGAACACTTGGGTTTGAATCCTCCTCACTCCACTGCTTATTACTTCTGTGACTTTGGATAGACTACTTAGTCATTCTCTGCCTTGGTTTCCTTATCTGCAAATGAGGATGATAGTACTAAACCCTGTATTATAGGGTTGTTGTGAAAGTGAAATGGGTTATTCTATATAAAGCTCTTAGAACCATGCCCAGTTCTTCTTAGAACCATAATCGTACATGCTCATGTTTGTATCTTTGTATATGCATAATGATTATTTCTGCCTTCAGCTCTAGTATACAATTTTGAATGAATTTTAGAGTTAGCTTCTTAAGTTACATAAAACTGTTGGGATTTTAAATTTTCAAATTTAAAAAGTATTTGTGTCTTTTAAAATAATTATTTGGGGAGCATCTGGGTGGCTCAGTCAGTTGAGCAAGCGACTCTTTTTTTTTTTTTTTAAAGATTTTATTTTTTTGTGTGAGAGACACAGAGAGAAAGAGAGAGAGAGGCAGAGACACAGGCAGAGGGAGAAGCAGGCTCGATACAGGGAGCCCAACGTGGGACTCGATCCCGGGTCTCCAGGATCACGCCCTGTGCCAAAGGCGACGCTAAACCGCTAAGCTACCCGGGCTGCCCAAGAGCAAGCAACTCTTAATTTTGACTTAGGTCATGATCACAGTCTTGGGATCTGCCCCCACATCAGCCTCTACACTTAATGGGGAGTTTGCTTGAGGATTTTCTCTCTCCTGTCCCTCTGTCACTCCCATCACTTAGGCATGTACTCTTTCTCCCTCTCTTTCTCTCAATAAATAAATAAATCTTGTAAAAAATAATTCTGTTTTATGATCCTGTATTGGGCTGGTTGGTTCTTTACAAAATCACAGTTGAAGGCACCAGATTAGAATATATTTCCTGTTTTGAGTTATGATCTGTGGTTATAAATGTCATCAAAAGAAGCTGACACCATTAATGTCTAGTTGCCAGCACTCTGATCATTTTCCCTTGTATCAATTTGTACTCTTTTTAAAAATGATTTTTATTTATTAGAGAAAGAGAGAGTAGGGGGAGAGCCCATAAGCATGGGGGTAGGGGGAGAGGAAGAAGCAGACTCTCTACTGAGCAGAGAGCCTGATGTGGGCCTCAGTCCTGGGACCCTGGGATCATGACCTGAGCTGAAGGCAGACACTTAAGCAACTGAGCCACCCAGGCTCCTAATTTGTACTCTTCAAAATTGCGTGGAAGAAGTCCTTTGGCCAGGGATGGGTGTGGGGGGGATGGTAGTGTTGGAAAGGAAACACCAACATTATTGGTGTTGACAAGCCCCTTTTAAGTCTCCTCTTGATGTCTGTTCAAAACTGGGAATATTTGTTGCTGAGAACGAAGCACTTCTGTGCTGGAGGGCACCACCATCAGTATTGGATTGCAGTATGTACTTTTATTTGAAGGTGCCTTGGTTTGACCTTATTAAGCAGGTGTGTTTGCCTGGGGGAATGAATGAGAATAAGAAGAAGTCTGAAGGCTGTGGATACAAGTTTTTAAAGAGAAGGAAACTTGACTGTATGCTCATATAGTCCAGAAGTTAATGAAAAACAGCTGGTAGTTTAATGCATTTTGTAATTTTCACATATCATTACAATATATGTCTTTTCAGTTCTTGGTCCTAAAAGTAGAACCTAGCAAATCATAGTTTTTTATGCTTAACACACTTGGTTCACTAGGGAGTAGCTTGATGACAAGCATGGGAAAGTGAAACAAATACTTTTATAGAATCCTAAAACAATATAAGAAGGTGGGAATGTCTGGGTGGCTCAGTGGTTGAATCTGCCTTTGGCTCATGCCATGATCCAGGGTCTGAGGACTGATTCCCGCATTAGGCTCCCTGCGAAGAGCCTGTTTCTCCCTCTGCCTATGTCTCTGCCTCTCTCTTGGTGTCTCTCATAAATAAATGTAATCTTTAAAAAAAAAAAAAACAAACCAATATAAGAAGGTGGTCTTATGACATTCCTTCTTAGGATAAAACTGGTTTGCTCTGTTGATCCTTAGAGACTAAAGAGGAAAACAGTGCCTTGTTGTCTAATGAGACACCCGATAACTCACGCAGTGATTGAGAATCACTGCATTGCAACTTTGGGAAAGCTTCACTCTAGTAGAAGTTACATTAGAACTGCATTTTGCAGGAAGGCCCAGTTTATCCAACAGATTGAAGGAGCAGAAGTGTTCTGGAACAGTAGAATGTACCAAAACTTTTGATGGATTTTTCTTGACTATATAGTCAATCTAACCACCTTAACTTAAGGTTAGAGGTTTTCATAGTGTTTTTCATGCTCTTTCTTTCTTGTACTACATTAATTTTGCCAGCCTACTGTGTAATTTCCCCAAGTCCCTTCCTGCTTGATCTCCCACATTCATACCTGTTGACTATTTAAGTTCT
The DNA here is from genome assembly GCF_048418805.1 of Vulpes vulpes. Taxonomy (NCBI): domain Eukaryota; kingdom Metazoa; phylum Chordata; class Mammalia; order Carnivora; family Canidae; genus Vulpes; species Vulpes vulpes. The sequence goes on from NC_132785.1 coordinate 9,709,056, forward strand.
AATCTCTTTTAAGATTTTAGACAAAACCTACTTGTTCCGGGAATTTATCCTAAAATCAATATTTTCAAGAATTAACAAAGTTTATCCTGTTATTTCTATATCACTTATTGTCACACATATGCCATGTTAAATTTTCATATATACGTTACGATTTTCTCAGATAAGTGCTAATCACTTAAAGAAAGGGATTACTTCCCCCTCCCCCTTAGTATCTTCCAAAGTGTTTAACATCGTTCAAAATACCTTTATCTGTTGAGTCCTTAAAGATTTTCTTCCTCCTCTTAATCCTGTTGGTAAAATGATGTGGGATAAGTATATGCTTAGTTATAGCCGTTATAACATCAGAGGACTTTTAGAATGAGAGGTAATGTTCTGCCCCAAACTTTCTCAACTACAGTATATATTTTTCTGGGACCTATTTGTCCACATTCTCATTTAGTGCGTTGGCAGTGTGGCCATATCACCACAATTCCAAGACCAGAAAGAAATTTTCATGGAGTGTTTTTTCTGTTATGTATGTAGAACTGTTCTATTGTACCACCTCAGATAACTTTCAAAAATTATCATTGAAATTATAAGTAAGTAAATTCCCATATAGAGTTTTTCTGTTTCTTGGGAGACTCCTTCAAGCTGCAGAGGGAGTTTTTGACATGGTTGTATCTTGAGAATGGGGTTAAATTTTGTAGATTGGGAAAATACTCCTAAGAATATAGATCATGGCAACTGGCCATTTTTTTTTTTTTTTAGCAATTCTATTAGGTCAGGGATTAAGTGTACCTTAAAAATAGAATAGAAGGAATGAATTAAAATGTTTTGTGTGTAACTTATTCAGTACTAGTATTGTGGAGGGCAGGAAGTTGGAATAGTGATACTAACCTGTACATGGACACAGAGAATTCTGTTACGTACACACAATTCCAGCTTACATGGACCAATCTACCTGTTCCTGTTGCCTTCTTTTTTAGTCTTGACAGATTAGATTTATCAGATCCATTAAAAGTTTGGTCTCCTGGAAAATTAACATACAGAGGTTGCTTGTTTCTTTTGTTCACATTTGGAACCTTCATCAAAGGGGTTATGCCATAGAGCCCATAGTATAAGCCTGCTTTTATTTGGGAAAAGTCAGATTCTGGTTATTTTGGATGTTTTGTTTTGTTTTGTTGAGAGACCTGGTGAGTGGGTCAGGGGCAGAGGATGAAAGGGAGAGAGAAAGAATCTTAAGCAGACTGCATGCCTAGCATGGAGCCTGATGTGGGGCTTGATCTCAAAACGCCGAGGTCTTGATCTGAGCTGAAATCAAGAGTTGGATGCTTAATTGAGCCATCCAGGTGCCCTGGAAAAAGTCTGACTTTGAATAGGCCTGAGCCCTCTTCAGGTTATGTGAAGAGACAACCCTGCCTATGACCTAATGTTTGGCATGGCTTATCTCCCTGCCCACTATTGGTGGTGAGGAAGCTGATGGTTATTATGAAGGAGGAGGAAGAACTTACTGTTGTTTTCTTTTACAGTCTAAGTGTCCCGCACCAGGCCCTGTGACAATGTGTTTAAAATGAATATAGATGAGTGGCCCAATCTGAGTCCTGGCCCCTGGTCTTCCTCCCCAAACAGCATGAACTTCACCACCCACTCCATCTTCTCCACCTATTAGTCTCTGAGCTCTGTGTAATCGCCCAACCACCACATCCCTCTGGTCAACAGTGTAGCCACCAGCATCTGTGCAGGTGCCTGGGGGCTCAGGCTCCTGGGTCTCTCCACCAGCTAATGGGATAAATAGGGTTCCAGAAGCCAGGTCACCAGGATGGCTAGGGTCCTGACAGACATAGGGGGCATCCAGGGTGGAGCAGGAGACCATGCAAGACCTGAATTAACACCTGGCCTCCTACATGGAGAGAGTAAGGAGCCTGCAGGCTGATAATCAGAGACTGGAGATAAAAAGCTGGGAATACCTGGAGAGGAAGGGACCCTAGATCAGAGACTGGGGCATTACTTCAAGACCCATCAAGAAGCTGAGGGCTCAGATCTTTGCAAAATCTGTGGACAATGCCTACATCGTTCTGCAGATTGACAATGCCCATCTTGCTTCTGATAACTTTAGAATCGAGAATGAGATGGAGCTGGCCATGTTCCACTCTGTGGAGAGTGCTATCCACAGGCTCCAAAAGGTCATTAGTGACACCATTGTCATTCGGCTGCAGCTTGAGACAGAGATCTAGGTTCTCAGAGAGCTGCTCTTCATGAAGAACCATGAGGAGGAAGTAAAGGTCTATAAAACCAAATTGCCAACTCTGTATTGACCGTGAAGTTGGATGCCTCTAAATCTCAGGACCTCAGCAAGATCATGGCGGACATCTGGGCCCAGTATGATAAGCTGGCTCAGAACTGAGGGGAGCTGAACAAGTATTGGTCTCAGCAGATTGAGGAAAGCACCACAGTGATTACCTCGCCAACTGCTGAGGTAGGAGTAGCTGAGATGACCCTCACAGAGCTGAGATGTATGGCCCAGTTCTTAGAGATCAGCCTGAGGGAGGCGGAGGCCCATAACACAAGGCAGATGGAGCAGTTCAGTGGGGTCCTGCTGTACCTGGAGCCAGAGCTGTCCCAGACCTGGGCAGAGAGGCAGCTGTAGATGTAGGAATATGAGGCCTTGCTTAATGTCAAGGTTAAGTTGGAGACTGAGCTCTCCACCTGTCACCTGGTGGAAGATAGAGAGGATTTCAGTCTTGGTGATGCCCTGAACAGCCGCAACCCTTTGCAAATTGTCCAAAAGACCACAACCCACTGGATTATGGACAACAAAGTGGTATCTGAGACCAGTGACACCACCTTTCTGAGGGATTGAGGCAGGAGAGAAGCAAGGTACCCTTTGAGGAGCAGAAGGCAAATTAAAAGTTGAGAGGTAAAAAACGAAAAAATGACTATGGATGAGATCATTGCATAGGGTAGGAGGACATAGACTTAGAGGAGCTCCAGAAACATTCAGTGGTTTATTTTAGTAACTAGAGTTTACTGAGCATCTTATTCTGTGCACTGTGCCATGCGCTTTACAAGGATTACCCTATTTAATTCTTAAAACAATTTTATAAAGTAGGTAGTTTAATTCCTACTTTATGGAAGAGTCAAGTGAGGCTTAGAGAAGGAAGGCAGCTGGCTTGCAAGTGATAAAACTGTGAACTGTTACTCAGCTTGTGCCTTCAACTGTCTTTGAGTAATGTCAGTTACCAAGGCTTGCAAGTGGTAAAAGAGTGGTTTTAAATGTGGAAGAATTATTATCCTTGCATATATGATTTTAGCAAAAACAAAATGTTAATGCTAGTTAATTTGTTAACATAATTGCAAGTTGACAGTTTTTGTGCCTTAATAACCTGTGTACATTTGAAAAAGAAAACCAGCTTTATTGGGATATATATATATATATATATATATATATATATACCATAAAATCAACTATTTAGACCGCAGTTCAGTGATTTTTAGTATATAAACAGAGTTGTGTATCCATCACCATAATCAATATTGGAACATTTTGGTTACCCCAGAAAGAAACCTGTACCCAATAGCAGTTATGCCCTATTTCTGCCCAATCCCTATACCTTGACAACCACTAGTCTATTATTGTCCCTGTGTATTTACCTATTCTGGAACATTTTGTATACTTTGAATCATGCAGTATGTGGCTGACTTCTTTTTTACTTAAGTATAACTGTTTTCAAGGTTCATCCATGTTGTAGCATGTAGCAGAACTTTGTTCTTTTGTTGCTGAATAATATTCCATTGTCTGGGTATACTGCATTGTATATATCCATTCTGTGTGTTTTTCAAAAGAATAGTAGTTTTTAAAAGATTTTATTTATTTATTTAACAGACTGTGTGAGCACAAGCAGGGGGAGCAGCAGGCAGAGGGAGAGGGAGAAGTAGGTTTCCCACTGAGCAGGGAGCCTGATACGGGATCCCAGGACCCTGGGATCATGACCTGAGCCAAAGGCAGAGGCACCAGTTAAACAACTGAGCCACCCAGGTGCCCCAAGAATAGCATTTTTTTTTTTTTTTAATGAAGTTCCTGTTGGTCAGTTTTGTGTCAGGGATGAAATTGGTGATTTTTGTTCTCCCAGAAGTACTCAGTCACCCAGAGCAGCCTCGCTGGATGAATAAGGCAATAGTACCTCTTTGATGTAGCTCAGTTTAGCTACAGATCTTGAGAATTTTTGCCTCCTTTCTGTTTTACTTAACACATAACACACAAAGGATAATAAATCATTATATGAACAGATAGTGTTACTGGATTATTGGCCTTTTTTTTTCTTTCTTTGTTTTATGTATTTATTTATGATAGACACAAAGAGAGAGAGAGAGAGAGGCAGAAACACAGGCAGAGGGAGAAGCAGGCTCCATGCCGGGAGCCCGACGCGGGACTCGATCCCGGGACTCCAGGATCAGGCCCTGGGCCAAAGGCAGGTGCCAAACCGCTGAGCCACCCAGGGATCCCCAGCCTTTTTTTTCTTAAGCCAGAGTCACCCTCAACCCTCTTTTGAGAATAATGGTGAAGGTAATGTCCTTCGATTTACTAAAGTAGAAAGAAAACTGATTATTAACTCGTTTGTCAGAGTGTGAATTTAACAAAGTGATGTCCCCAAGTAATGTTCATAGATTTGATATGCCTAATATTAAGTAAATTAGAATATAGACAGAGTTCTTTCTTTCTTTCTTTCTTTCTTTCTTTCTTTCTTTCTTTCTTTCTTTCTTTCCACAGTAACCAAAATTCTCAATATTAGGCAATTCTTTTTTTTTTTTTTTTTTTTTGGAAAGAATTATAATGTAATGACTGGCAATATATCCATGGACTTAGCTGTTTCATCTGTTCCCACCTAATGAGATGTTGAGAAAAAGAGCTCTGAACATGCGAGGTGCTGGATCAGGAAGTCCAGTCACCCTGAATTGTGGGATAGGGCCTGGAGTGAGGGAAGGAGAATTTTTCTCTCCTAAGGTGGAACTTTAGGTAACAATTTAAAGATTTATTATAGTTTGTAGTTTTGTATGACTCTGCACTTCTGTCAATTCCACTTTATTTCCTGGTATGGGAAAAAACAAAATTGAGTTTTTAGGAAAACCTTGCAGTTACTTTAGGAAAGCAACTAAAGGGAAGCTCAAGTAACTAGTAGCTCCTCCCCGCATTCCCTGCCCTGACATGGAAGCACATTCAGAAATAATTTGGGATTGAAGATTTACCTGGGAAATTATTTTTTAAAAAGTGATTGATTTGTGTGCATTCAGATCAACTGCTACAATTTCAGCATAATACTGAATTCTGGAAATTGATGTTTCTTGTCAATTAAAAGTCTGTGACATATGACATTAAAGAATATCAGCCTGGGAACCAGGAGCCACCACTTTCTAAATGTGTGACCTCAGACAAGTTTTTAAATTTCACTGAGCTTTTATTTCCTTCACCAAAAATGAATTAATTTCCAAGGTTATGAGCATTCGGTTATTTGTTGTGTACCACTGTGTACTCAGTACTGCTCAGTTGTTTGGTAACGAAGTTAATTTTTATAATTTGAACACCAGTTAGACAAATGTTATTCAGCTTTTTTTTTTTTTTTAATGTTTTCTTATTTTTTCTTTGCTGGCTTGGTTCTAGAATAAGCCAATCAGCTTGTCAATCAGGAGTTTGAAAATCCAGCAGATTAATTCTGTGGGGAAGCATTCTCCTTTGATATTTTAAATGCTAAGTTTGTTCTGACATATTTTTATCTGGAGTTGTTCCGTTTTTTAGAATGACTCCAATTTCTGTCATTGTCTAGTTGGCTATTACAATTTTAACATTCTGGTAAAGGCTTTGCTGTAGTTAAAGTGCCTGTATTCAGCAATGTCTGCCTCATTTTATTCTATGATTCATACATATTTGTATAAGATTCTTGTCAAAGTCCATCATTTAAAAGTAGGAATTGCCTCTTTAGTTATGATTTTGCTTAAATTTTATGAGTTATATAGAATCTGCATGTTTAAAACATCAATCTGGTAGTGACTGATGTGATGTTATCTAGATGATTTGTAACGGAACATTTAAACCTAGTTAAGATTTACTATATCTCCCAATAGCTACTTTTTTTTTTTTTTTTTAACCTTATAACTAATTGTGTCAGACTTGGGGACACACACACATACACACCCTTAATCCACCAGTGTATTAAACTTTTTAAATGAGCACTCTAATAAGAAAACCAAGATTGTTTTCAGTGACTGTTCTACTTTTTGAGATGCATGGCCAAGTTGTAATTTATCCTGGCTGAAAAAAGAAAAATCTGGGCAAAGACTAAAGGCGGCCAACAGTCATGAAAGACCTAAACTGGAATTAGATTTAGCCAAATCAATTCCCTAGGAATTTACAGTGGAATTTTAATTATCTGGGAGAATTCTGGAGAAAAGACCATTTTACTTACACCTTTCTATGTTTCATGGTGCTGCTATGCAAGAGAAGCTAAGCTTCCTCTGGAACACTCCTCTCTGTTGTCAACAGAAATAAAACAAACTTCTTATATATGTATCTCCAAACTTTATAACTGTGGTAAAAATTTTTATTATGACAATAATTTATCTATAGGATCCTGTACTCTTGTTGTCTATCCTAGTGATTAATCTTGTGGACTTGGGGAGCCCGATGGCCTGGGTTCATGTTTCAGCTCAGCCTCTTCCTAGCTGGTTGACCAGTGTCAATAAAATAGCACAGGGCTGTAGAGATTGACTGGGATAAGCCATCTGAAGTACTTAACATAGTAGCTGCTTCACCATCACCACCCCCACGTTAAGAATACCACATTATTTTAATTTTATTGATCATTTTATTGAAGACTCAAAGAGACTGGAGAATAACACTTTATACAGCACTGTGGTGTATTTTAATCCAATTAAAGTATTTTGCAAGCTATATTAATTTCCAGAATTTTTTTTTTAATTCATGAGAGACACAGACTGAGAGAGAGGCAGAGACACAGGCAGAGGGAGAAGCAGGCTCCTCGCAGGGAGCCCGATGCGGGGCTCGATCCCGGATCCCAGGATCACGACCTGAGCTAAGGGCAGGCACCCAACCACTGAGCCACCCAGGCATTCCAATTTCCAGAATTTGAATCGTTTTTCTCTTATACAAAGCCCATGGCCATAACATAATATTTAGCTACACCATGATGTTTATAAAAAATACACAATCCATTAAAAACTTAGGATATTGGGGGCATTTGGGTAGCTCAGTTGGTTAGGCATCTGCCTTCAGCCAAGGTCATAATCCTGGGATCCTGGGGTAGATCCCCATGTTGTGCTCCCTTGCTCAGCGGGGAGTCTGCTTTTCTCCTCTTCCTCTACCCCTCCCCCTGCTCATGTGCACTCTCTCTCTCTCAAATAAATAAAATCTTTTTTAAAAACCTAGGATAGGGATCCCTGGGTGGTGCAGCGGTTTAGTGCCTGCCTTTGGCCCAGGGCGTGATCCTGGAGATCCGGGATCGAATCCCACATCAGGCTTCCGGTGCATGGAGCCTGCTTCTCCCTCTGCCTGTGTCTCTGCCTCTCTCTCTCTCTGTGTGACTATCATAAATAAATAAAAATTAAAAAAAATTTTAAAAACCTAGGATATTGAAGGAGAGCCATTGGAAAGTGAAGAGGCTGGTTGAAGCATATATTTTAGTTTTGTGTCTAAATGCTGCCTTGTAAGTTAACCTCTATGCCGAGAATACATTGCCTTCTTTAGTCTTGAGTCAAGTGTAAAAATATTTCCTAACATTTCGTAGAACCCTTTATGGTTGATAGTATTTTTTCCACATACACTTTAATTCCCACAAATCATTCTGTGATAGAGATACTATTTCCTTTTCCTATTGAAGAATATTATCTCATTTATTACTAGATAACTAGAATAACTATTTTAGAATCTTGTAATAGATTCCTAGGGCAGAGTTGCAAAGGCACCCAGGGTACTGTTCAAAATAACCTATCCTATTTACTAAGGATATTTGGATCCCAATTCTGATTTAATAACATTGTTTTAGAGTATCAGTGGATAGTTGGTCTTATTAGCTGTTTGTTTCTTTACAAATTATTTTTTTTTAATATTTTATTTATTTATTCATGAGAGAGACATAGAAAGAAGCAGAGGGAGAAGCAGGCTCCATGCAGGGAGCCCGATGTGGGACTCGATCCCAGAACACTGGAATCACGTCCTAAGCCAAAGGCAGACACGCTTAACCGCTGAGCCACCCGGGTGTCCATCTTTACAAATTAATTTTGACAGTACTTTGTTTATATTTCTGTTAACAGATAATTGCACAAGTCTATGTGGCTTTGATATATCACTTGAGGTAGTGCATTGAAGTATTTATAAGTTTTTAGAATGGTAGTAATGAATATTTGGTGTTTTGTTTAAAATGAAAATGCACTAGTAACAAAAAAAATCCAAAGAGATTGCCAGGAATAATCCTCACATGCATAAAACTGGTAGGTCCAAAGAGTTTCATGGATGTTATTTTTTTTTAATTTTTTTTTTATTTATGATAGTCATACAGAGAGAGAGAGAGAGAGGCAGAGACACAGGCAGAGGGAGAAGCAGGCTCCATGCACTGGGAGCCCGACGTGGGATTCGATCCCGGGTCTCCAGGATCGTGCCCTGGGCCAAAGGCAGGCGCCAAACCGCTGCGCCCCCCAGGGATCCCCATCGATGTTATTTTAAACTTTAATGAATAGTTTAAATAGTTTCAGTTCAGAGAGAGAAGTTTCCTAATTCGTTTTTACAAAACCAACATAACACTGATACTAAAACCTGGCCAAGTATGTGTGGACACATGAACGATAGGTTAATCCCCAAATGGGTAGTTTGTTTAAATATAAGAGCTGATATTTATTGTCTCTTACCTTTGCCAGGTCCTGTGGGCAATATGCATTTTTTCTCTTTTAAAAATTTTGCTTTTATTAAATCACATGATGTTGGTTTAAAAAAAAATAATTCATAGAAGTTTATCCAAAGGCTACTCCTCAAAAGATGAAAATTATCTCTGGTTGTGAGATTCCTTCTTTTCTCTGACTTGATAAATACACTTTTCTTTACATACTTGGGGGAGGAGGCAGGCCCCACAATGGTGTCTAGAAAGCCATATGAGATTTTTGCAATGAGACTCTGAGCATGAGCTAAAACATTTTACCTGTAATTTATAGAGGAAGGACAGGTGATTCTACAGACTAGAAAGTCAACCTCAATACCTCTGTTTCTCTAGATTTTCTTTTTAAAGTACACATTTTTGTTCCTTCAACTTTTAAAGAGTCTATTTTAAGTGACCTGGTTTTCAGCTGGTTTTGGTTGAGTGTGTCACACCTGGATACAGTTGACTTAAAAATGTTTTACTCCTTCTGTTTCTTTCTGATTATTTTATTTTTATTCTTACGAGTGCAGAATATTTTCTCTAGAGATGTGTCGACACAAAATGAAACAGACCTTTTAGAATTTCTAGTAGAAAGGAGGAGAGTATTTATTATTCGAGCCCAAGTTAGGACAGCTGCCCGGGATACACAGTCTTCACAAAGAGAGTGCTCTCGCATATTTTCTTTCAGTCCTCGCCATAACCCTGTACTGTGTGGCCACTATTGTTATCCTCATCTTATGAATAAGGAGAGCCTTTGTAAGGAGAAATCTCGGGGAGGTTGAATGAGGAGATGAATGTTGCCCAGAAACACTACTGTAGAATGCAACAGCACCTGCACTGGGGTTGAGTTGAGGATTTGAGAAAGCCCAAGCTCGTATCCATTATGCTGGGAAAGACCTAAAAGAGGAAAAAAACCTCGAAGGAAAAAGAGAATCTAGAAGAATATTAAGTAAATCGTCTTTTATAGCAGTTATACATAAGTAGGATTCTCACTTTCTCCCAAATACATTTACATATTAAAATTTTTAAAAACTAGATTCACGTACTACACTTTGAGTCCGGAAAGCTGTGTTTCAGAAGTTAGACAAATGTGCTAGGCAGTATGTACTACAGCTCCATAGCCTTTTCTGCTTGTTTGCTAAAGCTCTTTCATTTTCTTTTAGACTAAAGATGGATAAGCTCGTAAAGAGAGCTCGTAAAGAGAGCTTGAATCGGTCAACAGAAGTATTCTCATTTGCAGATAATGAAGCTGTTTTAATGACAGGTTTTTTAAAGTATGAGGAGAATTTGGCTGTGAAGAAGCCTTCACAAAAAACTTTGTTCTGAGCCTCAGAGATTTATTGCACAATCCTGGCTTATTTTATGTAATATATCAATTCCTGAGATCATTCAAAATGTATTTTGAAAACTGGAAACAGTGGTAGTTATTAGGGAAGGGAACTAAATGGAAAAAGGACAATAATGTTTAATACTCTTGGAATACAAATGTATGTGTGTATTAATCTATTCCCCTAAACAGTTTTTTAAAAATGCACCATGGGAACTTGTTTAAAGGAATTTTAATTCATTTTGTTCACTTGTCACCTTAATTTTATGAGTGTAAATCCACCTAGATGTTCCCTTTAATTTTATTATGGCTTATACCGTAATAGTCTCCTTTTTAAGTTCTGTATCTCCCATCAGATTGACCTCTACTTTTAGACTTTTTTATTGAAATATTGCATAAATATAAAATATGCACAAGTCATAAGTGTACAGCTTGATGAATTGTCACAAAGTTGAACATATGTTTCAGGTTTTGCTTTTTCTTGAAGCTGTTAAACAGTTGTTGCTGAGACTAGATGGTTGAGTTGTGTTCACTGCTTTTCTGGAAGGACTATTCTTAATTAAAAACAAAATAAAAACAAAAAACCATGTCTGTCAAATGTAAGATTATAAGTCCCCCCCCCCCAGTTTTATTGAGATGTAACTTATATATAACATTATTTAAGTGTACAATGTGATGATCTGATATATGTATATAAGTAGTAAGCCAAATTTTAAGAGTGTTTATTTCTATCTAAGTCAAATATTGAGGCACTTTATCACCAAATTGTTTTATTGAATGGTTACTATATGCCATACAGTAGAACAGGTGATCTATTTGCATGTCATTGAATTCTTACAACAATTCTGGAAGTTATTCTCATTTTAGGTAGACACAAACATGGAAGCCTAGAGAGGCTGAAAATTTTGTTGGAGTTCAGACACCCAGGGCATGGTGCAGTCTGACCGTAATAAGGGTCATTCTAATTCTAGAGCTCAAGCACTTACTATTACATCCTATTTTCACCAGGGGTATTTTTAGTGCATTTGCTGCATAGGAAATATCTGGTCGTGTCCTTGATAGACTGAGGTGTTGTTGGGTTTTTGGTTTTGTGTTTTGTTTTTTTAAGTCAAAGGTGAAAGAAATAGTTTCATAGCAGTGCCTTCGTAGGATGAGGCTTTGGGGGCAGTATTCTGATCAGAAAAAAAAGATGGGAATTGGTTTCAAAGACTCATTTTCTTAGCAAGTGAACTATGTTTAGTGTGTAAGTTTCTTGGAGTGGCCTTTGGGTGGGGATGCTACTGAAGATTATGGGAAAAGGGACGCCCCACCCCGCCCACTCTTGGTTTTGCCTTGTCTTGTGGCAAAGTGATAGTGTAAATACTTAAAAATGTGCTCATTTTGCATCTATCTTTAAAAATGAGTGTCTGCATTGGGCAAGTTTTTAAAGACTGTTTTTAACTTGCCTTTCTTTCAGGAAAACATTTGATACATATTTCATTTTCAACTATTTCATAGAGGATCTTGGCAGAATGTTTCACAACCATGTTACTAGATTGAGCTATGCTGTCAGGCAAACTTGGTAAACAAGTTATTTGCAAGTTCTTTTGTTTTTTTATAACCAAAGACCTGTTGAATAAACTTACCATATAGTTGGAGTAATGGTCCATACTTTCTTAAATACCGTCTTAGGACCTTGGGTTGTGGTATACTGGTATAGTGAGATTGAGGTATACCCTAGTGAGTGTAGCAACATACATTGCTGTTTACAGATAGGCCATTTTCCTTCTCTTTTTAATTTTATGGTATTGCCACATATGTCACCAACCACAACAAATGGCAACTGTGTAGTAGAAGGTGTTGAAATTTGGGAACTCTCTTTCATGCCAGAATTTGGTTTGATTTTTTTTATATCTGCTAAAAAAAAATTGTTAAGTTTTGCTTTCAATACGTGTGTTAAATTTATCTGAAATTAATAGAAAGGAAAGCTGGTATATATTTTTCTCTCTCGAGTCATTAAGAACGTCAGTAAAGTTATACAGCAGTTGAAAGCTTATCACTACTGCTTAATTTGCTTATAAAAAGTGAGGCTTTGAAAACTCTGATCTTTGACAGATTGTAATCCCAAGAAGTCTTCCATTCTTTTCCCACCCATCATTTTGTGATTTATTTTGGTTCTGTTACAAAAAAAACAAATGGGAAAATAGTCTGCAAGTGTCAAAAGATGTAATAATAAAAGTAATATAGCTTTGTTTTTTTTGGATTACTAATATTTCAGACATTGATGTGAATCAGGTTAATTCAAGGACTGCAGTTTTGAATTTTGTAATTCTTTAGAGTAGTGGTTCTAAACCCTGCATGCGCGTTAGAACCACCCAAGGAACTTTAATAAACATGCCCTGGTCACGTCCCCAGATGTTCTGATCGTTTGCTTCCATGTATGGTCAAGTATTGATATTTTTAGGTGTTTCCCAGCATAGGATCACTGTTGACAATCATTGGTAAACTGGGATTCTCTGATTCAGCTAAAAGTGAGGAGAAGATGATTATTTAAATAAACACAGGTTTAAGAGATATTTGGAGGTTTTTTTTTTTTTTAACATAGCCAACCAAATGAAACAGTATTTTTGTTAGCACATTAACAAAGTGTTGACACCTTCGTTTCTTAAAAGGAGATAACAGCTCTTATTGCTGGCTATGAGGAATATGGTCATTTTGTGAATAGCTGTGATCTTCCTAAAGTTCATCTTTTTTTTTTTTTTTTTTTAGTATTATTTGAGAGAGGGTATGAGCTTGAGCAGGGTGGGGGGAGGGGCAAAGGGAGAGAAAGAAACAGGCTTCCCTGCCTAGTAGGGAACCTGATGTGTGGGGCTCCATCCCAGGACTCTGGGATCATGAACTGAGCTGAAGACAGACGCTGAACCTATTGAGCCACCAAGGTGCTCCTGAAGTTCATCTCTTAAATAAAACTTGGGAAAGGTTCTGGGTGAAATGATGTGGGGAAAACAGGTGGAAAAGATTTGGTGGTCTTCGGCAAAGAAACGTTTGAAGAATAATGACTAACCCCAATTTAGAAATAAGTAACAAGGATATATCATCTTAATTGCCATTGTTTTGGGTAGATGGAGCCAACCATCAAATGATAGGCTTAAAACTAAATTAAATTGGATCCTATTATGAGTTGAATTGCTCCCTCGGGGAGGGATCTGATCTTTGATTCAATATGATCAGTGTCCTTACGAGAAGAGAAAATTTGGACGCAGACACATACAGGGAAGAATACCATGTGAACATAAAGACAGTTGTCTACAAGCCAAGGATAGAGTCAGGAACACATCCCTTCCCTGATAGCCCTCAGAAGGAGTGACCTTGCCAACACCTCGATTTCAGATTTCCAGCTTCCAGAATTCTGAGACAACAAATTTCTGTTGTTTAAGCTGCACAGTCTGTGATGCTTTGTTACACCAGCCCTAGCGAACTAATACAAGTCTCAGTATTTTATTCATTTTTAAAATTAAATATAGGAAACATTTAATATTTGAAATTTTGCCATACCTTCATTTAAGAGGATGGGAACCATTTCTCTATCAGGAATCTTAGAATGTGTGGCTATAAAATTTTTAGGTTCCTGGTAACTCAGACTTGAGCCAGTTAGTTGCTAGTCAATCCGTATAAAAGGCTGGAATTTATCATGAGCCCAGACCAGGAACTAGAGTTTCTGGAGTATTTTCCATCCATTTATGGTAACATAGGGGGAGATTCTTTTCAGTCACCCACGGGGTTTCCTGGATGCATTTTATATATATAGATTCAGGCCTGTTACCTGACATTTAGTGTTGGTCTGTTTGCTGTATATGATTTAGTAGCACCCTGGAGAAATTAGAGAGGAACAACTTTGTATATACATCTGCATTTCATGGGATATTCAGAAAAGAGTGGCCCATGCTTTTCATGAAAGGAGTGAGTACCCTAGGGAAAGACAGTATGGCTAAGTCAGGAGTAATCCTGGGAAGTCCCTGTCTGTGCCCATGATGAAGTTCATAATAGACTCAGATTGGAGAATCCCTGCAAATGATGATATAGAAAGTCATACCTGAAACGCAACACAGCTCCTTACTTTTTCTGGTTTTTGTGTGTTTTGGTTTGGTTTGGTTTGGTTTCGTTTTTTAACACAGCCAAATAAATATGCCAGTAAAACAAAAGGGCTCCATGTTTAAGGCTATAACAGTGTACGGAGAAAGAGCAGAGACCTTGGAGTCTGTTTCATTTAAGGTCCTACCACTCACTAGCTGAATGCCTTGTGGTAAATTATTTCCCTTCCCCTCGAGCTAGTGTTTTCCCATGTAGAAAACAGATAGTCCAATGTATCTCTCTCATAGGCTTTTGACATGATTAAATAAGGTGGTAATTCATAAAAAGCAGTGAGCAGAGTACCTGGTGCATGTTAAGTGCCAATGAAGGGAGTTAATAGTTCTAGCAGAGGCAACAAGCAGGTAGCTGTTGTGCATGCTAACCCCCCCCCCCCCCCAAGCCATTTAGTCTAAATGAATGAATGTCTTCTAGGGGTGCCTGGGTGGCTAAGTGGCTAGGTGTCTACCTTTGGCTCTGGTCATGATCCCAAGGTCCTGAGGTGGAGCCCTACATCGGACTTCCTGCTCCATGGGGAGCCTGCTTCTCCCTCTGCCTCTCTCTCTCTCTCTTAAGAATAAATAAATAAAATCTTTTTTTTTTTTTTTAAAGAATGCATCTCTTCTATCGTAACATTATATACTTAGTTTTGGCATCCATGCCTTAATATATGCCTAAAATATCTTAAGAAAACAAAACCTGGAAGTGCCCTTAGGATCAGCTCATGCTCTTCTTTGATTTATTTATTTTGAAAGATTTTATTTTATTATTTATTCATGAGAGAAACAGAGAGAGAGGGAGGCAGAGACACAGGCAGAGGGAGAAGCAGGCTCCACGCAGGGAGCCTGTCGTGGGACTTGATCCCAGAACTCCAGGATCACGCCCTGGGCTCCCTGGGCTGAAGGCAGGCGCCAAACCACTGAGCCACCCAGGGATCCCCTCTTCTTTGATTTAAAGTGAGGAAAATGACAGTAGGATTGGAGAATGCCCAAGCTGTCATGGTTCACAATCTTTTGATTTTACGTGCTGCTGCCTTCTAAACCGCAGAACCGTGTGTCCCTTTTCGTTCTTTTTTTTTCCCTTGTTTTTCTCCCCCCTTCCTTTTCATTCTTAATTATTAAGCTTTTCGCTTCAAAGGAAACTAATGGTCTTGCTCTACTGTTGTGCCTAACATTTTCCTTAATAAACTGGATAAAAGTTATCAATCTTTGAAGTGAAATTAAAAGTAATTAAAGTAAATTGAAATAGACTTGGTTATACATAGACTGTCTCTGTTATGGAACAAAGAAACTGGTAGCAGGGGATGCCTCTGGGGAGGGGCACTGATGTATAAGTAGCATGGATTAGTGTTCTACAATACCATGTTCCTGAGACCTATACATTCTAGGAAATAGAGTCATCATTTCTCCAATTCACTAACTGGTAAGTAGAATACAACAAGGAAGAAAGTAGTAACAGATATCTGTAATTATTTGAAACTCGACAACTACGTAGATTTAGATAAAATTTTGGAGATATCCCTTGTAATACTCATAACCTTAACACTCAGCTACCCCAAATTTCAGGAGCCAAATAGATTTGGTTAGGAAGTAAAACTTTGGTTTCATATGGGTTGAGGACTGCTCCTGGGAATTGCTTTGACATGCCTTTGTCTCTGACTTCGTGGGTGACCTTAGGTAAATTTCTTAATCTGATTCTTCATCTGCCAATGGATGGAGGTGATAAGCCCTATTCTTAACCTGGTACATAGAGTTGTTGCACATAAAACGAAATCATGTAAAAATTAACTCAGTTCTGGGCTCGGCCTCATTAGAAGATTAGGAGCTTAACCTTGAGCTCTTAAGAAAGAAGTGTTTCAACAAGCACATGTTCCTTCTAGGATGGATTGCATGTGCAGCATTCGCTTCTTAAAAAAGAGAAAAGGAAAGCCAAATGACTATACTTTGCCATTTTATGTACTTTCTCTTGTGTGTGTGTTTTACAGTGCAATGTGTGAACCTCCTACTTTCTGTTTTAAAATTTAGGATTTGGAGAGACACTTACTTCTAACTTCCTCTTTTCTGAATTAGGAAGAAACATTTTGAAATAAAATGATCAAAATATGTTCTAGGGTTCTCTTTTTTTTTTTTTAAGATTTTATTTATTTATTCATGAGAGACAGGCAGAGACACAGGCTGAGGGAGAAGCAGGCTCCATGCAGGAAGCCTGATGTGGGACTCGAACCCAGGAATCCGGGATCACACCCCCAGCCAAAGGCAGGCACTCAACCACTAAGCCACTCGGGCGTCCCTATTCTAGGGTTCTTAATCATAAATTTCAGAGCATAGGATTCTTGAAGACACAGTATGTTTAGCACCCATATCTTAATGTTTAATTGAAGTAGTTAAATCCTTATGAAAGAAGTAACATTTATTTAACCTTTTAAAAGGTTTAATGGTTATGTTAACCATTTAACATTGTACAGTGCTACAAACATGTTAGGAAATATACACTGGATCATTTAGGGTTAAAGGAGGAGGAGTGTCTACCACTGTCAAACAAATCAGAAGAAATAAAAATAATAATATAGAAAGATAGTGATAGATATCAAACATTTCATGATCTTATGAAGAGATAGAAAATGAAAGATAATTTTCCCATTTGAGTCAAAAGCTATTGTTGAACCCAGCCTGTGTGCCAGTGACAATGTAACACTTATTAAACTTATGTGGTTCCTGTCAAACTTTCGTTGAGATTTTATTTAATTGTACATTTCATCCGTGTGCCACTTTATATGAATTAGTGATATTAGGGGTTTTTAAAATTTAATGTGGTTTAAAAATATGCTTTTATAGGATTTTCCAGTGAAAACTTGGTAGTCAAGACCTAAGATTGATAATAAAATTTTATTTTGTCTTAATAGATATGTATTATCTGCAGGCCAGAAAGATTGTCAAGATTTAACTAGCCGATGATATAAAAATTAAACTGATGTCCAGTATAAAATATTTTTTGGTTGTATTTAACAAAAGCAAACATTTTGTTAATCCTTTTTTCCCCTCACCTCTCACAGCTTGGTGACCCAGCTATTTTTCCTGCTGTAATTGTGGAACATGTTCCTGGTGCTGACATTCTCAATAGTTACGCAGGTCTAGCCTGTGTGGAAGAGCCCAATGACATGATTACTGAGAGCTCCCTGGATGTCGCTGAAGAAGAGATCATAGATGATGATGATGACGACATCACGCTTACAGGTGTGTGTGCGCCTCCAGCAGCACCTTACCTCAGCACAATTTTGGGCAGTATCCTTGCCCTGTGATTTTGGGAACGTAAGAAGTCCCTAACTGGGTTTCAAGTGACTCCATCATCTACAGAGGCTAGAGCCCTGCAGGGAGAAGGAAATTATATTTTCTCTCATCCACCTGTGTTTCATAGTGCTTTCTCACCTCCCCTTCCCTCTTTCCTAAATGTACTGAGTTGAATGTGACAAAATAGATATGTAAGAAGAACCAGACCAATTGAATTCGTCAGGTATTCACTGAGCACTTTTTTATATGCCACACTCTGTATTCTTGTTAACAATGAAAAGTTGTTTGTAGGGAACAACATAGGAATGTTCTTCTTTACTGCTGTCACAGGAGGCAAAATAGGAGGCCATGACCCAAATATAGGATAAGGTACTAGGGTTTAAAGAAGATTTCTCTTCTGGTTCAGTCAGAACTAGTAACATATTTGAAACGTGAAGAGTTCACTGTGTAAGTGTGAGATAGTGGTAATGCTTTTTCATCAGTTTTAGGAATTGGTACATGGATTTGAATTTTTTTAAAGATTTTATTTATTTATTCATGACAGACATAGAGAGAAAGAGAGAGATTGAGAGAGAGAGAGGGGCAGAGACACAGGCAGAGGGAGAAGCAGGCTCCATGCCAGGAGCCCGACATGGGACTCGATCCCGGGACTCCAGGACCAGGTCCTGGGCTAAAGGCAGGCGCTGAACCACTGAGCCACCCAGGGATCCCCTGGATTTGAATTTTTATACATTTCCATTCATTTCTCTTGGCCAGAGGTGTTGGAGGTATTTGAGAAAATTACTTACTGGGAAGCAAAGGTTATTTGAATATTTATTCTTAAATTTAAAAAGAATAGGAAATTAACATAGCCATAATGTTATTAACTAAATCTACACTTTATTTGTATGCCAACCATTTCAAACTAATGTCCTTTTTCTGTTTCAGTATCCTATCTACAGTCTTACTCTATATTTAGTTATTTCTTCTTAGTCTCTTCCAGTCTATAACAGTTCCTCTGGCTCTCTTTGTCCCTCAGGCACGTTGACACTTTCGAGGTGTACATTATATTATGTCCCTTAATTTTATTTGTGTGATATTCACTCATGAGTAGACTGAAATAATGCCTTTTGAGCAAGAATACCACAAAACGGCACTGTCTCCTTCTAAGTGCATCATATTAACATAGTAGATTTAATTTTATTTTTTTAAGATAGTAGATTTCTAAAAGTTCATTATCTCATTTAATTCTCAGAACAGAAAAAGAAAAGTAGAGAGGTTAAATGAAATGACTTGCGTAAGATCACGTATCATGTGACTGAGTCCCCACTGATAACGTTGACAAACAACACTTAGTTTTTGTATTGTCCTCTGTTTTTTACAAAGCCTGTTCTCCTGTATTCACGTTTTTTGTTTAGAGGAACCCAAATGAAAGTATTTTGATAAATCTAGACTTAGCAGATTTTTCCTTATCAATTAGGGAATTAGATTGATCGATGAGACGTTTCCATTCATTACTGGTGGCAGATTGTGTGTTTTGTATAACAGAATGATCATCACTGTGCATATATCCTTTGTGTAGCTAGTGGGTTTTTTATTTTTAAAGATTTATTTATTTATGATAGAGAGAGAGAGAGAGAGGCAGAGAGACAGGCAGAGGGAGAAGCAGGCTCCATACCGGGAGCCCGATGTGGGCCTCGATCCTGGGACTCCAGGATCGCGCCCTGGGCCAAAGGCAGGTGCCAAACCGCTGAGCCACCCAGGGATCCCCACTAGTGGGTTTTTTGCAGTATATTTTGTCGTAACTTCTTGATGCCTTAATGTAAGGCTATGCTGTCTCTGTAGGTTGGGAATGAGAGTCTCCCCTAAAGGCGTGTTTATTCCTGGTTTTAGTCATCAGCGTGGTCCTCAGAGAAGGAATTGAGACTTAGGAAAGCAGATCTTAGATCTTTAGGAGAAAGAATTGCTTCTTTCTTTCAGTGTTTCATTCTCTTGGGCTTAGACTTAAAGATAACTGATGGCAAGATACAAACAGGCCCCTTCCTTCCTGGAAAGTAGAACTGGTATTGAACGGGTCTGGACAATAAGCTGTATCTTGAAAACCAGATTTGCTATTTGCATATTCTCCCTCCCCTTTCTTATTTCCCAACCTGAGCCTTTAACTCTTCCGTCCTTGTTTGAGCAATGTCATAAGAAAGTAAAGAACCTTGTAGCCCTCCTAAGTTCAGAGTGAGAGAAGGAAGAATGTTGTGTTTCTCAGAAACTACTGGGGAAGAAAGAGATAGGGAAAGAAGAGTTTATAAACTGTACATGTGAGTTCTAGGTTGCACTTCAGATGATATTAAGGAATTTTTTTTTAAGATTTTATTTATTTATTCCTGAGAGACACAGAGAGAGAGACAGAGGGAGAAGCAGGCTCCATGCAGGGAACTGGATGTGGGACTCGATCCCAGGACTCCGGGACCACGCCCTGAGTGAAAGGCAGATGATGCTCAACCGCTGAGCCATCCAGGCATCCCGATATTAAGGAATTATTATTAGTATTTTTAGGTATGACAATAACATGCCATACATACGCTAAAATATTTAGAGATAAAATATGATGTCTTAGATTCCTTCAAAATAATCTGGGGAGTGGGTGTGGGGTGTGTGCAAGGGGACCTTGGGGCAGTAACTGGAGTATAAATGAAAGAAGATTAGCCGTGTGTTGATAATGGTTAGTGCTGAGAATGGATATGTGAGAATTCCTTATACTATGTTCCATAATTTTGATTTTGTTTGAAATCTTCAGTAATAGAAAGATTGAATTATTTTTATGGATTTGAGGCTTCTGTTAGACTGTAAGTGTCATCTGTATGCCCTGATTTCAAATTTTCATGTTCATCAAAACACTTTCATTTTTATCATCGGTTGATCTCATATCAAGTTTGATGTATATTTGAACCTGTATAATGGTAAAATACCACTTTTAATCTATATGTTGGAGTTCCACTTAAATTTTCATTTTGAAAAAGGTTATGGTATTAACAATTTTTTAAAATGATTTGACCACGAGTTCTTTGTATGTGGAGATTCTACTTCCATTGCCAATCTTTGAAGATCTAAAAGTAAAATTAACGGAGGTGGTGCAAATTATATTTTCTCAAATAGAAGGTAACCATAATTACTGTATTCATTAGTAAGTCTTGTTTAATAGTGTTTTTTTTTTTAAGATTTTATTTATTTATTCATGATAGACCTAGAGAGAGAGAGAGAGGCAGAGACACAGGCAGAGGGAGAGAAGCAGGCTCCATGCCGGGAGCCTGACGTGGGACTTGATCCCAGGACTCCAGGATCACACCCTGGGCCAAAGGCAGGCGCTAAACCGCTGAGCCACCGAGGGATCCCTAATAGTGGTTTTTTAAAGATTTTATTTATTAGAGAGAGCTTGTGTGTTGAGAGAGAGAGAGGAGCAGGAGCAGAGGCAGGGGCAGAGGAAGAGGGAGAAGTAGACTCCCTGCTGAGCAGAGAGCCTGATGCAGGGGCTCCATCCCAGGACCCTGGGATCATGACCTGAGTTGAAGGCAGACACTTAACCGATTGAACCACCCAGGTGCCCCTCATTATTAAATCTTATCTTTTAAATAATACTATTATGTCTCTTTCATATGTATTCTTGTCTGTTTTTATAAGATCAAATGCAATTTTTAGTAATTTATAATAATATAAAATATATTTAATTAATTATTCCCTAAATTATTATAGTATCTATGCTTTCTGTCCTTGGTGTAAATAGATTTTAACTAGTTGCTAGGTCACAGCTAATGTTACAAAGAAGTTTAATTTTAATTAAAATTTTTTTTTAATTTTTTTTTTTTTTTACAAAGAAGTTTTAAAATGCACATATTAAAAGCTTGTGGGTTTACTATTGCCAAAAGAAATTTTTGGCATCCATTTAATGAAAGGCTAACATTTTCTTTATGTCTTTAAAAGGCAGATGTATTTTTTTGGTTTTCTTTCCTATTTTATGTAGGACTTACCCATTTATTTTGCTTTTCTCAATCTAAGCAAATGAAGCTGAATGAAATAAAGTTTTACAAACTAACAATGATACTAAACATATTTAACTTGCCTCATATTTTTTAAATACAAAAGGTGACATGATTTCTGTATATATGGCTGTGAAATGATTTCTCCTGTATAATTTAAAAAAGGCAAAGGTCAGGTAGCATAAATAGTATATTACTTTTATTTAAGATAGAAAGGATATAAATAATGTGTCTTTGATTATATTTTAAAAATATAAGGATAAATATAAAAGATATATCTTTTATAAATATAGAAGATAAATCCCAAAACTAATAAAAATGGTTTTTTACAGGGAAAAGGAAGGGACAGGGATGAAAGGTAGATTTTCTAAATACACTTTGTTATGTCATTTTAACTCTGGAACCCAGTAAACATTTAACATAATGATAAAACAACACTAGGTCCAAAAGAGGAAAAATTAGCAATCTCTAAAAATTGAAGCACACTGAAACAAATGAGCCTAATTACATTATTGAGAAGTGGCATAACCATAAAAAGAATTACTTAAAGTGATCTTTTTAAAAGATTTTATTTATTTATTTATTTATTTATTTATTTATTTATTTATTGGAAACGAGCGGGGGCGGGGCAAAAGGAGAGGATTGAGAATCTTAAGCAGGTTTCACACCCAGCATGGATTCTGACTTGGGGCTCAATCTCACAACCCTGAGATCATGACCTGAGCCGAAATTAAGAGTTGGACACTTAACTGACTGAGCCATCCTGGCGCCTCTAAAGTTATTTTTAAGGCTATGCATTTCCTAACAGGAAATAGCCTAAAAGGCAAAAAATAAAAATAAAGCTGCTAAGAAATCTTAAATTGTTTTCAGTAATTACAACTTGTGTGAGTGTGTACATATGAGAGAGATGTTAGGGTAAAATGAAACAAATAATGACGTTAATGTCCGAAGAAGCCAAGATTTATAGAGTAAAACTAAATATACAAATGTTAAATTACAACGTTAAATAAAAATTCTATAATACTATAGAGTCTACATAATTACATGGTATAAATATATAATTCTAGAAATAAATTTTATAATGCTAAATATGAATTGAAAATATTAGTATGAACTCATGATCTGTTTTCTTTAAAAGGACAAAGACAAAATATTTTTTAGTCAAACATGGGACAACTTAAACATTAATGAGGACAGTAACTAATGGATTAAAGTAGATCTGTTTATTTTTTATTTATAAAATTCATTTATTTTAGAGAGAGAGAGAGAGAGAGAGAGAGAGCAGGGAGAGTGATAGAGGGAAAGGGAGAGAGAAACCCAGGCTGACTCTGCGCCAAGCGAGGAGCCTGACTCAGGGTTTGATCCCGTGATCCCAAGATCATGACCTGAGCTGAATCCAAGAGTCAAATGTTCAACTGACTGTACCACCCAGGCACCTTGAAGTATATCTAATATGTTTAAATCTGTGATCTCATAATGATATACGCACATAAAAATGGTCACCAATAAATGATGCTAATAACTATTTTTGAAAACTAACAAATATGATTAAGAAGCAAACATTTATTTTCCTTTTCCTATTTGAATTATATCACTGAGTAACTAGATTATTAAATGAGATTATTAAATAACTAGATTATTATTCTCTTTATAATGTTATTCCAGCTAATCATCACATATAAAAAATAGCCATCCCCCTAAAATTTCAGTAGAATTTGTTTGAGCCTTCAGAACTGACTACCAATTTAAAGAAGATACAGAAAAACATTTAAACTACACAAAGGGAGTAGAATCAGCAAAATCTAGATTGTGGGTAATCTACAAGACGAGCAGCCTAACTTCTTCATTGATTGCAAGGAAAAAAGATGGAGGGGGGACATAGAAATGAAAAGAAACTTAAGAAATGTATCATTCATTTGCACCTTGTTTGAATCTTGATTCAAACAAAAACTATCAACCCTCCCCCTGCCACCTGCCATTTATATTTCAGACAGTTGGACATTTGTATGCTATTTGATATTAAGGAAATACTGATTTTTTTAAATGCTTGATGATAGTATTATGTTTATGTTTGTTTTTTTTAAGATTATTTATTTATTTATTTATGAGAGACATAAAGAGAGGCAGAGACACAGGCAGAGGGAGGAGAAGCAGGCTCCATGCAAGGATCCTGATGTGGGACTCAATCCTGGGAATCCAGGATCACGCCCTGAGCCAAAGGCAGACACTCAACCTCTGAGCTACTCAGGCATCCCATGTTTATGTTTTCAAAACAGAGCCCTTATCTTTTAGAGAGACATTGTAAAAGTTTTACTACTTAAATATTAGGATGTTTAGAATTTATAATAAAATATTGAGGAAGAGGTGTGCATATAGATAAAATGGGATAGGCCATGAGTCGATAATTCTTAAAGCTGGGTGACAAATACACTGTAGTTCAGTGTATTATTCTGTTTATGTTTGAAAATGTTTAAAATTCTTTAAAATAATGAATATATTTAAAATTCCTCAAAGTAGTGTACAGGTTATCGTCTCTAACTATATTTTCCACTAAGGATCCCAGGGGAGCTAGGAGAAACTATTCGTTCTAGGTTTGGGGTAGGAAATGTACAAGAGTAGCCTGTAACATCTTATCATCCCAGGAGGCATGAAGCTATCAAAAATTATTCAAGTCATGTCTAAAAGACCCAGGCCCCAGATTTAGTTCCCAGTGGCTGTAGATGGGACATTTAGAGGATCATTAAGAATTACAACTGCAAAGGACTGAAGAACATCAATTATGTTAAAACCTATGTATTTAAAATTATACTAAAAAAATTACTGAATGTCACTTATGGAAGATGCCAAAAAAGCCCACTTATTATTCTGAAAATATGTGTATGTTTTTAATTTTTTTTATTAGGAAAACCTTGACAGGAATGCCTGGGTGGCTCAGCAGTTGAGCATCTACCTTTGGCGCAGGGCGTGATCCCCACGTCCTGGGATGGAGTCCCACATCGGGCTCCCTACGAGGAGCCTACTTCTCTCTCTGCCTATGTCTCTGCCTCTCTCTCTATATGTCTCTCGTGAATAAATAAATAAAATCTTAAAAAAAAAAAAAAGGAAAAACTTGACAAATAAGTGGTTTGAAATTCGTTTTTTTCTTAAGCAGTAGGCAACTAAATTATTATATAAACTAATTTTATCATTTTCGTCTACCTAGCAGACTGAAATGTTTTGTAAAACTTGCTTATGTAAATAAATATATAAATATTTAAAAGATGATAATTATTGAGTTATCTATGCCTTATTTGATTTCTTAGAAATTTACTTTTAGTAGTATTCCTCAATTCAGAGAATTTCAAAGCCTTGACATAGGAGGAATATGCTTTTTACTAAGCCTTAAATTAACAAGATTTTAATAACAGGTTTAAGTTTTTATTTTTAAAATTTTTGTAATTTTCATTTTTTTAAGTAAGTTCTACACCCAACATGGGGTTTGAACACACAACCCTGAGGTCAAAAGTTACATGCTATACCAGCCGAGCCAGCCATGCACCCCAGAGGCCTAAGTTTTTTTTTTTTTTTTTTAAGATTTATTTATGAGAGAAAGAGAGTGCATGTGCAAGAGTTGGGAGGGGCAGGGGGAGAAAGAAAAAAGCAGGACATCCCCCCCCACACCCCCACACTGAGCTCTGAGCCTGATGCAGAGCTCTCGATCTCGAGACTCTGAGATCATGACGTGAGCCAAAACCAAGAGTTGGATGCTTAACCGACTGCTGCTCAGGTGCCCCCCCGAGTGGCATATAATTATTATTTATAATAATTTATTTATTCTAGAGAGATCATGAGCAGGGGGGAGGGGTAGAAGGAGAGAAGCCTGGGTAGCTCATTTGGGTAACTGTCCCAGTCTTGATCTCAGGGTTGTGAGTTCAAGTCCCACGTTGGACTCTCTGCTAGTGTGGAATCTACCTAAAAAAAAAAAAAATTAATAGTCATATTCCGTATAGATTTTATCTGTTGATACAAAGTATGTATGTAAACCCAAGTATTAAGTGATGCATCCTAGTTCAAGAGATCAAAATCTGTGTGTTTTTGAGCAACAGAGGTCTTGTAGCTAACTCATGTTTTCTTCATATAGTTGAAGCATCCTGTCCTAATGGGGATGAAACAATTGAAACTATCGAGGCTGCTGAGGCACTCCTCAATATGGATTCTCCTGGCCCTATGCTGGATGAAAAACGAATAAGTGAGTGGTCATGTGCTATGATTGTTTGTATTAATATACTTTGAAAGGTTAGATGGCAAACATCAAGAGACGAGAGATCATGTTTCATATGTTTTGTGTCCCAGGCTCATTTTAAAGTACAGTAGTAGTTGAGACAGCTTTGCTAAAGTATTCAGTTAAACAAGAATTTTTCTGTTTTAAAATTGGGGAGTGAGACCTTTAGGAATAAAAAGTAATTTATTTAGTTGTCAAATAGCAGATTAAGGAGAATTTATTCTCGTAACCTCATTGGTGTACTCAGTAGGGTATTTATGGCCCAAACTATTCTAATTTAATGATCTCTATGGGTATTCATCAGTGAAATAGGCAAAAATTCATTGAAAAAATTTATAACACTTTGTGGCAGAAAATTCACTGCCACATTATTGATCTGCTTTTAAATCCATGTTCTTCTGTAAGCTTTTCTGACAGAGTGTCAAACTCATAAAATTAACACTAAATGTATTTAAGTTGTTGAATATTTTCTGTATGCATAGCAGTGCATTATGCAGTAATGTGACATACAAATGAACAGATAACTTTTCCTCAAGTTTACAAATTAATTTTGAAGATAGTTGTTTATGTAAATAACTGTAAAAGCCAAAAACAAAGGCCATGGGAGAGATGGCAAAGTGTTCTGGAAGAAAAGAGTTCTCTGGCTAAGATTATCAGAGACCAGCTTTATGGAAGGAATGTTTTAACTTGGGCTATAAAAGACAAATAAGCTTTTAGTGAATAGAGGAGATAGAGGTGGGCATTTAAGAGAGAGAATGGGTTGAGCCAAGGAAACAGACCTGTAAAAAAGTGAAATGTTTGAGATAAAAATGCTTTGGTATAGGTAAACTGTAAGCTTTGTGGTAGGTGGGAGATGAGAGTGGAAAGGTAGCTTTAATCTAGATTGTGCAAGCTTCAAATGTCATGCTGTGGAGTTGGGTGGTTCTTATCGTTTTTTTCCCCCGTAAACTATGCAAAAAGTCAATTTTATTTTTCTAATAATTTTCAGGGTGTAAAATTTTATAGAGAAGAATTATATGGTCAAATCAGACTTGGGTTTCAGAGAATAACTTTAGCAACAATGAGAGAAGAATGGAGAAGAAAAACAAGATGGATTGATAATAGGAAGTCAAGTAAGGAGGACATTGAACTAGTCCTGTCGAGCCTCGTCTGACTTAGGGTGCCTGATTTAGGACAGAGAGAATAAAAAGGGACTGGATTTTAAGATTTTTATTTCTACTTTAATCTTAATAGAAACAGGAAATTATCTGATGAAATTATTTTGATTTATAATACAAAGTTGATAATTAGTTGATTTTATTTCCATTAGATAATAATATATTTAGTTCATCTGAAGATGACATTGTTGTTGCCCCAATCACCCATGTATCCGTCACATTAGATGGGATTCCTGAAGTGATGGAGACTCAGCAGGTTCAGGAGACATATGCACACTCACCAGGCGCATCATCACCAGAACAACCTAAGAGAAAGAAAGGTGGGTGGTTAATTCGTTGAGAGCAAATAGTCAAGTTCTGATGTGGAATCTAAATGTAATTTTTCTTCAAGGATATTTCTACACCAATTAAAACTTACATAAGAAAAAATGAGGATACAAAGCATACACTAAAAAGTATATGTCTTCATATTAGATTCGTAAAAAAATTAGATTATTTGGTGTGTCTCTCAGAAATGGGATTTTCCAACTTTTTAAAACTTCAGTCTTTTATCTAAACTCTTTTATTCAAAATCAGAAAGAGCCTGGAGCAAGGGCAGTTAGCTTCCTAGCTTCCTTCCACATAGTTTGAAAACCACGGGCATAGATTCCAACATAAGGAACCAGTAGGGAAAATAATGAGTTGTAAGTCATCAGGTAAGTAAATTAGATTTAAATTTCAAAGGAAATTTGTCACTTTTCACACATTAGGACCATATCTGCATACTAAAGTCTGATACTCTTTCCATTTCATTGCCTTTTGTTTCTTTTTGTTTTTTTGTTTTAAAGATTTTATTTATTTATTCATGATAGTCAGAGAGAGAAAGAGAGAGAGAGAGAGAGAGAGAGAGAGGGGCAGAGACACAGGCAGAGGGAGAAGCAGGCTCCATGCAGGGAGCCTGACGTGGGATTCGATCCCGGGTCTCCAGGATCGCGCCCTGGGCCAAAGGCAGGCGCTAAACCGCTGCGCCACCCAGGGATCCCTTCATTGCCTTTTGATTCTCCTCCAGCTTATGTAATATTTTGAGTTTATGTTTTTTTTTTAATTAATTTATTTATTTATGATAGGAACACAGTGAGAGAGAGGCAGAGACACAGGCAGAGGGAGAAGCAGGCTCCATCCACCGGGAACCTGACGTGGGATTCGATCCTGGATCTCCAGGATCGCGCCCTGGGCCAAAGGCAGGCGCCAAACCGCTACGCCACCCAGGGATCCCCATATTTTGAGTTTAATACGTTGATTAATCACCAGCCACTTAGTAACCTGATTTCACATGAAAGTAATAAAGTCCAGGAGCCAAGAGTGAAGAGGAAAATAAAAACACTAAGGGTTAGCTGAGGCTGCAGCATCTCTGAAGGGCTTAGATGAGTATGTCAGTTTGATTGTCCCTACAGAAGCAGATGCCTACGTTTTGGGCCAGTGCAAGAAGAGGTATTAGAGATCCCAGCATGTCATTGGGATCCTTGAAAGTCTCTTTCCTCCTGGGAAAAATTCTGTACCCATTGGCACAGGATAGGTGTCAAGGAAGTTTGTATTTCTCAGGTGGGGCTCTGAGAGGAGAAATTCTTTCTGTGAGAATTTATACTCATAGGCTTACTTTAACCTAGGTTTATGATTAGATTTTAAACTATCACTGACTTAGAAATTCCCAGCCAAGTAATTAACATAAAAAGTGGCCCAGACTGGCAATAACTCTGGGCTCTTATATAACACTGCTCTGGCAAGTCATACATTTAAACCCAGGCTGCACAGAATTTCCTCAAATAAAGCCCTGTTGAAGGCGAGCTCACATTGCAGTATTACAGAATACATAAGGAAGATAATCCCTGAATGTGAAGCAGAAGACATAGAGACATAGAAGATTCTAGGATTAGTTCTCTAAGAACTTTAGATAATAGAATTAGGAAATAGAAACTTTGAGTGAATAGGACTACAACTAATAAGACAAAAGAATGAAAAACAAGGTCAAAGAATGATTATTAGGAAATACCAGGTGGAACTTCTCTCCTAGACAAGATGGAATAACAGAACCTGATTTGGCATTGATTATGTGATATGACAACAAAAACAAAAATTAATAAGCAGGACTACATTAAACTAAAAAGCTTCTGCACAGCAAAAAAAAAAAAAAAAGAAAGAAAGAAAAAAGAAAAAAAACTTAATATAATGAAAAGGCCACCTACAGAATAGGAAAAAATATTTGTAAGCCATATAAAGAATTAATATCCAAAATATATAAGGAACTCATACAACTCAGTAGCAAAGAAGACAATCAGATTAAAAAATGGATGGAGAACGTGCATAGACATTTTTCTAAAGACCCACAGATGGCCAATAGGTACATGAAAAGAGCCTCAACATTAATCGTCCGGGAAATGCAAATCGAAACCACAATATGCTATCACCTCACACCTGTCACAATGGAGATCATCAAAAAGGCAAGCGATAACAAGTGTTGGCAAGGATGTGGAGAAAAAAACCATTGTGCATTGTTAGTGGGAATGTAAATTGGTACAGTCACTATGGAAAACAGTATGGAGTTTCTTCAAAATGTTAAATCTACAAATACCCTATGATCTAGCAGTCTTACTTTTGGATATATTTCAAAAAGAAATGAAAATGAGATATCAAAGTGATACCTGGACTCTCATGTTCTTTGCAGGATTGAAAAATATAGAGAGACCTTGAGGGGCATTATGCTAAGTGAAATAAGAGAAAGACAAATATACTGTGTGCTATCACTTTTATGTAGAATCTGAAATAGCCACTTGTAGAGGCAGAGTGAGAAATTGTGGTTGCTGGCTGGTGGAAGAAATGGGGAAATGTCCATCAAAGGGTACAAACTTCCAGTTATAAAATGAGTGAGTTCTGGGGATCTAACATACAGCATGCTGACTTTGGTTAACAAGACCATATTACATACTTGAAATTTGCTAAAAGAATAGATCTAAGGCAGCCTGGGTGGCTCCGCGGTTTAGCGCCGCCTTCAGCCCGGGGCATGATCCTGGAGACCTGGGATCGAGTCCCACGTCAGGCTCCCTGCATGGAGCCTGCTTATCCCTCTGCCTGTGTCTCTGCCTCGCTCTCTCTGTGTGTGTGTGTGTGTGTGTGTGTGTCTCATGAATAAATAAATAAAATCTTTAAAAAAAAAAAAAGAATAGATCTTAAATGTTCACATCCAAAAAACCAAGTAATTATTATGTGAGGTGATGGTATGTTAGCTAACCCTACTGTGGTAATCATTTTACTACACAGAGTATCAAATCATCACATTGTGTACACCTTAAACCTACACAGTTATATGTCATTATATCTCAATAATGCTGGAAAAAGATTTTAACCCTTCCCCAAACCTGGATTTACCCTCCTGTTAAAATACAGACAATGTATGAAACAGTGCTGCTAAAGAAATAGAACATTAGTCAACAAAGGCAAGTGACCCTGAGAAACGGGAAACAAATGAGATGACCCCACCTTACTGCATGAAGAAATATTTCTTTGATGATCCCACCTTACTGCATGAAGAAATATTATTTTAAGATTTTGTTTATTTGAGAGAGAGAAAGCGTGTGTGCGTAGAAGCAAGGGGGATTGCATAGGGTGAGGGAGAAAGCAGACTCCTTGCTGAGCAGGGAGCCCGATATGGGGCTTGATCCCAGGACCCTGTGACCATGACCTGAGCCAAAGGCAGACACCTAACCAGCTAAGCCACTCAGGTGCCCCCTAATTTATTTTTTTAAATAGTTTGGCAGTTACTTAAAACCTTTAATGCATGACCCAGCCATTCTTCTACTCAGTATTTACTGAAAAGAGATGAAGCCATAAAGGGAGCATGGGTGGCTTAGGCGGTTAAACGTCTGCCTTTGGCTCAGGTCATGATCTGGGAGTCCTGGGATCCAGCCCCAGGTCGGGCTCCCTGCTCAGTGGAGAGCCTGCTTCTACTCTCCTCCTGCTCTTCCCGCCAACCCCACCCCCCGCCCCGCCCAGCTCTGCTGTCTCTGTCTCTTGCTCACGCTCTCTCTCAAATAAATAAAATCTTAACAAAAGAAGAGAGATGAAGCCATGCATTTAAAGAGAAACATAGGCATAAATAAATGTTCTTAGTAGTTTTATTTACAGTAGTCCCAAACTTGAAACAACTCACATGTCTATCAGCTAGCTGATAGGATAAACAACTTTGTGGTATATCTATACAATGAAATACCACTCAGCAATAAAATAGAATGCGCTATTGATAAAAATGGATGAATCTCAACATAATTATGCTAAAGGAAGGATGCCAGACTTACATATAGATGTGTAAATATATGTTTCTCTTTATATAAAATTGTGGGAACTGCAAACTGACCTATAATGACAGAAAATGTGTGAATAGTTGGCTACCTTTGGATTGGGCAGAGTGGGAAAGGTGTAAGGAGTACAGAGGGGTACAAAGTACTTTTGGGGGTGAAGAATATGTTCACTGTTTTGGACATAGTGATGGTTTCACAGGTCAATACTTATTTTGAAGATACCAAATTATAGATTTTAAACATATGCAGTTTCATTTTATGTCTGTCACAATCGCTTCTCGGCCTTTTGGATAAGATCAAGTGCATTGTATGTCTGTCATACTTCAGTAAAGCTGATTTTAAAATGAAGGACTAACATCCTAATTAATATTGGAAGACTGATGTGATAAGGAACCAAATAGAATACATTATAATTGAGTTGAACAGCTGATTAGTCACTAGTTTAAAAGAGAATTAGCTCCAATATAGACCTGACATGGAATAAAAATATGAAAGAGTTTGAGATAAAAGGATTGAATGAAAAAGTCTACATGTTTGATCAAAACCCCAGAAAGAGGGAATATGTAGAGCAGGGAGGAGGTGGTATTCCAAGGAGTTTTCCAAAATGACATAAACTTCACATGGTGAATCTTGAGTAGCATAACTCAAATCCACCATCAAGAATATTCCTCTGCATTTTAAGAAAGCACTATCAGTTTGGTTACCTCGAGGTGTTTTCAACTAACCTCATATTTATAAATGAGCCAGTATATCATTTCCTACATTAAAGTGTTTGTGAACTAACCTACACTAATGATAAATTTTCAGCGAAGTTATTTTCCTTTTGAGTAAGTAACATTATTTTTTTTGAGTAAATAACATTTTAGGAAAGCAATACATATGACCCATGTATAAAGTATTTGGCATTTGAAATTTAGGATAAATGACCAAATAGTATTTATAAACAGCTAATTGTCCATTCTCTCACTTTTGAGGGCAAATACTTAGGCAGAGCTGTTCTGTTTTCAGGGAGAAAAACAAAACCTCCACGACCAGATTCCCCAGCCACTACGCCAAACATATCCGTGAAGAAGAAAAACAAAGATGGTAAGGGTAAGTACAATAATTTTCATATAATACTTAAAGGTCAAAGAACACTTAGATTGCTTTAAATTTCTATAAATTGTTGTGTAAAATCTACCAGTTTTCTTGATGTAGTGAAATGGATCTTCTGGCTGCCACCTGCTTATAAGGTACAGTTGGCACTCTCTGTAAGGAGACTGGTAATAATGTAGCCCAAGAAATCCATTTAAGAGATTTTTTTTTATGTACCTGTCAGAATAATCCATCCTTTAATAATGAGTCTTCTGGAAGAATTCAGCCAAGTTAGCTTTTTCAGTTCGTAGACACCTTATTACATTGTTTTGGAGTTCTACTATTTTCATAACTGCTGCCCAAATTTGAAGAAAATTGTTAGGGCCAATCCACTGGCTCTGAAATAAAGAAAGCAGCTATTGAAAGGTTTTGTGCAATGCTTTTTCACTGATTCCTTTATGTAGTGGATCTTAAAGAAGTGGGGGGAAAGTCATCTCAAAGTGCTTTCTTCTTAAATCATCATAGATCTAATTGCCAAGATTGCTCTGTCCAGACATCTTATACAAGCCTAATAAAAAGACCTATATTTGACTCTACAAATTTTCACCAGTGCTAGCTAAATTGTATATTATTTGTGTATAGTTAGAGAGGGAACTTAGAAGACTTTTCATTGTGTTTAATTTTGCTCTTTCCAATGAAATTTTGGTCAGTTAAATTGCTTTTGTTTCAGGAAACACAATTTATCTCTGGGAGTTTTTACTGGCACTGCTCCAGGACAAAGCTACTTGTCCTAAATATATCAAATGGACCCAGCGAGAAAAAGGCATTTTTAAACTGGTAGATTCTAAAGCAGTATCCAGGTTGTGGGGAAAGCACAAAAACAAACCTGACATGAATTACGAGACCATGGGAAGAGCTCTCAGGTACATAAAGTTTTTGTAATTCATTCTGTTAAGAATATTGTTTCCTATATACTAAAAAGATAATTTCTAAAAAGGTAGAGGATTAAAAAATGGTGAATTTTGTAATTGAAGTGCTAAAACCACACTACTTATAGAAATCAGTACATATTTAAATTGAAATCTTATTCTGATCTGGGAAAATGTTTTTCTTCAAAAATAATCCTCAGGACGCCAGGGTGGCTCGGCAGTTGAACGCCTGCCTTCAGCCCAGGGCATGATCCTGGAGTCTCAGGATCGAGTCCCTACATCGGGCTCCCTGCATGGAGCCTGCTTCTCCCTCTGACTGTGTCTCTGCCTCTTTCTCTGTCTCTCATGAATAAATAAATAAAATCTTTTTAAAAATCCTCATGGAAACAACAGATATTTTACTTATAAGGGGATTAGAAAATGTAAACTGTCATTAAGAATTATAAATTGACCACAGGGCTCATATGTTTTGAGCCATTAAACTCGAAATCAGCACAAAATTAACAAGTAATGGTAATATAGATAATAAGAGGGTGCATTTTAAAATGTAAATCTCAGGTATGATCTGTATTATGTTGGAATAAACGCTTCAAGAATAATATTAGACATTGTGAACATTTTGATCTAGATAGGGTATCATTTTATTCCTAAACTCATTTTTAGTTTGTTTTTCTGTGGTCATGTTAATCTATTATTCAAGATATGCATCTATTTGAGAAAGATTTACTAGAAGTAGCAATCATCTGATAATGTAATAAGCTTCTTAAACCAGAACTATTTAGTTACTGTTGTGTTTGGTTTTTTTAAAACTCACACTTGCTAGATTCTTGATTGAATTAAAATCAGTGACAAAATTTGAATCACTTATATTTGTACATTAAATTTTATATGGAAAACTCAATCAGATTTACTGAATCAAATTTAAACTGGTGGGACATTATAATAAACTATGGAAGGGAAATAAATTCCTGAAGTTTGTAGTAGATTTGATTATTCCAACAAGTTGGAAGAAGGGGAGACAAAGAAAAGTGAATGACTAGGATAATCCATATATTTTACCAATCCTCATCAGAATTGGTGTTAGGTTTAGTTGTTAGTGAGGATTTTTCTTTATCTGTGAATAAGTATGCATGTTTTACATATATTTAAAAAAGAATGTGTCTAATTATACTATCTTCTATAAAATAACTGGCCCTTAATTTTGAATTTCTTTTCCCACTTGTGTCCAACTTTAAACTTTTTATTTATTATTAAGAATTTAATATAATTTTAATTTGTTTAATTGAACAAACTATTGATAAAATTATCTGCTTTGAATAGGTACTATTACCAAAGGGGTATTCTGGCAAAAGTAGAAGGTCAGCGCTTGGTGTATCAGTTTAAGGAAATGCCAAAAGATCTTATTTATATAGATGATGAGGACCCAGGTTCCAGCATAGAGTCTTCAGATCCATCACTGTCCTCAACAACCACTTCAAGTAGGAACCAAGCAAGCAGATCGAGAGTATCTTCAAGTCCAGGGATAAAAGGAGGAGCCACTACAGTTCTAAAACCAGGGAATTCTAAAGCTACAAAACCCAAAGATCCTGTGGAAGTTGCACAGCCATCAGAAGTCCTGAGGACAATGCAGCCTACACAGTCTCCATATCCTACCCAGCTCTTCCGGACTATTCATGTAGTACAGCCAGTACAAGCTGTCCCAGAAGGAGAAGCAACCGTAACCAATAGCATGCAGGATGAAACGTTAAATTCTTCTGTTCAAAGTATTAGGTGAGAAAACTAAAGTTATTGATGCATATCATTATGTCATGTTTCTGACCAGAGTTGTCATAAGTTAAATGGGTCAGGATTCAGAAGTGAAAATAAAAATTATATTGATCTTAAAGCTAGAAATCTTGTTCAACAGATTGTTTTCAGCATCAGTGTATATTATATCAGTCCTCTGATGTATGGGAAATGCCTTATTTTTAAACCTTGTCATTACTTGATGTTATTCTGTCAGTTTAAATCTAGCCCACTATACCCTTGTATAATTGGACTGATCCAGACAAGAAGGGATCCACATATTAGAAAAAATCCAGAGAACGGTTTCAGATCTTTTTTTCAAAGTCAGGAACTGTAAAAAGTGTACATGGATTGACATATCATGGCCTTCTGTAGTGAGTTCCAAGAAATAGCATTATTCTTTGGGAAGATCCTATCATGGAACAGTTCTAAAGTTGAAATAGGTAGGGAGGCCATGAACCTAAGGTCCACTTTTTCAGGTTTTTAGAGTTTTTTAGCAGTCAAATCAAATTTGCCTCATGGCCCTAGGAAAGCTAGGAAACAACAAATTGACCAAGGCAACCTTATCAGCTTTAGACTGGTTTTTTGCAGAAGTTGGGGCTGGTCTCACTGATACAGAATGGAGAAAAAGAAGCAAGGCAGAAAATTAGATGGGCGTTTGCAGTATTCTATTTTTCTTTTTCTACTATTGTGAGTTTCCAGAATATGAATTATAATAAAATATAGGAGCCCTCCCAAATCCAATAAAATGATTGTTTGATTACTGTTATTAGCTAACTTCAGTCTTAACATTTGTATATTCCAGAATATAAATGCCGAGTTTTTGTTCAGTTGATCTTGAAGTAATGAACATTACCCAGAATCAAGACAAAGTTAAATGATCCAGTCTTCCTTGTATGGTCCATTTAAACTTTTGGCATCATGAAAATCAACTTGTAAGGAGTATAAAGATTACATTTTTCCCATTTTAATTGGACAGGAATGATAAATCTTTAACTGTATTAAAGGAGTACTTATTTATCTCTATTTGCCCTTTAATAATTCATTTTCCTCTAGGTCTTATTGGTTATATGTGATGACTGAGTATCTAATTGGATGTGATTCCTCCTGTTGGTTTCTAGGCTATTTATCATCTTACCATTATGTGTATTTGTGTTGATAGGAACAGTGCATGGCCAACTGCTAATCACTAGGATCCTCTTGGAGTGATTGAGTTATTTTTTTTAGCGTCTGTAATCAGTTTGGTTTTTATGCCTTGAAGACAAAAACAAATCCCTTTCTTCCCCAGTAAAAAAACCCCTGCATACCTCTAGCTCTGAAAGGTATTAAATACTGATGTTTGTATTGGATGCAGTATTACTTTAAATGTCATTTCTGACTAATAGTGCCAGATATTAAAACACTCTAATATACTCCCCATCCATGATTTGCAAACTGTCTTTTGGTGTACTTTTCAGAATTTTCATTTCCAAGGTCCCTGATTATTCTGTGGACTCCCTGCCTGCTTCCTGCCTCTCAAATTTTTTTCTCTTCAGTCCAACCCATATAAGACTCCTGGTCACAGCTTTGGTCTGTAACCTTCTTGCAGCCTTGTTAGCTCTGTGTTGCACACGGAGTGCAGTCAAATTTCTGGAGCTTCAGCTACCAGCTCGCTCTCTCTGCTTTTGATTCCTTGCTTGCCTTCTAGCTAAAGCTGACCACATGGGTGCAGCTCAGTCTGGTAAATGAACCAGGTGTTGCAGTTGACTTTAATGCTCATCTCCTCCTATATATTTAAATCTGTAGGAGCCACATTTTATTCATTGTCCTTCTCCTACCATTTAACATAGTGTCTGGCACATTAACATCCCTTCAGATTTATAGAACTTACTTTGAAGTAGTGTATATATTCATTCTTTATCTCCTCTCAGAGTAATGAGTTTTCCTAAGCGGACTGGTTATATAATGAAGTAACAAAATTTAACTTTTCAAATGTTAAAACATACTTCCTTGTTGAAGAATTTTATATTTATGTGTTTGTATATTCACACATTCTTAATCATTCCTTTGATTTAAAAAAATATTCTTTTGGTTTTATCTTTTATTTGTATCTCCCCCAAATCCTGCTTATTTTAAAGCAAAACCTTTTACAGACTGCATTTTATTCCCTGAGATTACTAGATGTAGAAAGGCAAAAGTTAATGAATAAAAATATTCTTTGAAGACTGACAGCTGCTGAATATAATTCCTCAAGTTTTGCTGTTGTTCCTTTCCATTATAAAAGTGTTATGTAAATTTCAAGCAAATTATACATATTACTCTGAAATACTAATGTATTACTAGAATAATTTTTCATTAGATTAATTCCTTGCTTAGCAGTTTCTTTATTTTTCATTTTTATTTTTTATAATTACCCCAACTTTTCATTATGGAAAATTTCAAAATTTTGACAGATTAAAATGGTACAATGAACACCTATTTACACTCCTCTAGGTTCACAGTTTTTCCGTATTTGTTTTCCCTCTATATATATTGATATCCTTTTTTCTGTTTGGCTATTTGTCAAGTAAGTTCACATTATTAATGCATTTAACTCCTAAACATTTTAACATACAGCTCTTAATAATAGAGAAATTATCCTAAGCAACCATATTATCACTCCTAATAAAAATAACAGTACTTTAGCTATATTTTTCCTAATTTTAAACTACTTACTAATAAAATCAAAGACCATTTAAAGATTTTTTTTTCGGTAGCTAAGAAAAGATGGAATATATATAGAATTATATCTTAAAAATAGATTTTTAAATTAATGTAACAACAGGAACTGACACTTTCAAAGCACTCTTTGTATTTCATACACTTTCCATATATTAATGTCTAATATCCTCACTGATCATTGAGATATAGGTAATATTATTCCTATTTTACAGATGAGGAAACCAAGGCAAGGAGAGGCCAAGGAGCCTGGTCACATCTAGTAAGTGGTGGAGACAGTGTTTTAATGCCAGCAGTTTAGTCCAAAGCAGTGAGCTTAATGATTTGCCACCCTGCCTGCTGATTCACATAACTCTCATGAATTACCAGTTATTTACAGTGAAGTAGCAACCTGTTTTTTTCTCAATTTTTCCTATGCTCATGTCTTTTTATTGCACATAATTGCATGTATCTGTGTGGAAATCTATTATGCTTTTCTTAATTGATATATGGTATATGTGCTCAATTTTTACAAATTTTGATTTTGACTCTGGCTTCGTGTTATTTAAACAAACAACTACAATAAAAGCAAACCTCTGGCCAAATATTTTCCTAAAATTGTCCCTTGGTAAACTTGCAAGTCTGTATATCTACCTAGCATAACTTCTTTCTCTGTCATATTTATTCAAGCACTAATAGGTTGTCTTAGGGTCTTTTAAATAAATTAGCCTCTAAAAATGTATAATGTGTAGGTTACCTTAAAAACAAAGTCATGGAGTAAGAAGAATGTATATAACTTTCCAGCCCTCCAACCTTGTCAATTATTAGATGTGACATTGAGTCGGAATAACTAACTATTCTGTTTCCTTATCTGTAAAATAAAGGTTACATGTAACTCTACAGGTGATTCTAACAGTTAAATGACATTCCTGACATCTGAGCAGATATGCAGTAAAATCTAAATGTTATATCGCATATCTTTCTTAGTCTCAGAAAGTCTGAGGTATTTTAAATCTCCAATATTGTACCAGTGGTTACAAGCAGCTTAGGAAAAAAAAAAAAAAAAAGCAGCTTAGGAAATTTTTATAAAGTAGTTAAGTATAATATAACCTTTGTTATATAATATAACATCACCAGATACAACTGACTGTTTAATCATTAACTAAGAAAAAAAAATTCTGTGGTTGGGAAAAGGCTGCATAATATTTTACCTTTAATCTCTGAATTTTTTATTACCAAAAATTGGTTATTTTAGAATGTGTTCAAATAAGCCAGTATATTTACACTGTAGGTTATTATAGATGAGTATATATATTTTCTGACAGATGGCAGTCAGGTATTTTGAGAAAAAGATGTCTTCTTCTAGTTTGAACAAAAGTATTGAAAATCTAGTGGTAGCCCTGATTAGCAATGTGGAAAATGTCCAAGTATATTATTGCTTGTGGCATACCTGAGGGAAGAAAGAGGAAGAAAGGGTTGTGTATTAAAGGTGTGAAATTTAAATTAAATAAAATCTTTAAAAAAGGGTGGGCGGGGGGGATCCCTGGGTGGCTCAGTGGTTTAGCACCTGCCTTCGGCCCAGGGCATGATCCTGCAGTCCCGTGATCAAGTCCCATATCAGGCTCCCTGCATGGAGCCTGCTTCTCCCTCTGCCTGTGTCTCTGCCTCTCTCTCTCTCTCTCTCTGTCTGTCTCTCATGAATAAATAAATAAAATATTTTTTTAAAAAGGGTGTGAAATTGCCTACAGTTTAGGGATATAATAGACAATCTTCATCTTTAACTGAAGTTACTTATGACTGAAGAAGTGGCAGTGTATTGGAACGGTTAATCGCAGAGGCCTTGCAGTCAGATGACCTCTTTTTCGTATCTAACTGGTCACCTTATGCTAGCTGTTCACTCCCTTTGTCCATTAATTTTTTATATGTAAAATGGGGATAATAGTACTTACCAGGTGGCAAGACTATACATATCTCTAGATACAATCTGTGTGCCTGCTATATACCATGTGTACTGTTTTATCTTTATATACATGTACATGAACTCTAGTCATGGGATATATTATCAGTGTATCTGTTCTTTATTTCTCGTCATACCCTGCCCACCTATTAAATCTTCATTAGACTCACACTCTCTTCTAGCTCTGTCCTTCAAAAGAGCTGCTCACATCCTACTCTAGACTGATCCTCACAGTGACAACTTTGTTGGAATCTGATGTTGGAAATCAGAATCTTATCATAGTGGGTAGCCTGTAGTCAACCTGTGTCTTTCCACTTG
The DNA here is from genome assembly GCF_048418805.1 of Vulpes vulpes. NCBI lineage: Eukaryota > Metazoa > Chordata > Mammalia > Carnivora > Canidae > Vulpes > Vulpes vulpes. The sequence continues at coordinate 9,749,169 of NC_132785.1, forward strand.
CTTCAAAATTCTCTTACGTTGTACTGCGTTTTCTCTTCATATTTCCACCTAGCTTGTTTTCTCCAGAGTTTCACTTCTCAAGTATGGGACAAGCCACATACCTGTAATTTACCAAAATTTTCCTATAATCTCTGTGTAATGATTAGCCTTTGGATTATGGGGACCAATCTAGCTGTATTAATCATCTGTTTTTTGTAGAATAGCTTTACAGAATTCAGAGGAATCAGAGTTGAGATCCAGATTCTGAGTTTTTTCAACTGCATTTGTTTTATATTAACAATGGCCAAACTATAATTTTCACAGCAACAAATTTTTAAAATTGGATTGGCTCATAATATCATTTATATAGCTCTTCAGTAAGCATTAACAACTTTACATAAACTGGGTTACATGAAAGGATTTTATGTTAAATTTTAGCTTTATGGCTAAAATTTGTGAAGATTATTTAAGCTGAGAAAACTACTAAAATGTGCTGCTGCTTCTTTTTTTTTTTTTTTTTTGCCAAAGCTTGCCCTTCTTTTTTGTGCTCTCTGCCAGCCTAAAGAACCCTCATGAGTTCATTATATCTGTGACTTATTTTATGTAATAAGATATGAACTATGAACTACTAAATTTCTTCTGAGGGAAACAAATTTCTTCTGATAATTCTGTCACATATAAATTTAAGACTGAGGTGTTTTTTAGTGAATTAAGCATTTTTCCTGTATATACAGGAAGACAGGTTAAGCAATTATTATAGGAAGTTTGGTAATTGTGGGCTACCATGTTGATGACATTATGCCTCAAATACTAAAAATAGAATCCAATATATTTGTTTTAAAATTCCCAATTTTCTTATAAGCAGCTCATATAAAACTTCTTTGCCGAGCATTTTGATATCCTCCTTCCCCAACAAAATCGCTTCCCCATTTGTAGTAATGTGGCACTCTGTACAGACTTTTTTCCCCTTCCATCAGATAGTATTATAGGTAGAGAGTTCTGTGTTGGGTGTCCCATATAATACAGGGTCTGGTACGATGTTTTTGCCAAATGTTTTGTCAAAGATTTGGGAAGTAGCATTTCAAATATCTGACTCCTATCTTGATGACTTGTCAAATGTTAAAGTTTTTAAATGACGTATAATGTTCTGACTGTCTTTTATTTCATAATCTCAATAGGACGATACAGGCTCCAACCCAAGTTCCAGTGGTTGTGTCTCCTGGGAGTCAGCATTTGCATACAGTAACACTCCAGACAGTGCCAATCACAACAGTTATAGCCAGCACAGATCCATCTTCAGGTGCTGGATCACAGAAATTTATTTTACAAGCCATTCCGTCCTCACAGCCCATGACAGTACTGAAAGAAAACGTCATGCTGCAGTCACAGAAACCGGGCTCTCCTCCTTCGATTGTCTTGAGCCCTGCGCACGTGCAGCAGGTTCTTACCAGCAACGTTCAGTCCATTTGCAATGGCACCGTCACTGTGGCTTCGTCTCCATCCTTCAGTGCTACTACTCCTGTGGTGACCTTTTCTCCTCGGAGTTCACAGCTTGTGGCTCACCCACCTGGCACTGTAATCACTTCAGTTATCAAAGCTCAAGAAACAAAAACTCTTATACAGGAAGTAGAGAAAAAGGAAACTGAAGATAATTTGAATGAAGACGTTGATAAAACTGAGCCACAGCCACAGCCTTATGTGATGGTGGTATCCAATTCCAATGGATTTTCCTCTCAGGTAGCTAGGAAACAAAATGAATTGCTGGAACCCAACTCCTTTTAAGTAATGCACCAAAGGAATTATGGATGATTGTTTTTTTTAACTGAACGTTTTTCAGTTGTCTACAAACTATCTGATGATTCTAAGAGAAATTCTACAAATGTTCCTAATTTTGTAGTTAATGGTTAAAAATATTAATTTAGAGTTAATGTTGGCTTTGTTAGATGAGGGAGGGAACCCAAGTGCTTCTCTTTGTTCTCCAAATGTTTCAGAATTCAGTTGTGAAGGAATAGGCGTTTTATACTATGAAGACATTCTTTTCAGAATTTTTTTCAGTTCCTATATCATAAGCATTTTTCAAGTTTCTTTTTTAATTTTACATGGTATTAGCTTCTCTGATTCTTTTGTATATACAATGTACTTCAATATAAGGCATCAGGAAATTTATATAGGAATCATTTTCATTCCACTTGTGTAAGTTAAAGTCTTGACTCTTTGAAATCAAGACATCTATTTTATACTTCGATGAAATTATGGTTTCACTTAGATTGACTTTAGTTGGTCGCACTCTATAAGGAATTATGACTGTGTAAAAAATAACATGAAAAATTCGAAAATGTCCGTGACAGGGCTGAACCTTATTTCAGAAGCAGGATAGTACAAAAGCATCAGCCTAAGAGTGGCTCTCTGCCTAACTAGTTGTGTAACCTTGGGCAAAGCTACTGGATCTTTTTGGGCCTCAGTTCTCTCAAAAAAAAAAAAAAAAAGGATGCATTGGATTAGACTTGATCTCCATTTCTCCATTTTGCTTTCTGGTTCAAAATTTGAGGTTCCTAGCTCCTATAATTTTAAAGTTAAATCAACTAAAACATTATCACTTATTTTTTAATGTAAATATAGCTAACACATTGCAGAAAAATAAGTGACCCTACAAAACTCATTCTTCTGTTATGTAAGATCTGCTATGAATCTGAATGTTTCCTAAATATGTTATTAACTCGTTAGGCCACTGTGCACTGTGGTCCACTAATAAACTTACATTGCTGAGTGTTAAATGATATACTGCCATTCTGAAAGAGTCAAGGCTCTTTCTTAAGGGCCCAGAAAGCAACCAAGCCTTGGGCTAATCTGGCTGAGTAGTCAGTTGCTATAAAAGCATAATTGCTTTATATTTTGGATCATTTTTTATTGGGAGTGGGGGGGTTGCATACAAAGATAATATACATATATATCTTAAGTCTCTGAAATGAAATAGTTTTTAGATTACTTTTTCAACTGTAAATAATGTACATTTAATTTCACAATAAAATTGTTTTCTGCAAATTTTCTAGTACAGCAAAGGAGAAATTTTGTAGATGAAAAAAATCATTATGTTTAGAGGTCTAATGTTATATGTTTTCATATTACAGAGTGAATTTGTATTTAAACAAAAATTTAAATTTTGGAATCCTCTAAACATTTTTGTATCTTTAATTGGTTTATTATTAAATAAATCATGTAAAAATTCTCAATGTGTTTTCAAGGAACTGTCTCTAAAGAACAAGTAAACAGAAAATGTTGCTAGTATTTACAGTGTTGTAAAACGTTGCTTGTTTGTATAACAAGCTCCATTGGTCAGATAAGAATTGCAGAATTGTCATTTTCTCATTTTTTGTTGCTGCTGTGCCAAACAGTGGCTTCCAGGGAGCACATAGTGGATCACCTAGCTCCAAAGGTTAGAATACAATAAAATGTTCTCAACAACAATACTCAACATACCTTAAAAAAACAAGTTTTCTAATTAGAAATTAGATCAGTTAATTGTTAAACTTGGGAAATCTGGAAGCAAAAATAGAAAAAAACAACAACTAAAAATCTCAGTGCAGTACCCCTCTACCCAGTGGAAACTATGCATTTTCTCATGTCAGTTAATACTCTTCTAAAACATGATTTTAGAAGGAGCATTTTTATCTCTGAAATCAGAGGGAAGCAGGGAAGAATCTGAATGAATAGGCCTTGCTAAATATCCCCCAGCTTACTACCTTAACCTCAAATACCCCTTTTTCCTGTCATTTTTCACAACTTTGCAATGTTTATCAAACCTAGTATAAAAACACTTAGGCTTAAGCATGTCCTTGAGTCTTCATTTCCATCTGAAGCCTCCCATGTCATGTAAAACATATTAAAACATCTGTCTTTGTCAGTTTGATTTTTAGGTTTGGCTAGGGACCCTAAGAGAGGGTCATGGAAAAGTTCTGTCTTCCCTAGAACTCCCTTTAGCCCTGTACCCCCTGACATTGTATCGAACTCCTGAACAGGAAGGAGCATAGTGCTCGCTGGGTAACTGGCCTTGTGCTTACCTGGCTATTGTGCTTCACTTTATTGTGCTTCCTAGGTTATTGCACTTTTTACTGATTGAAGGTTTGTAGCAATCCTGCATGGAGCAAATCTATTGGCACCATTTTTTTTCCGACAGCATTTGCTCACTTTCCCTCTTTGTAACATTTTGGCAATTCTCACAATATTTCAAACTTGTCCATTATTATCTTATTTGTTATGGTGATCTGTGATCAGGGACCTTTGGAGTTACTATTGTAATTGTTTTGGGGCACCATGAGCTATGCCCATATAATCAAATTACTGATTCGACATGTATTTGTTAAGAAAGGACCTGTGAGGTTACTGTCACTGACCTTAACATAAAAACATGATGGCTTTCCTCATTTTTCCTTATCTTTAACCCTTTCTAGTATTGCATTTGCCTTCACTATTACCCTGAAAATTACTGTTGCAAAGGTCACTAAGCTACTGATTAGTTTCCATATGGCCAAATTTCTGTCCTTATCTTCCTTGACCTTCCCAGTATTTAACTTTTTATAACCCACTCTTTAAATTCTCTATTGCCTTCACTTTTGTGCCCAGCTTGTTTCTCTTTTCCTCCTGCCTTTATATAAAAAAAAAGAAGAAGAAGTCTGGAGTTAGGTTTCCAGGTCAGTTAATTGAGGAACTCAGGGGTGATTGTTGAGCAACTAGATTTCTTCCCTCTTTGCTTTCCCATCCTGAGGATCTGGTTTCATTTCCAGGATGGCTTCTGCTGCAGTTGCAAGACACCTGCAGTAGTTCCTGCTATATTTCTGTTTATCAGCAAGAAGACCTTTCCCATGGGGATCCCTGGGTGGCTCAGCGGTTTAGTGCCTGCCTTTGGCCCAGGGCGCAATCCTGGAGTCCCGGGATCGAGTCCCGCATCGGGCTCCCAGCATGGAGCCTGCTTCTCCCTCCTCCTGTGTCTCTGCCCCTCTCTCTCTCTCTCATAAATAAATAAATAAATAAATAAATAAATAAATAAATAAATAAATCTAAAAAAAAAAAAGACCTTTCCCAAAACACCCTGAGCAGCTGTTGCTTAAGACCTCATTGGCTAGGTCGATCATAGACCCCTTCCTAAATCAATTCCTTCCTAAATCAATTCCTGGCCAAGGAAGTAGGATTTACCATAAATGACTTAGTCGTGTGTTGGGGAGATCGACAGCCAAAAAAAATGAGGCTCCGTAGCAAAAAATAAGCGAGGAATGATGCGGTCTACTGTCACCCATACACATCCTTCTCCTTTACACATTCGAAAGTGTTCGTGCCTCCATAAAACATATTTCTTTCCCAAAGAGAGATCAGCGAAAATCTCATCCAGTTACTTGATCCAGTTTCATGACCAGAATGGGATGACGTGTAGTCCTCTTTTTCAGATCAGCTGTAGCTTCCTGATTTCTTGTCCTCAGCCACATCTAGCATGAGTACTCAGAAAAAGATTTTATTCCAGGGGTTCTCAGCTTTAGAATACATTTCTTGATGGTTTAAGTTTGATGCCCGGTCCTGGGATCACTGTATTCCTGTCCAGAAGAGCTGTGTCCTGATTGCCTTCCATCCTGCCTCCTATATGCATACCAGGGTCAGTTTGGGAGCATTCCACTTCCAAATACCAAACTGTCAGTTTGAGCTCTTTGTCATTAGCAACAGAGATGGGTTCTGGGTTTTAGTATAAAAGAAATTTTTCTAGAAGAATATTGTATAGCTCATAGAATTGACAAAAGGACTAGAGAATCAGGGTCAATCTGAGTCACATAGCTAGGAACAAACTGCACAACTAGTCTAGCAGGGAAATTGTAGTTACTGTGGCCAAGCACTGAACACTGAGCTTTGTGTTACTGTCTCTACCGCCTTAGGAATTTGATCTCGATAGGAGTGCTACTGCACCTAGAGAGAATTAGCCAAGGTACTTACTTGATTCATTGTGTCAACGAGCTACCAATATTTATGTGACGGGCAGAGTCTAGGTCAAGGGTCCAGCAGGGACTTGAACTCCAAGAGAAGTTGAGAGAAAGCAAGTTCAGCTTCTCAACTACTTTGGCATTTTCAGCTTCTATAGAGGAGACTGCCTCCGTGGGAATGAGGACTCAAGGAATCCCCTCCCTGCCACATTCCACATAAAAGGGGACTTAGATTCTGTGCTGCCCAAAAGAATGACCTATGTCTTCTGTTAGGGAAAAATCCAGACTCTGTGGAGCTTGAATTCATACAATTTGGTGGTTGGGTGGGTGGAGGGGATTTAGGAAAAACAAAACCCCTGCATTTGCTGTCTGTCTGTTTTGCACAGCTCATCTCATTCTTTTTTTTAAAAATTGTATTTATTTTAAGTTATCTCTATACTTGATGTGGGGCTCAAACTCATGATCCGGAGATCGAGAGGCACATGCTCTTCCGGCTGAGTCAGCCAGGTGCCCCCAGTTTATCTCATTCTGGTTGGCTAATTTCAATCTGCTCTTCGGACCTCAGCGCAGACATTACTTCCTCTCGAGAGCTTTCTCCAAGCTCTTGGAAGCTTCCCACTGCTGTCCTAGATCCTTTTAATTTCTCCCACTTGGGCACATACAACACTAATAGTTGCCGGCTGAGAGGTAAGATTCCAACACTAAGAGCCAAACTTGTAGTCATTTTAGTACTCTCAGTTCCTAGTGTAATATAGCTACACCCTGTAGATATTAAATATTTATTAAATATGTGACTAAACTACATGTTCTCTTTGCCTGTTTTCAGATTCATTTTCTCATGTTGCTAACTACCATCTGTATGCTGATAACTCCCAAATCTTATCTATGGTGCCAAGCTTGCCTTAAAAATAGCTTTATAGAGCTATAATCGACATAAAATAAACTCATGTTTAAAGAGTCTGAACTCATGAAATCATCACAATAATCAAGTAGTGACTACCCACGTTTGGTGAACGTTACCCTAAAACTTACCTTTTGCCTCTTTGTGTCTACTCCATTCTTGCTGTTGCTTCTTGCTCTTCTTGGCTCATTCCACCCCCTTGGTTGACCACAGATCTGCTGTCACTATACATTAGTTTGCATTTTCTAGGATTTTATGTAAATGGTATCATAGAGTGTCTACTATTTTTTGTCTGGCTTCTTTCACTTAGTGTAATTATTTTGAGATTCATCGATGCTGTGGTGTGTATCAATTTATCATTCCTTTTCTTTTTTTTAAAGTATTTACTTATCTGAGAGAGAGGACATGAGTAGGAGGAGAGAGAATCTCAAGCAGACTCCATACTGAGTGCAGAGCCTGACATGGGGCTGAATCTCATGACCCTGAGATCATGACCTGAGTGGAAACCAAGAGTCAGATGCTCAACCAATTGCACCACCCAGGGGCCCCAGTTTATCATTTCTTTTATTACTTGTATTTCATCACATGGATATACTACAGTTTGTTTATCCATTCACCTGTGGATGGCATTTGGGTTGTTCCTAGTTTTCAGCTATTACCATTAAAGCTGCTAAGAATATGCCTGTATAAATCTTTATATGGATATGTATTTTCTTATCTCTTGGATAAATACCTAGGAGTGGTCTGGCTGGGTTATATGACAGTTGTACCATTTTACATTCCCACCAGCAGAGTATGGGTTTTTCAGTTGCTCTACATCCTCTCCAACATTTTAGCCATTTTAATGGGTGTGTTGTCATATCTCTTTGTGGTTTAATTTACATCTAAGGACACTGATTTGAGCATCTTTTGATGTTTTTATGTGACATCCATGTATCTTCTTTGATGAAATGATTTTTAAAATTTTTTGCCTGTCAAAAATTCTGTTTTCTTATTACTGAGTTTTGAGAACTCTTTATTTTTCTGGATGCAAACTCTTTATCAACTATGTGATTCACAAATATTTTTAGAGTGCAGAAATCTTTTAATTTTGGTAAAGTCTAATTTATCAATTTCCTCTTAAGGAATGTGCTTTTGGTGTCATGTTTAAATCTTTGCCTAATCCAAGGTCACTAAGATTTTCTTCCTTCTAGAAGTTTTAAAGTTTTTTTAAGATTATTTTAGAGAGAGAGAGAGAGAGCACATGTGCAAGTAAGGGTAGGGGCAGAGGAAGAGGGAGAGAGCTGAAGCAGACTCCCCACTGAGTACAGAGCGTGATGTGGGGCTAGATCTCACAACCCTGAGATCCTGACCTGCAGAAAGAAACCGTAAGTTGGATACTCTACCAGCTGAGCCACCCAGGCACCCCTAGAAATTTTTAAGTTTTAAATTTAAGTCCATGATCCATTTTGAATTTATTGTTTTTAAAAGATTTTATTTGAGAAAGAGCATGTGAATGTGCATGCATGAGTGAAGGGAGGGGCAGAGATAGAAGGAGAAACAGACTCCCCACTGAGCAGGGAGCCTGACTTGGGGCTCTGTCCTACGACTCTGGGATCATGACCTGAGACCAAAGCAGATGCTTAACAGACTGAGCCACCCAGGCATCCTAGGACTATCCTTTTCAACTATCTATGCTGAATTACCTTTGGACTTTTGCTGAAAATTAGTTGTCCATTTATGTACAGGTGTATTTATGGACTGTTTTGTTCTATTGTCTGTCCTTGTGCCAATACACAAAGTTGATGTGTTGAAATCAGGTAGCGTTAGCTCTCTACCTTTTTATTTTTCAAAGTCGACTTGAGTATTCTAACTTTACATTTCCATTTGAATTGGCAGAATTGGTTTGTCAACTTCTGAAACAGAAAAAGCCTTTGGGATTTTGGTTGGCATCATGTTAAATCTATAGATCAATTTGGGAAGAACTGACTTTTTAACAATACTGAGTCTCCATAGACGCCTCTCCATTTGTTTAGGTGTTCTTTAATATCTCTGCAATATTTTATAATTCTCATTGAATACTTTTTGGACATCCCTTGTCAGATTTATTTTTTAGTATTTGGTATTTTTGATGCTATTGTAAATGTCACAAATTTCAAAATTCTGTTGATTTTGTTTTAAATCTTTCTCCCCTATTTATCAGAAGCATGAAAGGCACAAATCTTATGTGTACAACTCAATAAAATTCTACATCTGAATACATTGATGTGCTTGCCACCCAAATCAAGATAATATAACATTTCCTGCATCCAAGAAGTTTCCCTCATGGCTTTACCCAGCTAGATTACCTTCTGGTGATCCCTCACAATAGTTATCTTCATATAAATGGAATCAATCAGGATGTACCCTGCCTAGCTTCCTTAATATTATGTATGTGAAGTTCATACATATTGTTGTGTGTATAGGTAGTTCATTCTTAATCATTGCTCTGTAGTATTTTTCTCCTATCAAAGGACCTTTATTTCCAGCTTCTCCTGCTGTGAATAACCTTGTAACCAATATTCTTGTCCACAAACATAAGTACTCTTTTCTCTTGGGGATACACCCAGTGATAGAATTATTGGGTAACGGCATACACAGGACTAGCTTCAGTAGATAGTGTCACAAATTTTTCTAGGGATGCCTGGCTGGTTCAGTCAGTGAGGAATAAGACTCTCGATCTTGGGGTTGTTGAGTTCAAGCCCCATGTTGGCTGAAGAGATTACTAAAAAGAATATCTTAAAGCTTTCTAAGGTAATTCCAATTTATACTCCCACTAGCAATATACACAAATTATAGGTGCTCCATATTCTTGCCAAGGCTTGGTATTGGAATTTCTTTTCTTTTTTTAAGATTATTTGTTTATTCATTCATGAGAGACATACACACACACAGAGGCAGAAGCAGACTTCCTGCAGGAGCCTGATGTGGGACCCAATCCCGGATCCCGGGATCACACCCTGAGCCAAAGGCAGACGCTCAAACCCTGAGCCATCCAGGCATCCCTTGGAATTCCTTTTAAACAATTCTTGTGAGTGTTTAGTACTGAAGCATGATTTTAATGTCCCTAATATAGCTATTGATGTAGAACTTCTTTTCATATGCATATTGGCCATTTAAAGAGCATTTGAAAATCAACCAAAGTAATTCACTTAACATATTAAGAAAAAATAGATACGAACATTTCAATAAAGGCAGAAAAAGCATTTGCTATAGAATGTTCTCCCCTCTGATGTTACAGCCAAGAGAAGAAGCCCATTATCACTATTCTAGTTAACACTAAATGAGACATACCAGCCAGTGAAAGACCAAAAGAAATAAAAGGTATAATCATTGCACGGGACATTAAGCCATCTTTATTATAAAATGACAAAATTATAATCATAGAGATTCTAAAAGAAACTACAAGGTATTAGAAATAATAAGAGAACTTGATAAGAAGGCTGAATATGAGGTCAATATGTAAAAATCAACACTGTTTCTATATACTGGCAACAAAGAAGTAGAATATAAGGCTTTTTAACTGTCATTTAAAATAGTATTAAAAAGCCAAATATCCAAGTACAAACCTAATGAAAGATATGTGAGACCTCTACACTGCAATTTACAAAACGCTGCTGAAGGAAATTAAAGACCACTTAAATAAATGGAGGGTGTGTGAACGACACTTATGGGTTAGAGAACTCAATATTAAGATGTCAGTTTTCCCCAAACAGATCCACAGGGCCAATGCAAGTCCAATTAAAATTCCAGCAGTGTGTATGTGTGTGTGTGTGTGTGTGTGTGTGTGTGTGTGTTTAGAGTTGACAAGTTCATTCTAAAAAAAAAAAAAAGAATTATCAATAAATGCAAATAAATTTAATAAGACGTCTAAAATAATGGAAATTACAAAGGCCTTGGAATAGCCAAGGCAACCTTGGAGAGTTCTAGGACTTCAAGAGTTACTACAAAGCTACTCTAATTATGACAGGGTGGTACTGGTACAAGGTTAGACAAACAGATCAAAGGAATGAGATCCTGGAAACAGGCATATAAATATGATTTTATATATATATATAATATGTATAATCATATATATATATATATATATATATATATATATATATATATATATATATAGTCACTCACTTTACAACAGAGGTGCCCGAAGAATTGAATAGGGAAAATGACAGATGACAATCCTTTTTTTTTTTTTTTAAAGATTTACTTATTTATTCATGAGACAGAGAGAGAGAGAGAGAGAGAGAGAGAGGCAGAGACACAGGCAGAGGAAGAAGCAGGCTCCATGCAGGGAGCCCGATGCGGGACTCGATCTGGGGACCTCCGGGTCATGACCTGGGCCGAAGGCAGGTGCTCAACTGCTGAGCCACCTAGGCATCCCAGAGGACATTTTTTTTTTTTTTTTTTTTTTTTGCACCGCCCTGTGATTTGGCAACAGAAGGGAATCTCAGGGAGACAGTCTTTTTAATAAACAGGTCTGGGTCAACTGGATATCCATATGGGGAGGAATGAAACCTTGATCCCAGGCTCCTACCTTTCTCTCAAAATCAATGCGATAAATCATAGACCTAGATGTCGAAGTTAAGTTAATAAAGCATCCAGAAGAAAACACACACAGAGCATCTTCATGGCCTTGGAGTAGGTGAAGCCTTATTAAACAGGGCGCAAAAAGCACTGAGCATACAAGATCAGCAAGCGCAGGCCGCGTCACCTCACCTACTTCTGCTCATCCCCGCAATCACAGACCTACCTGAGACTCACTCTGGCTCCTAGCACGGCGGTCATCTCCTCTCACCTGTTCTTATTCCCCTCTTGGTCATGCATCCACCGCACAGACACAGGATGATACCTGTAAAACGCAAATGTGCCTTTTACTGGCTTTCCAAGTCCCAAATTCTAGAGCAGGTTAGCATCCTTAGGAGACTCGCATCCGCACCTCTGCCAAGACCACAGGCCTGCCCTTTGTGACCCGGCATTGCCCCGACCTCTCCAGGGCGCTTGCAGCTTGAACTTCGGCTCTGCCCCTTTGACAACTCACAGGATTGCTTCTTTTCTTTTTCCTTTAAAGATTTTATTATTTATTCATGAGAATACACAGAGAGGAGACAGAGAGGCAGAGGCACAGGCGGAGGGAGAAGCAGGCTCCATGCAGGGAGCCCGACGTGGGACTCGATCCGGGGTCTCCAGGGTCACGCCCTGGGATGAAGGCAGGCGCTAAACTGCTGAGCCACCCGGGCTGCCCTGGATTACTTCTTTCCTTAAAAAAAAAAAAAAAAAAAAAGAAAAAAAATTTCAACTCCATTAATTCACATTTAACATATTATACTGGTTTCAGAGCTAGAGGCCAGGGATTCTTCAGTCCTACTAGGACACCGGGGGCTCGTGACGTCACGGCATCACCTGCCCTCACATGATCGCTTTTCTCTGACAGTATTTTTTTTTTTTTCCTCATACACATCCTCATCTGTCCCAATTGTTCTCCCTTTCCTCCATCCTCTCGATTCTAATGTAGCTTTAGAGGCTGAGGCTGGGTCACTGGGTCACTTCCCTTCTTGGACTTTAGCATTCAAAACAAGAGGTTTACATCTGGGGGGGGGGGGGCATATTCACATAACCCTGACGCCCAGTCCCTTTAGATTTTTTTTTTTTTGAATTTTATTTATTTATTCATGAGACAGAGAGAGGGGCAGAGACGCAGGCAGAGGGAGAAGCAGGCTCCATGCAGGGAGCCCGACGCGGGACTCGAACCCGGGCCCCCAGGGTCACGCCCCGGTACTGACACACAAGCTCCGGCCGCCTGCGTCCCCCCCACCCGGTGCCTCGAACTAGGAGAACGTCAGACTCTGCCCTCAACCCGGGCAGCCAACTGCGGAGAGTTCTGCGTAAACCGACTAGCACCCCCGCCCCGGAACCAAAGCGCTTCCCTCAGGGCAGCATCTGCGAGCGCAGGACGGCTTCCGGCCAGTCCTCGCCCGTTAGGAGTCCCAGCGCGGAGATCACGGGACCTACGCGCAAGCCGGAATGACGCTCCCCGGAAACGAACGCGGACGGGCGGATGACGTCACGCCCCCGCCCCACCCCCTCCGGCAGCCATGATGAAAACTATGGTGAACTGTGATGAAAATGAAGCCAGATGCGCCCGGTTACTAACACACGCCCAACCTCTCCCAAACGCCACGCGCCCCTGCGGAATAACAGTCCGCTGCTTAAGCGCTTTTGGGCTACTGGCCCTGAAAGGCTCTTCCGGGGCGCAGAGGCGTCGGGGAAGGCCCGGCAGGCGTGAAGAGCCGGCGCCTCCGTAACCATGGCTGCGCAGGGCGGGGGAGGGGGGGGCGGGAACTGAGAGCGCTTGGTCACATGACCGGGCCCGGGCCCAGAGGCTGAGTCCTCCACCGTCCCAGCGGGCCCTGCGCCCGCTTTCCGTCTCCGCTCCCTCCTGCGACGCGCTGCGTGGCTGCTCGTTGGCTCCGCGGGACGGAAGCTCGGTCGGTGCTTCTCTAGAAGTTTCCCCCTTGGGCGGCGGCGGCGGCGCAGCTCCTGAGCTCGGTGGTAGCGGCTCCCACGGCAACAGCGATTTTTTTTTTTTTTTTTTTTTTTTTTTTTTTTAGGGATGGCGGCGGCTGCAGCAGGACCTGCCACGGCCCCCAAGTGCGTGTTCTCCTTGTCCTTGCTGTTTGTGTCTCCCCCCGCGCCCCCGCCCCCGGGTCAGTGAGCGTGTCGTTGCTTCCCTGGCAGGTTCTCCCGGAGCTTCTCTGACGCCCTGATGGAGGAGGACCCCCGGGCGGCCTTAGAGGTGAGAGAACGCCGCGGCCGCCTCGGCTCTGCCCGGGGGAACGCGGCCGCCTCGGGGTCGGGGGTTCGGGCGGACCCCGCCTCTTCCCCGCGCCGCCCCTTGGGGCCGCGGTTGGGGTGCGCCTGGGTGCCCGCCCCGGGGCCCTTGCCCCCGCCCCCGCCCGCGCCCAGACCGTCCTGCATCCTCGCCTCCGCTTCCTTCCTTGGCAGTTACCTGCTCTCTTTCCTGGCGGGGGGCGTAGTCGACGCTCACAGTTGTCCTGGAGGGATTTCCTTTTTTTTAAGGTTTTATTTAAGGGAGGAAGAGACGCAGGCAGGGGGAGAAGCAGGCCCCATGCAGGGGAGCCTCACGCGGGACTCGATCCCGGGACCCCTGGGTCACGACCTGAGCCAAAGGCAAGACGCTGCACCACTGAGTCCTCCCCCCCCCCCCCAGGAGCCCCGATTTTGTTTTTTTTTTTTTGTTTTTTTTGTTTTTTTGTGAAGTGGCATTTGTGACTAGAAGTTGAAAAAGTGAAAATCTAGGCTTGATGAGATTTGTTAATTTTTTTTTTTTTTTTATCATTTTATAATCGTCCCTGTCGTTCTTACATTCCAGGTGTTGTGCCAACAAAAAATCTTTTCCCGTAGGTCACTGGTTATTTCCAGATGTCCCGTTACTGCTCATTATTCACTCATTTATCAAAGCAGGGTTTTTATTTTTTTATTTTTTATTTTATTTTATTTTATTTTATTATTTTATTTTATTTTATTATTTTATTTTATTTATTTTGGGGGGAGGGTGCTTTGTGCAAGACACTTGACTGCTAAGGCCTAAAGTCTTGTTTATGTATTTCACAGGCTTAAAGGCTGTGTGAAGTGAGAGATTGGAAAGCCATAAAGAAAAGTCAAAAGAGGGCAGCCCCGGGGTGGGGGGTGTTCAGCGGTTTAGCACCTGCCTTCAGCCCAGGGTGTGATCCTGGAGTCCCAGGATCGAGTTCCCTGTTGGGCTCCCTGCATGGAGCCCGCTTGTGTCTCTGCCCCCCCCCCCTTTCTCTCTCTCTCTCTATCTCTCTCTGTCTCATGAATAAATAAAATCTTAAAAAAAAAAAAATGGACACCTGGGTGTCTCAGTGGTTGAGCATCTGCCTTTGGCTCAGGATGTGATCCTGGAGACCCAGAATTGAGTCCCACATCAGGTTCCCTGCATGGAGCCTGCTTCTCCCTCTGCCTGTGTCTCTCATGAATAAATGAAATCTTAAAAAAAAAAAAAAAAAAAGTCAAAAGAGCAAGAATAATAAAGAGAGGCCAGGTTAAGGATACATGATGGAGTTGGTTGCAGAATTTAGGCGGAGGTTTCTTGGTTTGAAGCAGGAGGGAGAAAGGAAAGCAAACCTGTTCGCTTGTTATGATCTAACGTAGGTAAGCTTAGCAATTTGAAGCAAGAAAGGTTTTTTTTTTCCCCCCCCCCAGCTGGGACTTTTAAGGGAAATTTGCCACGTGGGTAGTAGAGTCTCTCAGAAGAGGTGATATTTGAGCAGAAGCTTGGGGAGTGAGCGCTGGTTAAAGAGCATTCCAGGCAGAAAAAGAGCCAGGGCAAAGATCCCCAGGTTGGAATGACGTTGGCCTGTACAAGGAGTAGCAAAAAGACCCGTTTAAGAAGAGTGGGATGACACAGGAGTCAGCGATGAGGTAGGGAGGAAACCAGGGCCAAGGTCCTAGAGGGCTTTATAAGTCGGAGTGTTTCTTTGGATCTAGATATGAAGGCCCTGAAATAAAATGGTTGGTTCATCAGTTGTGCTATGATGTTTCTTAGTGAGGCTTCTGGGATCGGTAATAGGGTAGTAGTAGAGGAGGCACTGAACATCCTTCTTCACAATTCGTTATGTCATCTAGACAGCTGTATTTCAGAATCTGCATTTGTTATGATCTTCTTACCCCAGTGTCGTCTTTGGAAATCCAGTTTATGTGAGTTGCTTTTATTTTTTTTTTTTTTTGAAGATTTTATTTATTTATCCATGAGAGAGACACAGAGAGAGAGAGAGAGGCTGAGACACAGGCAGAGGGAGACGCAGGCTCCATGCAGGGAGCCTGATGTGGGGCTAGATCCCGGGACTCCAGGATCACACCCTGGGCTAAAGGCAGGTGCTAAACCACTGAGCCACCCAGGGATCCCCATGTGACTTGCTTTTAAAGGGAATTCCTGTAATGAATTTTGTCACTTATCTTCCTCATTTAAAGAAACTTTTTTTGATGTATGCTAACGTATAAATAACACAGATCTTGAGTGTGCAACTACTGAGGCTGCCATATATGTATATATCCCACAGCTCAAGGTGGAGAGCACTTCCATCCTAACTCCCTCCTCCTGCTGCTTCTCAGCCAATAATTCCCCTTACCTACCAGCTGACTCCCATTCTGATCTCCATCACCATCAGTTTTTCTTGTTCTTGTACTTCCCATAAACAATAATGCACACTAGTCTGGTGCTGTCATGTGAGATCTGTCCATGTTGTGTGAAGTGGTTTTTTTCATTGCTGTGTAGTATTTCATTGTGTAAAAGTATAGCACAACTCTAACAATGGACATTTGACTTACCTCCAGTTATTAGCTAGTATAAATAAAACCGCTCTGAATGTACTCATACGGGTATTTTGGTGAGCACACTTTTTTGGGGAGGGATATATGTATATATACATAGAGAGAGAGAGAGAGAGCGCGCGCGCGCACTAGGAATGAAATTACATAGAATAGGCATGTGCTTAGCTACTATAGTACCTAGATTCTTAAAGTGTGGCTTTTTGAACCAGCAGCATTAGCATCACCTGGGAATTTATTAGAAATGCAGATTCTTGGACTCCATCTGAGGTTATTCAGAGTCCTTACAGCTCATGTGGTCTAGTACATAACCCATCCATTTTACAGAAGAAAACTGAGACCCAAAGAAATCCAAATGATCTGTCATAGAGATGTATATAGCCAAATAGAGGCAGAATGGGACCCCTGGGATATAAGTTTCCAGACTTTTAGTGCTGTGGAAAAGTAATTCTCAAAAGCATCATTCTCAGACCAGCTGCAGCAGCATCACCTGAGAACTTGTTAGAAATGCAAATTCTGAGGACACACACCAACCTGAATCAGAAACTGGGAGTGGGGAGAATGATTATAAGAGAAAGTGTTCCTTTTATTATTTATTTATTTATTTGAGAGAAAACATGGAGGGGAGAAGCAGATGGAGCGGGAGAGAATTTTAAGCAGGATCCACACTCAGCACACAACCCAGTGTGGGGCTGGATCCCACAACCCCCAAGATCATGAAATGAGAAATCAAGAGTTAGATGCTTAATGGACTGAGCTACCCAGGCACCTGAAAAAGTTCTTTTTAAAGCTTGGGGTGGTGGCACCCTGATGACTCAGTGGTTGAGCATCTTGCCTTCAGCTCAGCTCAGCTCAGGTCATGAAACCAAGGTCCTGGGATTGAGTCCCACATCAGGCTCCCCACGGGGAGCCTGCTTCTCCCTCTGCTTATGTCTCTGCATTTCTCTCTGTCTCATGGATAAATACACTTAAAAAAAAAAAGAGCTTGAAGTGACCTTTTCACAGTCGACCTTGAACATCGTGGGCCTACTTACATAGGATTTGAACTGCATTGGCCTATTTAATATGGATTTTTCTTCCAATACCTGCAGTACTGTAAATGTGTTTTTCTTATGATTTTCATAATTTTTTCCCTCTAGCTTACTTTATTGTAAGAATATAGTTTATAATACATAAAACACGTGTTAATTGTGTTATTGGTAAGGCTTCTTTCTGGTCAGTAGAAGGCTTTTAAGTTACTGGGGAGTCAGAAGTTATACTCAGATTGGATTTTCGGCTGTGAGGGCTAGTGCCCTTAACACACCTCATTGTTCAGGAGTCATCTGGTTATTTTGAAATTCAGCCCACTTGATAATACATTAGTTAAAATGTTATGTTCTTATGTAAAACCATCCAGTTAGGGTTAAAAGGGAAATGTTTGTATCAAGCTGATTCACATTTTTCATTGATTCAACATACGATACATATATTAGTGGTGAATTCTGTACTGGGAGCCAAGGATCTAAAGATGAAAAGACTGCATTGAGGAAGTTTGCAGTCCAATGGAGAGAAAGACAAGTCGACAGATTATTAAAATATAAGGTAAATATTATAATGGGTTGGTGTACGAAATATACTAAGAACATAAGCAGACTGGAGGCCAACCAGGGTAGTCAGGAAAACTTTACAGTGTCTCGAATCGCTAGGGAGAGAAGATTTGTGAATTATGAGACTCTTTTGAGGCCCAGTATGAATAGTGGTTAAGAGCATAGGTTTCTGGGGGCACCTGGCTGGCTCAGTTGGTAGAACATGAGACTCTTGATCTTGGGGTCGTGGGTGTGAGCCCTTATTGTGGGTAGTTTACTTTAAAAACACAGGCTCTGGAATCAGAGTGCTTGGATCGAAACCCTGGCTTCATAATAACTAGGAAAATTCCCGTTGTCACTTTGGATCAGATTTCCTGTCTCTGAAGTGGGACTAAATAGGACCTATTTCACAGGGCTATAATGAAGATATGTAATGTAAGGTACAAAATAAGGCCTTTGAGGTAGGCATCTTGTAGCTTCTTTGCTCTCTAGGTTCCTGCCACACTGTCTTTTTCTATTCACTTGAATGTACCAAGCTCAGTCCTCGTAGAGGGCCTATGGACTTGGGTTCCTTTTGCTTAAAATATACTCTTGTACTATCTCATTTTGCTTGGCGATGAGATTTCAGCTGAAATGTCACTTCAGAGAAGGTTTTTTTCCCCCTCAGACCACCCTATCTAAATTGGGCCCCATTGTAAGCTCCAAGGTAGCAGGGATTTTTGTGTCTTATTTTTACCACATTTTCCGTGTAGTGGTAGGCACTCAAATGTGACATGTTAAATGACTCCTACCATAATTTTTGTAACAACTGAGGGTGGGTATTTGCATTCTACTCACTCAGAAGGAAGCTGAGACCAAACAGATTAAATTGCTCAGGGTTATATAGTAGAGAAGTGACAAGTCTCTGGGTTCAAGGCATCAAGGTCTTCCTCTAGAGGAGGGGGTAGGTTTAGGGACCTATAATAGAGTTAAAGGTTTGGTAGTTGACTTTGAGGGGGTTGACCCTTGATAGCTTTGTTGAGAGCACTAAGCACAGAGCTAACAGGCGTAAATGCAGTGTTACCAGTTCTGCGTGGTTCTGTGGTTTTTCTTTAGCAGTCCTCAGTAGTTTAGGAGGGGAGAAGGGTTGGTACTCTTGTTTGTCATCTCTGATTGGGGATTGGCTGTGGCTAGAAGAAAATGGGAAGTGAAATCAAAATAAGATACCCTTCAGCAGTTGGGTCAATGTGAGCAGTCTGCTTTTACTTTCAATCTTAACAAGTTACCTAGTTGACCAGCATTTTTAAAAAGCCTGAAACTTATTAACTTTTAAGATTTAGAAATTTATTTTCTTTCTTTTTCTTTCTTTCTTTCTTTCTTTCTTTTTCTTTTTCTTTTTCTTTTTCTTTTTCTTTTTCTTTCTTTCTTTTTCTTTTTCTTTTTTCTTTTCTTTCTCCCTTCCCTTCCCTTCCCTTCCCTTCCCTCTTCTCCTCTCCCCCTCCCCCCTCCCCCCTCTCCCCTCTCCTCCTCTTCTTTCATGAGACCCAGAAAGGCAGAGACACAGGCAGAGGGAGAAGCAGGCTCCATGCAGGGAGCCTGATGTGGGACTCAATCCTGGATCCTGGGATCACACCCTGAGCCAAAGGCAGATGCCCAATTGCTGAACCACCCAGGCATCCCACAGAAATTCATTTTATAAGATCTAAGTTTTAAACAATTTTAATGCCTTAAAAAGTAGTTTATCCCCCTATTGTTTTGGATTACTAGGGTTCTTCACCATTATCTTGGTAAAGATTTCAGTGTAATTATGTTTATAGTTCATGGAGCTTATTTTTGAGACCTCTAAATTGCTGGACTATAACTCCTTTTATGTAAATATATTTTGGGGCATGTTTACAGTATGTTTTCCATTGATCTACATAAATAATGGGCTTTTGCCACTATGATTCAAATGTTGGCACTGAAGTCCTTGCCTTTGAGATACCTCTTTTTAGTCCCTTTGTACTCAAGCAGCAAGCAACTGTTGTCACAGAAACAGTAGAACTCTCAAAACATGCCACAAGTCTGATGTATTTAATACAACCACAAATCATTGTTTTAATTTCACCACTTTGGCTTTGTTATACTGTATATTTATAAAAAACAAACTGGTTATTGTGATATGGATGACGTGATATTACATCATAATGTGACATGTTTGTGTTTCCTAGTGTTTGGTTTGTGTTCTGTTTTTTGGTAACTTTTCAAAATAACAGCATTCTAATAAGTAAATTACTTAGTTTATTTAACTGAATTACATAATTGTTTCTCCTTAACCAACAATTGGTTTGTGTTTTTAAAGGTCATTTGCAAGTTGTTTGTTTGAAATTCAGAAGTTTTTACTTGACTCCATTTTTTAAAATTTATTTTTATTTTTTATTTTTTTAATTTTTTTTTACTTGACTCCATTTTATTTGTCTTTGTGCCCCCCGTGTCTGACCTTTGTTAACGTAACAGATGTTAAAAAATACATATAATTTGATGATCTAGGTATTAGTATAATTTATAATAGCTTTTTTCACCCTTAATAAGCCTGTTCTCTTGCTGAGGAGAGGCTTAGAAATTTGGTTTGCAGATACACTTGAGTAGATAGGTAAGAGCTTATCAGCTGTTTTCAAAATTGTTGAAAATTTAAGTGCAAGATGGTATTTAACTTAGGTAAATATTGGGAAACATTAATACAAATATTATTGGCGTGTAAAAGATATTTGGAATAAAGAGACGTTATCAGGAGACTGTGTAGTTTGGTTTTTAAAACCAGATTTGGAGTCAGACTGGATTTGACACAGTCTTGTCATGGACTAGAAAGTGAGGGAATGGGGCAGCCCGGGTGGCTCAGCAGTTTAGCATTGCCTTCAGCCCAGGGTGTGATGATGGAGTCCCACGTCGGGCTCCCTGCATGGAGCGTGCTTCTGTCTCTGCCTATGTCTCTGCCCCTTTTTCTCTGTCTCTGTGTCTTATGAATAGATAAATCCTTAAAAAGAAAGGGAATGGATTTTCTCTGCACATTTGGGGAAGATCTTTCTAGTGAGAGGGAACAGCTGATGCGGAGTCCTGAGGTGTTTGAAGAACAGCAAAGAAGCCATTGTGGCTAGAGTAGGGGAGCAAGCAGATGAGTAATAAAAGATGAGATCAGAGAGCTAGTAGAAGGTCCTATCAAGGAGGGCCTTGGAGGTCACTGGAAGAACTTGGGCTTTTGCTCTGAGTCAGCTGAAAAGACACTGGAGAGTTTAATGTTTATTGACATAAACAAGATCTGATTTTCATTATTGCTCGGATCAGGATAATAGAGGTGAAGAACATAGAAAATGGTTTGGATTTTAGGTATATTGTTTTTTAGATAAATGGTTACCAAGTATGGTATACATTGCTTTTGGGGAATCCTGCTACTAAATTAAAGCAAAATCAATGTCATGTCGTTATTTGTTTATTTTTATTTTTTTAAGGATTCTATTCACGAGAGACAGAGATAGAGAGAGGCAGAGACACAGGCAGAGGGAGAAGCAGGCTCCATGCAGGGAGTCCGAGGTGGGACTCAGTCCCAGGTTTCCTGGATCCCGCCCCAGGCTGAAGGTTGCGCTAAACCAGTGAGCCACCAGGACTGCCCTGTCATGTCGTTATTGAAGTAATTTTACCTTTTAAGAAAACTAGCAAATCCGTAGGATGTGTGAGCACTGCGTATAGTCAAAACATTCTCACTTGCCAACATTGTCCTTGGCCTCACTGATCATGCTGTCTCTTCTTTTTTAAAATATTTTATTTATTAGAGACGGAGCATGAGCACAAGTGGGGGAATGGCAGGCAGAGGGAGAGGTTAGAAGTAGGCTCCTCGCTGAATAGGGAGCCTGATGCAAGGCTTGATCCCAGGATGCTGAGATCCTGACCTGAGACAAAGGCAGACGCTTAACCAGCTGAGCTACCCAGGTGCCCCCCCCCCCCATGCTATCTCTTGCATCATTGTTGTTCCAGCGACCACTTACATACTGTGACTCCCCAGGGTGACAAAGTTTTAATCTAATAAATCTTGATCAGTTGATAGCTATCTGTGAGGTACTGTATCTGGGCTTTTGTGCTCTAATTTCTTAGGGTTGTCTGCTATTGACAGAGGATGGGAGAGGGCCTGATAAGCTTCATTGTGTCTTTATTGATTCTGTTAACCTCCCTGAGCTCTAGATTTAACTTCTAGGTTTGTTTGTTTGTTTTTATTGGACAGTTTTACATTTACTAGGCATCTCAAATTCTACATGATCTTTGAGTCTTCTCCTAATTAGAGGGAGAAAATCTGTGACGTTCAATATATATCGTCTAAATTCTTCAGAATAAATGAAGTGATAGTAATTACCATTTATTGAGTTCCTACTATAGTCCAGGAATTGTGCTAAGATACTACATTAGATTGTGGGTTTGGGGTGAGGAGAATGGAGAAGAGGAGATATTGATCCTCTTGCAAAGAAAAGCACCAAGCTTATTTCATTGTTAGCTTTCCTCCAAATAGCTTATGATATTAGGTTATTTGATTAAAAATCATGTTCAATTAGAATTCAGTTGCTTTTAAAAAACATTTATTGACACAACATGTTTGTATTTGTAGGAGCTGACTAAGGCTTTGGAACAGAAACCAGATGATGCACAATATCATTGTCAAAGAGCTTATTGTCACATTCTTCTTGGGAATTACTGTGGTAACTTTTCTTACTGAATATATTATTTCTTCTTTATAAGCTATAAATTTTGCCCAAGATGCAGTGAGTCAAATGGAATAGAGATTATCCTTGAGGATTTTTAAATTGATCTTTCATACAATGTGTGAAGTGGCTGAAACATGACAAACATGTTGAGCAATACCTATATAAATGTTCTGGGTGTCTCTTCTTCCTTCAGTGGGTGAATTTATACAGATTTCATTTGTAGTTCTTGGATATACTAAAAATAGCATCACATTTATTGTTTTACAGACTATAAATGAAATGCTCTTATTTGTAACTTACGTAAAAAAGAATGCCTTTATGTTACTTGTGTAACTTTTAATTGTTCTGAATAGAGAATCTGGGTAGGGAGAAGTAAATACCTTGAGTCAAATTACATAAATGATGTTCATGAGAAATTAGATGAGTTTTGTGACAAAGCTTTATATGTTGACTGAATAGCTTTAAAAAGGAAGCTAAATATTAGCCTAATAAGATGTGAGTAATATTTTTTGGATTATATCTTGGATTAGTTTTTCCTAACTTAAAAGCATTTGTCCATTACACCAACTTGAATACTGGAAAATGTAGGGCTGATTCAAATTTTGTGTGTAATTTGTTAGGTCCATAAATTACTAAATACCCCCTCCCGTTTTGTTTTTGTACATAGATGCTGTTGCTGATGCAAAGAAGTCTCTTGAACTTAATCCAAATAATTCCATTGCTATGCTGAGAAAAGGGTATGCATTATCTACTCTAATTGGGTCTGAACTGTAGATAGTAGGTGTTTACTTTGTTAAATGAATGCATTTTAAGTTTTACGTAAATAGTAAATTCTGTATTTATACATTTTATAGCTGAGATAGGATCTAATTTAATTTTTATTTTTTTATTTTTTAAAGATTTTATTATTCATTATAGACATAGGGGGGCGGGGCAGAGACACAGGCAGAGGGAGAAGCAGACTGCATGCCGGGAGCCTGATGCAGGACTCGATCCCGGGACTCCAGGATCACACCCTGAGCTCACGCTAAACCGCTGAGCCACCCGGAGATCCCCTCAATTTTAAATATAACTTCATACTTCTGTTAATTATAGTAGGTGATAAGAGATACATAGTGTGTTTTAAAATAGTGGCGATTGAAGTAATTACAAGAAATGATGAAACTGATGGATTTCAAATCTCTTTTTTGTTTATTGTTTGGACTTTACTGTATTTAACTGACTAGAGAACATCTTATTTGTCAGCCAGGCTGGACAGGCTACATTTAATGTTGTGAAAACCGTCTGTGTTCTTTATATCCCAGCTTGTTTCTGTTGCTAATTATAACTTTATTCTTAAGAAACTTTTTTAGTTTCTTAGCATAACTATATTTTAGAATAAGCAAATGTATACAATTAAAAACAAGAAATTCCTTCTGAAATGAGTTCCAAAATTACATTTTAATGGAAGTTATATTTAATGTTACAGTATATTAGAAAACCTCTTGGCTTATTAAAATATACTTAAATTATTTCTTTTACCAATTGAGAGTACAAATATATTTAATTTAGAAAGCCTTTTTGCGTGATCTCACGTGTGTGTGGTATTTGTTTTTAATGTGCTCATGCAGGATATGTGAATACCATGAAAAAAACTATGCTGCTGCTTTAGAAACTTTTATAGAAGGACAGAAATTAGATAGTAAGTATTGGAATTCTATGTTAATAAACGAATCCATTATTTCTGTGTATTAAATACCATGGCTGAATTTTGTTAGTGTAATCTCAAGTTCATCGTAGAAAGCCAATACCTTTCTTCTTAAGTTTTCTGTTGATTGCAAAATTTGAGTTTACTTAAAACTGATTAAATTGGTCTTTCTTCAGCATTTTTTTCTTTAGCATTTAAATCACAGATGAACTTTACCATTAGAGGTTAAAAACTATATAAACCTCCAGTGTTAATATAGTTTATAGTTAAAAACTATATATAGTTAAAAATTATATAAACCTATACTTAGTCTGGCTTTATATTTTTCTAATTGACAAGTGAAAGTTTAATTTGATTTTCAGAAGTCTGTTCAGTTTAAGTTACTATTCAGATGGCTGAGATAGGAAGTTTTACAACAGATTTTTTTATTAAGTGAAGTGTCAGCTTGGGTAAGTTGTGATAGGAAGTAACTTGGAGCTTTGAGAGTATTAGGAGTTTTTAATGTCTGCTTCAGAAAAGTATATGAAAATTAGTAGTATGGATGTCTGTGCACATGTGTAGAAATTTTAGAGGAGCCCAAAATCAAGAGTCTACAAAATACTGACAAGTTGTAAGTAATCTCACAGATATAGACTACATAATTGAAATTGTGTACCATTGTTTATCTTCCTCTAATGATTCAGCCTTATCACAGTTCTCTAGAGCAGTGCTTCCTAAGTAGGGATGATTTTGCTCTCTGGAAGACATTTAGCAATGTCTGAAGAGATTTTTTGATTTTCATGACTGGTGGATGGGAGATGTGCTGTTGATACCTAGTGAGTAGAGGCCTGGGATGCTGGTAAACATCCTACATGGCACAGGATTGTCCCCCACAAGAGAGAAGTAGCTGGTCCAAAATAGCAGTAGTGCTGGAATTGGGAAATTCTCCTCTATTGCATGAGTATGTTTTTATATTTTTAAAAATTTTCTGTTGTAATGCTTTGAATATTTGCTTTTCTGCTCTCTACCCGCTTGAGAGAGGACAGTGGACCGAGCTTTGCAATCGGAATCTCCAAATTAGGAGGGAGTAGTGATACATAAATAAGTTGGCTATTCAGTTAGCAAGCCAGCATATCTTCACTTTAAGCAAATTCTAAAGAGTCCAGTTATCCTGCACCTTGATATACATTGGAAAGCCTTCAAGAGACATAAATCATTCCATCTTGTAGATTTCTAAGCCCTTTTCCTTATTTTTTTCATAGCAATAGAAAGTTCCTCACCTGAATTTTTTCCTTTATTAGTGTCTTACTGCCATTGACTTTTATCCTAGAATTATTTCAGAGTCTTCCTCAAATAGAGGGGCCTGTTTTTCAGTAAAATTGCTTTTATGAATATTTTAATTTAAAGGCAAATTTGTTCTTCAATTTTAAGGAAAATGTATGTTAAACTGTTAGGGTTCTCATAT
Organism: Vulpes vulpes; assembly: GCF_048418805.1. NCBI lineage: Eukaryota > Metazoa > Chordata > Mammalia > Carnivora > Canidae > Vulpes > Vulpes vulpes. The sequence goes on from NC_132785.1 coordinate 9,774,798, forward strand.
TACCGGGGTAAACCATTTATAACTTATTATCTTTTATTCCGTTTGGTATAATAGGAAGTTTGGTTTCATTTACTAATTTGCATAATATGTTATTCAAATCTATAATTTTTTTTTAAAGATTTTATTTATTCAGTTGGGACACAGAGAGAGGCAGGGACATAGGCAGAGGGAGAAGGAGACTCCATGCAGGGAGCCCAATGTGGGCCTCGATCCCAGGACCCTGGGATCATGACTGAGCCAAAGGCAGACACTCAACCACTGAGCCATCAAGATGGCCCCAAATCTAGGATTTTGATATAATTGTTCCCCCCAATAGAATGAATGTGTGTGTGTGTGTGTGTGTAGGTATTAGTTAAGGCCTATATAGTTGATTTTCACTTATAAAATACTAGAAAATTTCATTTTAAGAAATTTTTATTTTTCAGTAATCTTGCCTGCAATTTGTTTGAATTTGCAAACTTTTGTTTAGAGTACTTTTAATAATTTTTAACATCATATTGGATTAGACCCTGTGCTGTTTAGATAGATTTATTGTTCTGAGTCTTTAAAGATTAGTAATTTGTTTACATACATGTTTACATTGCTGTGTCTAAATGTATAGTTCACCATCTGTAGTGTCTTGATTGCCATGGAATTGGGAGATAGGACAGAACTGCACAAAGTGCAAAGGTTTTTTGGTCTTGGTAGAAATGGCATGGTAACGGAAAGGCTACTGAGAGAATAGTAGAATAAGTAGGTAGCTGCATTTAGAGAACAAACCTGGGGGTCAGGAGAGGCTTCTAGACCTTGGTCCAGCTGTTCGGTACCAGACTTCCATCCCAAAACACTGATGGTGTATTGGGATTTTTTTTTTTTTTAATTTAAGGATTTTATTTATTTATTCATGAGAGACACAGAGAGAGGGAAGCAGAGACACAGGCAGAGGGAGAAGCAGGCTCCATGCAGGGACCCCGATGTGGGACTCTATCCTGGGTCGCCAGGATCACACCCTGGGCTGCAGGCGGCGCTAAACCGCTGCGTCACCGCGGCTGCCCGGTGTATTGGGATTCTTTTTTTTTTTTTTTTTTTTAAGAGAGAGGCAGAGACACAGGCAGAGGGAGCAGCAGGCTCCATGCAGAGAGCCTGATGCGGGACTCGATCCCAGGTCTCCAGGATCATGCCCTGGGCTGCAGGCAGCGCTAAACCGCTGCGCCACCAGGGCTGCCCTGGGATTCTAATTCAGGTCTGATTCTGTTGTGTGAGAGGAAGCTCCTTTAACAGACAAAGGGTGGGGGAAAATGTAGATTATTTGTATTTGGGAACCAGTAAGGTTGACTGTGGTTAAAACCAATTTTTTTTTTAACTGAAATTCTTCAAGCTGAATACTTAAATGTTAAACGTGTTAGTATGTTTATAATTGTAATATTATGGTTGCTATAAACTCTGTTAGGATAAGTATTTTTGTCTAATTTTCTGCTGAATTCCCAGTGCCTGAAGCACTGTTTGTTTTTTTTTTTTTTTTTTTCTGAAGCACTGTTTGGAACATGTATATATTCAAGAAGTATTTGTCGAATGACTGTATTAGGTGGTGCAGATGATTGATGATACACTATGTTTTTTCTAGGTGCAGATCCTGATTTCACTGTCTGGATCAAAAAGTGTCAAGAGGCTCAGAATGGTAAATATATAGGTTTTCCATGTCTTTCAATTTTCAAAGAAGTAAATATTTGACATTTTGGATTTAAACAGATTGTTCTAGGGCAGCCGGGGTGGCTCAGAGGTTTAGCTCCGCCTTTGGCCCCGGGGTGTGATCCTGGAGACCCTGCATGGAGCCTGCTTCTCCCTCTGCCTCTTTCTCTCTGTGTCTCTCATGAATAAATAAATAAAATCTTAAAAAAAAAAAAAAAGGAGATTTGAATGGATTTGTTTCACAGTTGTATTACCAGTAAGAAGTTACTGAAGAGTCTTCAATGACTCCAGGATGCAAAATTAAACTACTTTCTTTTATTTGGAATGTATGGAAAATAGGTTTATGTAATCAATATATGTGTGTGCTACAGAAGTCATGTATGTAACTTTGCCTATAAATCTGCTGTTAACTGGAAATGTTTTCCTTTTATGTTTTTAATAGGATCACAGTCTGAGGTGGTAAGTACAAAATTTTTATCCTTCATGTTCTCACTTATAATTTTGCCATATTTACTTGAGACTGGCCTCTGAATGATCTTTCTTTTGCTTAGATTGTAAGCAATTCCGTGTAAATATTTTTTCCTTTAGTAAGTGAAATTAATACCATTTTTGGTGAAATAAATATACAGGTTTATAGTCATAAAAATTACTGGGCTTGTTTAATGTGTGATTCAAGTTGATTTGGCATATTTTAGTATGGTCAGGGTGGTTACTTTTTATCTTTTCCTTGCTGAAAAGTCCTCACATTTAGGTTTAATGTCTGCCTTGGAAGCACTTTCAGGATTTATCATGGTGTACTAAGAACACAAAAGTAAAGTAAAATTTGGAAATGTTTATCACTGTCCAATTCAGTTTCACATTTGTTATTTTGGACATGAAGATTTCCAAGTCTTTTCAGTTATTATAAACTATGGTGGAGTTGAAAGTTGATTTTTTTTTTTTTTAACCGATTAGGTTTATATATAACACACACAGTTACATTATGGCTAGTGGTTTTTAGCAGTGATCATGTGAAATTCAGTCAGGAGATAATGTGTGTAGTCTTTATGAGTGGTTACTTAACCCATTTGGATCTCTTTGTGTCTGAAGATGATTGACATCTTTGTCTTCCAGAATTACATTGTGACACTGAGAAACTATTTTATTTGCGCTTGCTTCATTTATAAACTGGCCCAATAGAGCTAATCTACTTCAGGCAGGTTGTTGTGAGCATCAGGCCAGAAATGTTTATATATATATAGTGACTGGAGTTTTGAACATCACCAAAAGTGAACCCTGCCTCTTATCCCTGTACCTCAAAGGCTTGTCCATAGTCCTAAGGATGATGGATGAGGGAAGTACTTAAAAGTTGGCTTCCTTTGGAGTACCTGGGTGGCTTAGTTGGTTAAGCGTCCGACTCCTGATGTAGGCTCAGGTCATGATCTCAGGGTCATGAAATCCAGCTCCGTGTCAGGATCCATGCTTAGTGCAGAGTCTTACTGTCCCGCCTACCCCCCGCCCCCAATAAATAAAATCTTTAAGTACGTAAATAAAAGTTGGCTTCCTTTGCCTGCAGGTTTTTTTTTTTTTTTCTTAAATACTATTATATTTGGGATTGGAACTATTTCTGAAAACAACAGAATAGCATTTGAATGGTACTTTGTCTAGTAACACAAACAGCTGTTTAGCCACAATGAATTTTGTTATTGCTGTGGTTCACACTAGTTTAATCTTTGTACCAAGGTGAACTGGAATAGTCTGTTCTAGTCATTATCTCTACTTGATCACCTGGATTCAGGTATTTCTCAGTGGTTAACACTGGAGAGTAATTCTGAGTTAGACTCAAATGGGTTTTATTATCTTCTTCTAAATTTCATCTCTTAACTATCATTTAGGGACAACTTAGAGGTCACTTACGACTCAGGGCAAGTTCTTTAATAAGTCTTAACTGGTACATGTGTAGTTTAGGAAAGTAGGTATTGACCAAGAGCTGTTTCTTGATCGATGATGTAGAATGTTGCCGAGAGACCATAAATGGAGTAAGGTGTTATCTGGAAGGCACCATGGAAATGTTCCTTCATACGTTCCAGAGTAGCGGTTGATGCCATTGTTAAGTCTGTTAAGTCTGTTAATACTGTTTCTAAAAAAAAATTTTTTTTTTAATGTCATTGTTATTTTTGGTGTAGAGAGACTTGGAACTCGACTTTTAAGTGTAGCCTTTTCCAGTCTTCCCCTTAGAAAGTTTTTTGGGTTTTATTTATTTTTATGTTATTTTATTTTTTACTTCAATTTAGTCAACATATAGTGTATTGTTAGTTTCAGAGGTAGAATTTAGTGATTCATCAGTTGCGTATAACACCCAGTGCTCATTCCATCAAGTGCCCTAGTTAATGCCCAGCACCCAGTGCTCCATCCCCCTATCCACCTCCCCTCTAGCAACCCTCAGTTTGTTTCCTATAGTTAAGAGTCTGTATGGTTTGTTTTCATCTTTTTACTTTCCTCTTTGCTTTTATTTTAGAAGAAAAATCTTTTTTGAAGTTTTAATTCCTAAAATTATAAAAAATGTTGAACGTTCTAATATTTTGTGAAGGCTAGTATTATTTAGCAATTAATGGATACCATGCTTTGTTTTTGAGGAATATTTTCATGTAATTACTCCATATCAAAGTAACCATAGCACTGCGTAAATTAACAATACGTGCATTTTAATACACAGTTGCTAATTTGTAAAAATTTCTTTCAACTTGCCAAAATCAGTCTGATTCTCAAAGGACTCATCAGTCAAAAATCAAGTAAGTGTTTCTTCTTCATAAAATAATGTATAATAAATATGCCCAAAGGGAAAAAATCCTGTTCTTTAATAATAATAAGCAAGTCCTTATCCTGTGATTTTCAGTGGTTTTTAGTTTTTTTAGAAATTGTGTTTAGCTTGGAAAAACTAATTCTAAGGCTGTTTACTGATTGATATTAGTGTTTATATTAAGGTTAAATTCAAATCACTTCTCCATTTTAAAGTTGCTTCATCTGGTTCCATATTATGTCACCTTTCCATGTATGGCAAGAACCTCTTCCAGTAATTATTACACGGGTAAATTAGTAGTAGGATTGTCAAATTGTAACTACCTTTTATATTTTAGAGTAAATTTTTAATAGTAATTCTACATGAGTTGATAGTGACTGTTGCTCAAGGCAACAGGGTAATGAATTTAGCATCTAGCAAATATTTGAATTTATTTTTAATTATTCCTTAGCCACGTGTACAACTTGTATTTTTAGGACTGTAACAGAAAAAAACACAAGGCATTGATCTGGAGCTTTATATCCTTACTGAATTTCAGAGGGAAACAGATTCTTAAAGTTCATTTCTTTAATCAAGCTGCATTTTAATTACCTAAAATGGCTTGGAAATGTTAAAACAGAACAACCTATTCGTGCTCTTTCTGGGGAGATTTAGGGTGACTTTCCAAGTACCAAGTAGACAAGGAACTTTGACTAGCTTGGTGGCAGGAGCAGGTGTAGAACACAAACATCAAGTAATAATTACGGTGTTTGGAGCATAAAATTATCCAAAATTGATTTAATACTGTTATTGTGTACCAGGCATTGTGGTTAGTCCTAGAAATATAATAGTGGCAGGGTAGATAAGTAGCTTTGCCTCATGGCATTTATAATCTAATATAGTCACATTTGAAGTGAGGATCCCTACATTTTTAGAGCCTTCTGTGGGAAAGATACACATAATTAGAATCTCTAGGCACATTAGTTTTCCCATGTACCTTGAGACCGAAAGAAGATACTGTATTTAATGTTTTGCCTGGCCAGAATGAGTTAAATTTTAAGTTATTTTAATTTTAGTTCATTTGCTTCTGTTCCCCGTGTTCAGGGCTGTTGGCCCTAGCTAGCTTCAGTTAAGAGATTTTTGGAGTGTGGAGTCCAGCTGACCGGGTTCCAGTGTAACACCTGCCGCTGATTGACGGATTGCTTTGCCCTTCTGGGCTTTTCATCTGTAAAAAAGGGATAGAAGTGCTTCTTCTTAGTATTAGGTTGAAATGAAAGTGTAATGCTATTAATGATATAACGGTTAGCTGTTAAGAGTAAATTTCATCTTCAGCATTAGCTTAAGCACAATATTAGAGATATAAATCAGAACCCAGAAAATCATGTATGTATTTAAGTCTCCTGGAAAGGTTTGAGGCATCATACCCTACTGTTCTTTTTCATTAGTACAGATCAACGAAAATTAGTTATATAAAACTGTTTCTGTGACTCACTATCTGCTTTGCTAATTTGTTCCTCAAGGTGGAGCTCTTGTTGTTTATCAGACTGTAGTTTTTAATCTTGTCAAAATGTAAAGCAGCAGCTTTAAGAAAATTAGATGTTCTGAGGTGTTTTTTTTTTTTCTTTTTTAATAGGTATGACTGGTATCAAACAGAATCTCAAGTAATCATTACACTTATGATCAAGAATGTTCAGAAGAATAATGTAAATGTGGAATTTTCAGAAAAAGAGGTTATAATCTTTGAACCATTTTTTGTTTTGAGATTAAGTACTTTTATTTGCAAATATAGTATATTGCAGAATAATCTATAGCAGTATATCAGATATATCATTTCTTCCTGAGACATAGAGAATGCTGATGAAGATCTGAAGCATTGCTTTTCAGCTTGAATGATTTTACATTTTGAGACTAAAGTATACTGTAGATTATGTAGATTATAGCTAGATGTTTGTTTTCTTTTTCTTTAGATTTAAAATTCAAAGGAGAATTTGGTTGATAAATATAAAAGACATTAGTAAGATATATGATTTGGCTACCTTTGTGTGGTATACTTTATGAAAAAGGTCTTATTTGTTGTATGATTTATAGGTCTTTGAATTTACTTAACCACATTAAATTAGTGTGACTTTAATAACTTGTTTTTTTTAGCATTTAGTAGAAAACTTTAATGATACTTTAGTGGTAGAAGTGTTTTGCATATGAATACTTTCTTTTGTTATAAATTGTATTGTTTTGCTCTTATATCTTAAGTTTTCTAGAGACTTAAATGTTATATACATGTTTGAAACATACTATTTTCTGCTTATTTAATTATGTCTGTGAGAATCCATGTAAAGGTTATCATGTAGAAAGGATGGTTTTGCATTTTTTAAGTCTGATATTCCATATAGAGTGTTTAAAGTAATCTGCAGTGGTATTGAAATTCTGTAATTATGTTCAGTGTAAGTATTTTATGTTTCATTATATAAATTTATGAACTGTGCTGCTAATTTTGTATTTATTAGTTGTCTGCTTTGGTGAAACTTCCTTCTGGAGAGGATTACAATTTGAAACTGAGACTTCTTCATCCTATAATACCAGAACAGAGCACATTTAAAGTACTTTCGACAAAGGTAAGACAATTTTTAAAGAGTCGTCAGTAGCGAGGGGATCTGGCTGGCTCTGTTTTAAGAGCATAAACTCTTGATCTTGGGGTCATGAGTTCAAACCCCCCATCGGGTGTAGAGATTACTTAAAAGTAAGTGAGTAAAAGAGTTGTCGGTAGTAATACTTTAAATATATAGAAATACTGGTCAACTAATCACCCATGTGATTATAAGCCTATAGATCCTTTTAAGCACACATCTTCAAATTCAAAGGGACAGGTAAATAAGGACCATAAATTTTGAGTAACAGTTTTCCCCTCCCTATATTCTAGGGCAATGGAATATAAAAATCAATTTAACCTCAATAGTGTTTGTATACTTAGATTGGTATAATATTTATTAAAGAGGTTTTCAAAAAAGATGAAAGCCTCTTTTTAAGATTTGATACCAACAATGTTCTTCTCTTGAACTTGTCTGTTTGTATGTACAAATACTTTGTCACCCTGCCTACACAAAAATATGAACTACTATGAAGAGGAATCTGCTCTTTGTTTTTTAACTAAGCTGAATTTTAGAATACTTTGTTGTGATAAAATAATGAATATAATTTAAATTACATTTTGAGTAATTATATAACTTTTAGATTACTTTATATTTTCAAAAAGAAGTAAAATATGCAATAGAATTAAAATTCATGTAACGCTTTAAATAGTGATCAAAAGATGCAGATAGTATAATTAAGTTGGACAAGTACTCAGTTGAAAAATAAAAAAATCTGACTCTGGCTCTTTGCTTGCCTTATAAATTTAGACTAGTGACAAAATTATTATAGGACTAAATTTCACTCTTTAAAAATGAGAGATACGGACTAAGTGAGCTCTGAAATTTTTCATCTATAAAATTGTATGAAGGTGTATAATGAATTAATGACAACAGATGATATAAGTGGACTTTTTCCATCACTACACCTTCTTTATACACATGTCTTACAACATTCTATGTTAGTAACTATTGAGTTTTAGTTCTAAGGATGTGTGAATTTTCCTATCCTAGGATAGATTCAGGATTGGCCCGTGTACGGGAGAATTTCATAGCTGGGCCTACAGAAAGAAGACGATACCTGCAGAGCATTTGAGCACAAGTGCAAAGTTAAGAAGTGGTAGTTTTTTGCATCTAGTTAGAAGTGATTTGGCCACTTACTGATTTGAAGATTATAAAGTACAGCGCTGTTAAATTATGAGTGGAGAGAAGAAATTGTTGTTTGGATGATAGAAAGTGAGAAAAGGGATAAAATCTTAAGCCAGATTTTAGTCTTACTGACCCCATCCACATAGTGTAGAATTTGTTTAATAAAAGAAGTGTAAATAATCAACCACAAAACTCTAGCTAGATTTGAGAGGTCAGAAAATTATGAGTTTGGCATTTTTGTACATATTTTTATCAACAGGTTGTTAATGCATGTTCTTTTGAAGTAGTTTAAATGGAAACTGATTAATGTGACTAGATTGTAAATGACTTAAAAACATGTGTGTTACTCATCTAATTTATGGACAAATAGAATGTGGTGATAAATGCACAAGTCTGTGTGGCTAGAATTTTGGATGTTAACAAAGCCCTGTTATCTCTCATTCTTTATTCTCCTTTGACTCTTGAGTGCTTGTTGATTCAAATCATTCTGCCCCTCTGCTGTATTCCCAGTTGCTGTTTTGTCCCTTTCTTCTTTCTTTAAGTGCTACATAATAACTACTTTACTTTTTTGTATAGGAGTTTATGTAAACATTTTATTTCTCTTGCATTTAGTCTGTGAGGATAAGAAGCATATCATATTTGTGTGTTTATATGCTCCAAAAGAGAATGCTCCAGTTAACTCTACAAACAATGAGTAATTTTTTAGTATAAGTATGTTCCATGGGCACCTACGTAGCTCACTTGTTTAAGTGTCTGCCTTCAGCTCAGGTCATGATCCTGGGGTCCTGGGATCAAGCCCCACATTGGGCTCCCTGCTTAGTGGAGAGGCTGTTTCTCCCGCTCCCTGCCCCCACCACATTCTCTTTCTCTCCCAAACAAATAAATCTAAAAAAAAAAAAAAGTGTTGCATTTGCTAAATATGCCTAGCCCTGTGCATTGTACAGTTGAAATAATTGTACTTAATTTTATCTTAAAAGGAATGAAAGTTTTGAATCTTTCTCATACGGCTTAGATTGTTATAATACTGAAAAAATATTTTGTGGGTTACTGAGGCTTACTTAGTGATGATGCTAAGAGAAAAAGTAATTTACTCTTGATGTGTATTCATGTCTTGACTCCTTTATGTGAGAAGAAGATGATTCTGCTTAGAAAAGTCTGCTTAAATTAGAGATTCTGTAAAATCTATGCTTTTTAAAGTGGCTATTTCTTTGCTCTGAGAATCCATTTTTTTCTTTTCCATATTCAAGGTTGAATAAATGTTGCATATTCATGTATAATCATTAGTTAAGTGTTATTAATTTAAGTGAAATATGATTTGCAATGAAAATAAAAGATGGAGGACTCTTAATGAAATAGCATTTCTTAATCAAATATTTCACAATGTCACATATGTTTTTCCAAGTCAGAATTCATATTTTTTTCAGTACCTCTGATAGTTATTTCTACCTTTTTATTGAATACCAGCTTTAATATCTGCCTCTTAATTCATTTTATTTTTTAAGATTTTATTCATGAGAGACACAGAGAGAGAGGCAGAGACACAAGCAGAGGGAGAAGCAGGCTTCATACAGGGTGCCTGACGTGGGACTGGATCCTGGGTCTCCAGGATCAGGCCCTGGGCCGAAGGCGGCGCTAAACTGCTGAGCCACCCGGGCTGCCCTTAATTCATCTTCTTTATTAAGAAACTGTAGTGTTTCTTTTGTTCTGTCTTGTTAATTTCATGACACTATACTCAAAATTGCAGGATTATAACTTCAGTGATGGCAATGCTATGAAATAATTCATTTTAAAGAATATTTACTCCTCAAAAATTAGAATTTTCAAAATCCTTTGGAGTAAATTCACCCTTGTAGAGATGTTCTTCAGGGCATCTGGCTGGATCAGTTGGTGGATTGTATGACTCTCAGTCTCAGGATTGTGGGTTCAAGTCCCACATGGGTGTAGAGATTATTTAAAAATACAATAAAAAAAGAAATGATCTTCTATTCTTAGTTTTAGTCAAAGCAATTTTTTTGTATTATATCTATATAAAACACAAAGGCTTTTAACTGGAATTGTGGGAAGTAATATGTGTGTCTTTACTTGGAGACAATAGCTCCCTTCTCCCCTCTTAACCAAATAAAATTTGAGAAGTTTTAGAGTGAATTCCTTTTCTTAATATTCATAGAAAAATCCTGATTATGATGATGTGATAGAGTTGGAGAATCTGGGCAGGATACTACTGCTTTTTTAAACAGATGTAGGGGTTTTGGGATTGCTTTGTATCTTTTTTTATTTTTTATTTATTTATTTATTTATTTTAGAGGGAACACATGTGAGCAGGGAGGAGAGGCCTGGAGGGAGGGAGAAAGAATCTCTAGCGGACTCCACACTAAGTGCAGAGCCTAACTCAGGGCTCAGTTGTGTGAACCTGAGATCATGATCGAAGCTGAAAATCAGGAGTCAGATGCTTAACTGATTGAGCCACTCTGGTGCCCCATGTTTTATGTCTTCTTGATACAGTGTGAAGGTAATAGGCTTTTTTTTTTTGATAAGTAATTAGTTCCCAATAATCTACAAATTGTTTTTGAAGTATATTCTTGCTACCTTCTCTACTAATGCATATTTATATATTTTCAAAAGAAAAGGATTTTACTGTAAATACAGTGTCTATGGCTGTCTTTTTATTTTAGTTTTTAAAGATTTTGTTTATTTGACACAGAGCAAGCATCCCTGCACAAGCAGGAGGAGTGGCAGAGAGAGAAGCAGGCTTCTGAGCAGAGAGCCCAATGCAGGGCTCGATCCCAGGACGCTGGGATCCCAGCAGTTAGCTGACTGAGCCTCCCAGGCACCCTTATAGCTTTCTTTTTAAATTTAGCTGTACGTTTTGGATAATTTTTTTTAAGGTTTTACTTATTTATTTATCAGAGACAGAGAGAATGGCAGAGACATAGGCAGAGGGAGAAGCAGGCTCTCCGCAGGAGCCCAATGTGGGACTCGATCCGAACCCCAGGATCACGCCCTGAGTCAAAGGCAGATGCTCAACCACTGAGCCACCCAGGTGTCCCACATTTTGGATAATTTGTTTCATGCCGTTAAGTATTCTACAACAAATATTTCACTGTCTGCATTTTATTTAGCCCGACCCATACTGTTTGACCTGTGCAGAATTGTAGTAGGTAACTGTTTGCTGTGTATTAGCCCATGTAATCCTCACAAATACTGCCTGATGTGTAGGTATTTTTATCATCTATTTACAGGTATAAACTGAACCCAGAGATGTTAAATAATTTGTCCAGATTTTTTAGCTAATTATAATGATGAAGATAATGGTAATAGCAGTCAGTTATTTGCCAGACACAGTGCTCTGTTCTTTTCATAGATGGTATCATTTAACTCTTGTAAGTGTATGTGCTACTGAAGCGAGCACTCATTTAACCCTCATAAGAACCCTAAATGAAGTAGACCCTATTAATCACTTTTTACGGGAGAAATAGAGGCTCAGTGAGATTAGCTACTTGTTCGTGGTCATATTTCCAATAAGTAGCACCTATTTATGACTCTTCACTGAAATTACACAATTGATAGTTTTCGTCTTGTTTTCAACCTCTGCTTATTTCTCAGGAAATAAGTAAAACATCTGGCGGTAAAATACTTCCAGCAAGTTGCATATCTTATCTGTCTCATCTGTAAAATATGGTTGATAATCTTTTTTTAATAGGATTGTTCTATTAAGTCAGGTGATGTACATGATGCATGCAAGGTATATAATAGTGCTCAATAAATATTGCTGCTATTATTAGATTTTTATTCTGGTTATAAATCCAATGAATGAATATCATAGAAAATTTGGAAAAATACAAAAGAGCTGAGAAAGTAATCATTCATTCTCACTACTAATGACATATATGGCCTAGTTCTAGGAAGCTAGACTATTTTCCTGTATTGAGATCTTTCACTACAGGTGATACATACTGCAATTTTTTGTTTATGGGAATATGTCTTCTCATTACTTTCTTTAAGAAGAAGAGAGTTTGGGACACCTAGGTGGCTGAGTGGTTGAGTGCCTTCAGCTCAGGGTGTGATCTCAGAGTTCTGGGATTGAGTCCAACATTGGGCTCCCTGCTGAAAGCCTACATCTCTCTCTGTGTCTCTGTCTCTTTCTCTGTGTCTCTAATGAATAAATAAGTAAAATCTTAAAAAAAAAAAAAAAAGGGAACAGTGTTTGTATTCTTATATGTATTATCACAGTGCCTAGTCCAGAGTAGGCTCTCAGTAAATATTTGAATTGTGATATTAGAACTTGGGTGAATTTTCAGCTTTTTGTCATTAATTACTGTCTTCTGCATTTTAAAAAATGACTACAATGATTTGAGCATAAAAATAAAAATGGTCGATGTGCAGTATGGCTTTAGGAAGACCGAGTTTACTCTTTTCAGATGAAGCAGTTAGATACAGCTATTAAGTGTGCAAAGAGCTGAGTAAGAGAACATTGAGAAAATTACATCCTAAAGGTCAGAAACAATTACTTAATGACTATAGCCTTGAAAGAGATGGTTGTCAAAACTTTGCCAGAAGAAAAAGAAGTTTAGCAGTAAACTGCCACAGCTCTCTAGTCTCTGAGAAAGATGTCTTCACTGTCAATCTGGCAATAAGTGGGAGCTTTACCCCTCTCCTGAGAAGGTGGTGTCTGGATGCCATTGTCCCTTTTGGAGTAATGGCTTCCTTTTAAATCTGAAGTTTGAAGTATATATCAAATATAAAAAGTATTTGTGTAAAGAATTTAGAGGTGGATGGTAGTATGCAAAACATTGAACAATAATAACCTGGAAGAGCAGGGATTCTTACTAGTAATCTGTGTACTGCTTTGGGATATTATTGAAAGCCTTCCTTGTGCATACGAGTGGAACATTCAAACCAAAGTTTTAAGTTAACTTTTAAATGAGTTTTGAGTTAAATGCAAATAGAAAAGCTTATTAATTGTTGGAATAAAAATATCTGAAATTGGGCTTGTAACTCTAGAGGTACCTGCCAAAGTCATGAAAACTTAAAACTTCATTTTTAAAAGCATATATAAGCACTGAAAGTGAAATAGGTGTAAAAAGAAAGTCACAGGAAATTAGTTCCCCCCACTTTTATTTTTTTAAAAAGCTAATTAAGTGTGGTTTATTATGTGCAGCTATTTTAATGAATGGATTAAATATAATTTTAAGTTCAGGTCAGCTTGTCTCACTTGATTCAGGGTTTTTACTAAGAGCTTTGACTTTGGCCTTACAAAGGCTTCTTTGTTCATGCTGCACAATTACTCAGGTTATAGTGGCTTTGAGGAGATGTGAATGTTAGTGTCTGCTGCTCTTTAGGCGAAACAAGGAACTTTTTATAGACTTTGTAAGTATAGGAACATGAGGTATGAATATAGGGTGCCCTGAAGCAGAGGTTAGTTAAGGATAGTGTTGATGTACACACTGCTTGCCAAGTCTTCATTTCCAGATGAGTTGAAAAAGGAGCAAGATGCAGTTTTAAATTTTAGGGTGATAATATCCCTTTTCAGTAACTGCTTGCTGTGTCATTGCCAGCTATTAGATTTTTGCCTGTTTGACAAATATTCCAGCAGTGACAAGTTCAAATTACTGGATTACTATCACTTAATACTGTGTATGAGAAAATATTGGTAGTATTTTATTTTATAAAAATTAGTCATCATTTTAGAGAATTCTAGAGATTATTATAGTTTTATTTAGAATTTAAACACATAAATTACGTTAAAAATACTGTACTTTTGGCCTCTTTCCCAGTGACATTTGTTTCATGGTGTTTTTCATTATGAAAACAGTTTCTTGTTACATTTTTGTGCTAAAGAAAATACATATACTCAGATCACACCCCTTCTATACCATCACTTCATGTCTGGTTAAAAGTATTAGCAGATTTCTCTATTAGTCTTTTGTTAAGGTATTTTAAAATGCAAATTTTAAGGATTCTATCACTAAATGCAAGTGGTAGATTACCAGTAATTGCTAGTTGGAGTGATTTATCTGATTTAAAGGAGTCTCAAAGAACCAGAGTGAATAGGCTTGTCTTTTAGTTACATTTGTCTTTTGATTTTTTTTTCCTATTTACAAAAGTAAATCCTTTTCTTAGAAAAAAATTAGAATATTCTATTTAAAAAAAAAAGAATATTCTATTTTGAGGGGCACCTGGGTGGCTGAGTTGGTTGAGCATTTCAACTTTGATTTCAGCTCACACTCTGTGCTGGGTGTGGAGCCTGCTTGGGATTTTCTCTCTGCATCTCCCTAAGCCCCTCCCTCCGCTCACACTTCTTCTGTCTCTAAATAAGATCTTTAAAAAAAAAATTCTACTTTGGTTCTTCAACTGTTGCATAATAATTATGTTTAGTAAACTAAGTGCTAGAGCACCTGGGTGGCTCAGTTAAGCATCTGCCTTCAGCTCAGGCCATGATCTCGGGGTCTTGGGATTGTAACCCCGAGTCAGGCTTCATGATCAGTGAGGAGTCTGCTTCTCTCTCTTTCTCTGCCTCTGTCCCCCACTTGTGCATGTGCACGCTCTCTCTTAAATAAAATCTTAAAAAAAAAAAAAAACTATTAACTGCTGATTTTGCTAGGCTAAAAATGGGAGAGTGAGTATTATTTGAATAAGGAAAACTAAAGGTAGATGAAGGTGCTCTGTGAGTATCTGTTAGAGTTAAGGGTAGACTCTAGGGGACCAGCCTTGATTAGAGAGTTGAAGATGCTCTTAATATTTCATTTTAATAAGTGAAGCTAGTTTAGCATTCAGAAGCTCTTCATAGTTTGCCCTACACCTTTTTAATCTATATTTTTTACTGTTCTAACATAAATCCTAGACGACTTGAGACAAATTGGTCTTGTCTGTACTCCCTGATGTACTGTGTCCTTTGAAACCTTAGGGCTCTAGTTTTAGGCTGTTCATATTGAGGCTGAAGACTTCTCCCTTCCACCGTTGCAAATGCTTCTGCCCCTCAAAGCTCTTCAAGGTGTGCTGAAACTTTTTCTTTTCACACCTAGATGTGATCTTTGCTAAGCTTTTAGAACATTTATTTGACTCTTGATCAACTTTCTTCTAGTATTTCGCCTACTTCCAGATGGTCAAGAACATGTTTCTTTAATATTTAAAAAATCCACCACATCCCTGATGATTACAACTTGCTCATACTAGGTATTTAATAATTATAGAGTGAATGATTATAAAAATTTTAGCATTTGTATTATTTTTACACAATGATACAAATCTGTCCACTCTCAAATAGGTTAATGCACATGCAAATGTAGTAATTCTTCTATATTTTTTTAATATTTTAAAATTTATTTTAGAGAGTCTGAGCAGAGGGAGGGGCAGAGAGAGAGAGGGAGAGAAACAAAGAGAAGCAGACTCCCTGTTGAGTGCAGAGCCTGGCTAGGGGCTTGATCTCAACAACCAGAGCTGAGATGAAGAGTCAGAGGCCTAACCCACTGAGCCACACAGGCATCCCTGAAGTAACTCCTTTAGATCAGGGTTTCTCAGTAGGGGGCACTGTTGACATTTTGGGCTGGAAAATTCTTTTTTGTGGAAAATTCTTTTTATGTTATTGGATGTTTAGTAGTATCCTTAACTCCCTCCCAGGTATGATGAGCAACGATATCCATAAACATTGCCAAATCACCCCTGGTTGAGAACAGTGTACTGGAAGAAAAAAGCATATGGATTTCAAGACTTTTAACTATAGCTTATAGTATGTATATGTTGTTTTTGAAGGGTGGCTTTTAAGTACGAACAACATGTTTCAAAGTTCTTCGCATTTAACCTTATGTATAATTTAAAGAAGTTATCTCAAGGGCACTATTAATTTTTATAAAATTTTATGACTTAAGGAAATTACATTTGTTTTTACTGTTCTGTATATTTTACATTGAATAATAAATTTTATTTGGTGTTTCCTCCAGATTGAAATTAAAATGAAAAAGACAGAGGCTGTGAGATGGGAAAAGCTAGAGGGGCAAGGAGATCTGCCTAAACCAAAACAGTTCATAGCAGGTTTGTTTTCTGGCCTTAATGAGCTTTAAATTCGCAATGTTTTATATAGTTGAAGTTAAATAGTAATGAGCATTCTTTCTACTTTCATTATTTATGTTCCCAAGAAAAGGTACATTGAGTGCAATAAGATTGCTCTGTAATGAATGCAAATTAGCCTTTCATGTGAAGATTCTAACTTCTTAAACTCAGAATACAAATGAATGGAAGCAGAAACTCTGAGGGGGTTGGGATTATATTGTTTACCTCCTCAGTGTATGACATTAGTTGGGGGTTGTTTTTGTGTGTTGCCCTTGCCTATTGTTTCTGGGTTGTAAATGAATTAGAGGTTTATTCTGCTGAAATATTTTCCTCTTCTCTCTCCCTTTTATTTATTCCTTTCTGTTCTATTGATATTGTCAGGTCATTTCCTAGTATTTTGGGGCTTCTAACCCATTTCACTATATTGCTGAAATATCTAACCCATTTTGTTATATTGCTCTTAAAGAGTAAAATACTTAATCTATTTCTATATTTACTCTTAAAGAAGTGCTTACAAACAGGTCGTGAAAACCTAAGAAAAGCCTCAGAGAAGAGTGGAAAGCTAGGGTTGGCTGTTTTTATCATGTAAGGAACAGACTACTTTATGTTCAGTTTTAAGCATATGCAATAGACAGGTGTTTTTCTTATGGGATAATTAACCTGTTAGATACTCCTAGAACTACACCTAAGAGTGTATTTTATAGCAGTGACCTCATTGATGAAGGAGAGAAATTTCTTTTTGGTTAAATATTCGGATTTGATCACTAAAATGAGTTAACATTGTATTTCAGCTACTTTTAGATTTTTCACTACTTTTTGTAACAGAAAACAGATTTCCTTGTGGCATCTTATAGAAAACACTGAGTTAGCCAACAAACTATTCATTTTATTTTTATTTTTATTTTTTTTTTCATTTAATTTTTATTTTGAAATAATTTTAGGTGCCCCAGAAGTTACAGAAATGATACAGGTTGTCATATACCTTTCACCTAGCTTCCCTGCATAATAACATCACAACTAGTCTATAGTATAATTAGCAAAACGAGGAAATTGGCATCAACAGATAATTTTTAAGGATTGAAATATTTAAAATTGGTATTTAAGCTCCTAAGCTTCTGCTTCAGTTTATTTGAAAGACATAGGAAAGATGTTACGTGCTTCTTTTGGGTCTGACTCCCAGAGATTTGGGGGCTGAGGTTTATCTATAGCTTAAAGCAATTTTTTAAAGGAACTCTTTAAATGTAGTATCTCAGTGAATACTAACAGCAGCCCTCTAGAATAGGCAGCCCTATTTTACAGGTTCTATAAGTAAGCAACTTGCTTAGGATCACCCAGCAGTTTTTATGGTCTTAAGCCTAACCCTCGTCTTCAGGGTCTGGATCTGGTTCTTACCTAAACTTAGTATGTGATATTGGTTGTTGCTACATCTTCTGACAATGGGGGAAAAATTATCTGTTGACAGGAGTATTTTGCAGTTACTTGCTTTTGTGATGCATGAACAAAGAAGTTAGGTTACCTGTCCATCCCTCAGTAGTTTTTCCACCATCTTTGGATGTTACAGTTTTTCTGAGATTAAATATAAAGATTTCTTTAGTGTTACTGAGCAGAGTTTTTCTAAACTCAATGCCTTAGATATTTCAGATGCTATTCCTCCTGTTCTATTTTTGTATGGAATTAGTATGCTTGTCAGATTGCTCTGTCCTGCAAGCTAGAAACTTGCAGATAAGGGCAAGTTGCTTAACCTGTCTGGGCCAGTTTTCTTATCTGTAAATTGGAGGTTAGAACTTGTGTTCTCATTCTTCTGGGGAGTCAGCATAAGGATTAATTAAACCAATGTTTTTTAGGCTCAATTTACCATGACACATATTTTTTTGTTTCTTTGGATTAATTAATAAACCAGTGTCTTTTTGGCTCAATTTACCATGACACACATTTTTTTTTCTTTGGTTACTAGTGAAAATGCACGTAAATGATAAGAGCAGGGATTCCTGGTAGAGGAAGGATAGATCGGAAAACTATGCTTACTCTAAAAAAAACTGTAGGGTGCTGTTTGGTTTTGTTTTGCTGGGGGGATAGGCAAGGAGAAAGTTGGTTTACAGGTGAAGAGAAGGGATGGAACAACAATGAACAGTTAATAGTTTCTTATTTCTGAACTGTTTTGAGGAAAGGGATATAGAGAGGCAGTAATGGAAGGAAGGACATTTAATTTGTCCTGATGTATTCACAGGAAAACTTTGAATAGGGTGTTTTTAAAGTTGTATAGCTACCTTGTCCAGTATAGTTGCCACATATACCTACTGAGCCTTTGAAAATGACTAGTCTGGATTGAGTTGTGCTGGCAGTATAAAATACCAGATTTTGAAAACTGTATGAAAGAAAGAACATAAAATGTCTTCATGTATTTATATGGATTCATGTTGACGTGATATTGTTTTGAATATATTAGGTTAAATAAAATATATTATTAAAATGCATTTCGCCTGATTCTTTTTAGTAACATGGCTATTAGAATTTTTAAATTATGTACGTGGTTCACATTTGTGTCCTGCATTCTTTCCATTGGAGAGTGAATAGAACTGCTCTTCAGCTACTACATAGATGATTTTTTAATTATTTGGATTCCATGATCTTGATTCCTTTAGTCTTTAAGGTAGCCTTGGCGGTGCCCTAAGCCCCTAGGCCAGTCAGTAGTCTCTCTGGCTGCAAGTAGGCTTCATTTACCCCAGTGTGCCCTACAAGTACACTTATTTTCTATGTGTATATGAGTGGGCATTGGACTCTAGATGATCACATGGTGTATTTTTCAACATTCAAGAATTCCTTATTATCTCCTTTGAGGCAGTCTAATATTTTAATTTGGGGAGAGGATGGAGTTTTAACTGTCTAATGGCATGGATGATTACTTACATTTTCAGTTTATTTCTACTCTGAAAGAGAAGCACCTCAAAAGAAGCCACATTTTTAATACTTGTTAAAATCTTGTTTGTAAGAGAAATTTCTTAGTGGAGCATCATTTAAAAAAAAAAAAAACACTGTTTTTAGAATTGTTTGTACTATCTTTGCTATTTTCTGTAAATATAAAAGTTCCAGTATACTTCTCGTTCAGTCCCCTCATTAGCACAAAGAATGTTTTTAATCTAATTTTGCATAATGTACCAAAAATGTACCCTTTATTAGATTATTTTGTTCAAAAAAATTCCCAGATTTTATATTATGCTGATTGAATTTTTAGAAGTGTAGATCTGATTATTGATGTATATATCACAAAGACATTTATCAAAAATATGAAATTCAGTGACCTAAACTATTTGCTGAGATGTTCTATATATCATGGTCACAAAGTTTACATATTCTTGACATAATCATCACATGTTGATTAATCACTTCTATCTTTTTTACTCCACAGATGTAAAGAACTTATATCCTTCGTCATCTCATTATACAAGAAATTGGGATAAATTGGTTGGTGAGATCAAAGAAGAAGAAAAAAATGAGAAGTTGGAGGGAGATGCAGCTTTAAACAAATTATTTCAGCAGATCTATTCAGATGGTTCTGATGAAGTGAAACGTGCCATGAACAAATCATTTGTAAGAACATAAACTTGAAAAAAATATTGTGGTAGCAAATTTCAGAAATATTAAAAGAAAGATTAAGTAGTCAATTTGAAACCAAATTGCATATACTGTAGTTGGGAGGCTTTTTTTTGAATAGGCTTCATCTGAACATTTCTTCCTGCTCTAAACTTAAGAGTAATTACTGAGGAAGTTGGAAACTTGTGGGGCAGTTGAGAAGCAAGCTATTGCTTGCTTTATTTATTCCAAATAAATATTTTTTAGTCATTGAGTTAGAACTTGGAAGGCTTAAGAAATACTCTGATTACTTTAGTTGGCTTTATCACAATGGCTGAAGGAGCTTCCATTAAACCATAGATAGCCTCAGTGTCAGAGAAGAAGAATATAGTTAGGAAACTGCCAGAACAGTGTTTGGAAAGTAGAAATTGCACATTAATTACTCATTGGTTTGTTAATAATTTTGTTTGTTGATTAAGAGAATAAGGCTTTGTGCTAGGACAAACGTAAATACCACCTGAATTAGACCTCAAGGTCTGAGATTTTAATGGCAAGATATCACTGTAGAACTAGGTTATTTTGCTTTAGTTGTAATCATTTTTTTATCAGTAGCTTTGGAAATGTCACTCTCTTCTTTTAAGGCATTTATATTCAAATTAGTATTTAGTTAATGTCTTTGAGGCTCATAGTCCACATAAGTTACCATGTCATAACTGCCCATGATTGAGCTTTTCACTTTTGACTTAAAAATTTTTTTTAATTAAACTTTTTATTTTGAGATTTACATGCAGTTGTAAGAAATAATGCAGAGAGATCCCTTGTATCCTTTACACAGTTTCCCTTAGTGGAATTATCTTGCAGAATTACAGTGTCACAACCATGATCTTGACATAAGATAACGGAACATTTCCACTGCCACAGGGGACTCCCCTTGTAGCGATACCCACTTCCTCCCACTCCATCCCTCCTTAACTCTTGGAACCACTAATCTGGCAAGTCTTTGTTAGATACATAGTTCGCACATATTTTCTATCAGTCTGTAGTTTGCATTTTCTTAATGGTCTTTTGCAGAGGTGTAAAGTATTTAATTTTGATGATGTCTTATTTATCAGTTTTTCCTTTTATGGGTCATGCTTTTAGTAACAAGTGTAAGAAGTCTTCTTAGTTTTAGATCTGAAAGATTTTCTCCTTTGATTTTTCTTTCAATAGAAGTTTCATGGTTTTACATATTACATTGAAGTCCATGATCCATTTTGAGTTAATTTTTATATAAAGTTTAGATGTAGGTTGGTGTTTTGCGTGTTTTGTTTTTGGCCTGTGCGTGTTCTTTTGCTCCAGAACCATTTGCTGAAAAATTGTCTATGTTCCATTCAGTTGTTCTTGCATTTCTCAAAAATCACTTAAGCATATTTGTCTCAGTCTGTTTCTGGGTTTTTTGTTTCATCAATCTATATGTTTGTTCCTCTGTTAATACTACAGTCTTGATTATTTTAGCTGTGTAAGTTTTGAATTCAGGAATAAGAGTCATTCCTTTTACTTTGTTCATTTTTAAAATTGTTTTAGGTATTCTAGTTCCTTTGCCTTTCTACATAAACTTCAGAATATTTTGTCTGTATGTCTCAAAATATTCTGTTAGGAATTGCACTGAACTGTATATCAATTTGGAGAGATTGGCATTTTTACTGTGTTGAATCTGCCAGTTCATTTATTTAGATCTTTGATTTCTTTCATGAGCATTATGCAGTTTTCCACATTTAAATCCTAAACATGTTTTGCAGGATATACCTAAGTATTCTTTTTTTTTGAGTGATTCTAAATTGTATTGTATATTTAACTTTGTGGTGTCCATGTGCTAGTATTTAGAAATACTGTTGGTTTTTTTGTTTATATTCTGTGACCTTGCTAAAGTCACTTACTCTAGGAAAGTTTTTGGTAAATTAATATGTGATTTTCTATGTAGACAGTCATATCTTCAAATTAGGGACCTTTAATTTCTGATATTTCTGATTTTTATCTCCTTTTCTTGCTGTATTGCAGTGGCTAGAACTTCCAGTACTATGTTGATTAAGAGTGGTGAGAGTGGACATTTCAGGGAAAACCAGGTCTATCATCATTAAGGAAAGTGTTACTGTACGTTATTTGCAGATGCTATCAGGTTAAAGTTCTGCTCTACCCCTTGTGTGAGATTTTTATCATGAATGGTTGTTAACTTTTCAGAAGGTAGCTCTTAGGCTTACCACTATACCACCAACACTGCACAGCTAGCTGTTTACTTTTTGAATTTGAATGTTTTTCCTGCATGGATCAAAGTGATGGTGATTTTTCTTCTTTAACCTGTAACAGTGATGATTTTATATGATGACATGGTATTTCTACTAGAACCACCAGCTTTGCATCCTTGGGATAGCCTCACTTGGCCATAGGATATATAATTCCTTTTATATATTACTCAATTATATTTTCAGATACTGGAAGGATTTTTGTGTCTATATTCTTCATGATGGATATTGGTCTGTAATATTTTTTTTGTGCTATCTTTGGTTTTGGTATCTAATACTAAATTCATAAAATGAATTGGGAAGTGCTCTATATTCTCTTTTGAAAGAGATTGTGTAGAATTTGTGTTAATTTTTCTTTAAATATTCTTTAAACTAGTGAAAATCATGTGGTCCTGGATATTTTTTTGGGGGGAGCAAGATTTTAAATTAAAACCTAATTATTTTAATAGCTGATAGGACTGGTCAGATTATCTATTTCATATTGGGTAATTTGTGGCAGTTGGTGTTTTGAGCATCTTATTTGTCTAAGCTGTCAGTGTTGGTAGTATTTTCTTACTGTTTTTGTTTTGATATTTACAGGGTCTGTAATAATTTTCCATTTCATTCCTATGGTTATAATTTCTTGTCTTTTTTCATGATACAGAGGTTTGTCAGTGTTAACTGAAATTTTTTTTTTCAAAAAATTAGCTATTTGTTGACTTGATATATTTTTTCAATTTTTTATTATAAATTCCATTCATATCTGTTACTTGTTCTGTCTGCTTGCTTTGGGTTTATTTTGCTATGTTTTTTAGGTTGCTCAGATGTGAATTAGATTTTTGATTTGACTTTGTGTTTTCTATTGTGTGTGTTTATGCTGTAAATTTCCCTCTTAGCAGGGATTTAACTGTCTCTCACAAATTCTAATATTATATTTTCATTCGTTTAATATGTATTTTGATTTCAGTTGAAACTTCATCACATGGATTGTTCAGAAGTATGTTGTTCAGCTTCCAAGCATTTGGAGATTTTCCTGTTACCTTGTTATTATTGGTTTCTAATTTTATTCCATTGTGATTTGAGACTGTACCATGTGATCTACATTCTTTTTTTTTATAGCCCAGCTTTTGGTCTATCTCAAGTTTATTTTTAGATTGAAAAGAAAGTGTATTCTGTTGTTGGAAGGAGTTTTCTATAAATGTCAGTTAGATCTTGTTGATATTCTTGTTGAATTCATCTGTATCCTTGCTGATATTGTCTTATTGTTCTGTCAATTTTTCCTTCACATATTTTGCAGCTCTGTTAGGTGCATATGCATTTAGGATTGCTGTATCTTCATGGTGGATTGGCCTTTTTATCATACATATATGTTATTCTCAAGCTCTGGCAATTTTCTTTGATATTAATATAGCCAAGCCTTCATCTTTTGATTAATCTTTGCATGACATCTCTTGTTCCACTCTTTTATTTCCATCCTGTCTGTATCATACTTAAATAGATTTTTACTGTTTTAAGGTGAGTTTCTTGGGGACAGTATGTTTCTTGGGGTTATGTTTTTAAATCTCTTCTGCCGATCTCTGTCTTTTAATCGATGTATCCAGGTCATTTACATTGAATGAAATTATTGATATATTAGGACTTTAAGTCTATGTTTTGTTTTATTCTGTGTTTGTTTTTCCTGCCT
This sequence comes from Vulpes vulpes, assembly GCF_048418805.1. Lineage (NCBI taxonomy): Eukaryota > Metazoa > Chordata > Mammalia > Carnivora > Canidae > Vulpes > Vulpes vulpes. The sequence continues at coordinate 9,798,555 of NC_132785.1, forward strand.
TCTTGTGAGTGCTTCTAAATATTGTTTAGTTCCATTTTTATTTTTAATATTTTTAGTGTTTCTTCTTTGTATAGCATTTTTAGTGGTTGCTCTATATACTAGCTATATTTATTATACCTGTTTTTCAGGTTCACTGATTCTTTTTTATATCCCTTCTGTTTAGATTATCCATTTACCTTTTCATGTCAGTTGTACTTTTTAATTCTAAAACATTTGATGGCTCTTTATATCTTTTTTTCTCTGCTGAATTTTTCTGTTTTTTTTCATTTGGTTCAAGCCAGTTCATGATTTCTAGTTAAAGCATTTTTACTATGACTATTTTAAAATCTTTGTCAGATAATTTTAACATTTCTCTCATCTCAACATCATCTATTGATTGTCTTCTTTTTAAAAAAATTGAATTGGAAATTCTCCTGGTTCTTGATGTTTCAGCAACAAGTGATTTTCAGTTGAAACCTGGATGTTTTCATGTTCTGCTGTGAGACTGGATCTTATTTAAACCCTCTCCATCCACCTTATTTGGTTTTCTCTGCCAGCCACTCTGGCAGAGGAAGGGAAGGCACTGCTTCATTATTGCTAGGTGGAGGTAGAAATCAAGGCACCCTAGTCAGCCTCCTTAGACATCCCGGGGCATCTTCTTGTTAATATTGGGACTGGGATAGGTACCATCATATCTGTGTTGTTTTCACTGACACCACGGGTGGCAGAGGAGATGGTTCATGATAGCCTAGCATGGATGGAAGTCTACGCTCCTCACTCAGTGTTTACTGGCCTTGCGTGAGGATGGAGCCACAGTTTTTTTTTTTTTTTTTTTCCCTGTGGTGTCTAGCTGCAATGGAATGATTATAGCCTAAAACGTTTGTCTTCCTAAGCTGTCTTTTTATCTTTCCTCATCCTTTAGAGAGAGAAACCAGGTTTCTGTTCGAGTTGTGTGTGTGTATGTGTGTGTGCGTACACGCACGCACACCTTTTAGGGTTTCCAGCTTCAGCAGCAGCTCTAAGCCACAAGGCAAAAAAGAAAACCCAGGGGACTCACCACCATGTTATGTCGCTCCGTGGCTCCCAAGATCCCTAGCTGATCTGTCTTCCCTTCATCTTTTAGCGTCTGTTTACATGTGTATAATGTCTAAAGTTTTTAGTAGTACTTAGTGGGAAGAATAGGATAAAGTATACCTACTCTATATCCCCAGGAAGGGAAGTCAATTTCAATATTGACTTTTTTTTTTTAATATTGACCTTTTTTAAGAGTGCACTAGCCAGAATGGCAGTGTGTAAAATTTCAAAGATGGATTATAGAATTTGCATCCATTTTCATACAGAGGCTTTGTTAATAGTGATTGAACCATATATATTCCTGAAACAAGCCACCTGAAACATTACCAAGTGCTTATGGGAAAACAAAATAGACTCTGTCATCTATGGTCTTCCAGTCTAATTTGGGACAGAAAGACCGACATGTACGAAATAATCAGAGGGAAATGCTAAATCACACTGCAATCCATAAGGAAAGAGGGGGAAATAAATGTCATCAGTAAACACCAAATTACAAACTAAATCTCCTTCCTTCAATCTTTATAGGAGTAGTTTATTATGTAGAGTTTATCCCTTTTAAGATTTTTTAAAGTTTTCATTTAAATTTGTTAGTTACCATTCTTGTAATAACTAGTTTCAAATATACAAAATAGTGATTCAGCACTACCATGTATCACCCTGTGCTCATCATGACAAATATTTGCTATTTAATCCTTAATCTTAATCCCCTTAATCTTTATCCCCTGTTTAACCCATGCCCCCACCAACCTCCCTTCTGGTAACCCATCAGTTTGTTTTCTATAGTTAACGGTTCATTTCTTGGTTTGCTCCCCCCCCCCTTTTTTTTGGCCTTTGCTCTTTTAAATTCACATGAGTGAAATCACATCACATGGTATTTGTCTCTGACTTATTTCAGTTAGCATAACACTCTCTAGCTCTATTCACACCATTGCTGATGGTAAGATTTCATCCCCTCCTTTTTTTTTTTTATTAAAATTTTATTCATTTATTCATGAGAGAGACAGAGAGAGGCAGGGGCACAGGCAGAGGGAGAAGCAGGCTCCAGGCAAAGAGCCTGACGTGGGACCCGATCCTGGGTCTCCGGATCACGGCCTGGGCTGAAGGCAGGCGCCAAGCTGCTGAGCCTTCCAGGGATCCCTCATCCCTTTTTCTGTGGCTGAGTAGTATTCCATTGTATATGTAAACCATTTCTTTTCTTTTCTTTTCTTTTTTTTTTTTTTTTCTTCTCTGATGTAGGGTTAGGGTTTATGGGCAGGGTTAGAGTTAGGGCCAGGGTGAGGATATATGCCTGGTATCTGCAATTTAGAGAACTCTCCAGAGGGCTCAGTTTAAGGTTAGGATTAGGGTCCAGGTTAAGGTTAGAGGTTAGGGTGTTAGTGGGTTTATATTAATGGGAGAAGATGTTTATACAGCTATTATACAACTTTATACACAGTGTGTTCAATGAGGTAAGCACAGGGCTCTTGCTATTCACTGCTAACGTGTTTATATACACTTCTATCTTAATGAAAGAAGGGTGTTACTTAAAACATACACTATAGTTTTATTCAGGTAAGAATAGGTCTATTCCCACATGCTTCAACACATTATATTTACAAACATATATATATCAGTATTTTATTTGAAGTCACTGTATGCCCAGCCACTGTGCTTAGATCTAGGATATAATTGTTAGTAAAATAGGTTCCTTACCCTGTAGGAGCTCTCAGCTTTAGTTGGAACTAAGGGTAGGAAACAGATAAAAGAAAGCAGACCCTTAAAATTCTAACAGTGTAGTGTGATACATATTATATTAATGGTAATTATGCTCATACAGAATACAAATTCTATAAAGGTAAAGTCCTGATTAGGGTCAAAAGAGGCCACAGAGAAATATGTTTACAGGATAGCTAAAGAATGGGGCAAAAAGAAAATGGGTGGAGAAGAATATCCCATGCAAAGCAATCCATGTAAAGGAGGTTGACAGTGTTGGGCATGAGGTTATATTGAAGTTCCAGTGTAATAGGGTTTGTAACCATATACATATGCCAGCAGCACAGCTGATTTTGTAAAAATGTTTAATTTGAATAATTCATACTGTGTTTTGCTGTGATCCAAGTCAGTTAATTTTTATTGCATTAATATAACAAATGTCCACAGTTTCTTTAAATGTCTGTACGAATATGCTAGGGTTGTGGGTAGGTGGTATATTCTACAGATGGTAAATAGATAATCAGTTCTTTACTGAGATACGGATTTTATGTTCTTAGATATATGCATGTTAATTTGAAAAAATTCCAGCATTCCCTTAAATATTTGTCACAGAGCGTGAAGAAGAGGATCTTCAAAGTTCTATAAAACTAGTTTAGAAAGAGTATACTTTGCCTGCTCTTTACTATCCTTAACAAAAGAGATTAATCATTTTCTTGGGGAGCCAGTTTTATTTTTGTCAAAAGGTAGATTTTCCACGTCTACCTCAATGCTGTTTAGCTGAGGGAGATGTGCTTTATTTGACACTGTATGAACATAATGCTTCTACCTAACTAGTCTAGAGTTTCCTTTTCAAATTTTATAGAGCTTGGTAACTTCTCTGATAAGCCTGAGATTAAATCATGGTACTGTCTTGTGTTTGTATTGAGCCAAACATAGCTTATATTTGGAACACTATGTTTGAAACATTCTTAGAAAAATACTCTGTTTTGACTATATGGCCCAGAGATTAATCTATTTTTATTTCTTATTGCAGATGGAGTCTGGTGGTACAGTTTTGAGTACCAACTGGTCTGATGTAGGTAAAAGGAAAGTTGAAATCAACCCTCCTGATGATATGGAATGGAAAAAGTACTAAATAAATTAATTTGCTATCACTGTATTACATATATTCACCTAATGCCCATTGTGTATTAATATCGCATTCTTGAATTTTGAACTCTGAGTATCTTTTTGAAAGGTTATACCTCTTTACCTCTTTGTGCTTTAGAAATTATTTTCCTTCAAGTGTTCTAAGAGTCTAATGAAGAATGAAGATGATATTTTAACACTTTTGTCCTTAAGGATTTCAGACATGCTGAAATGGAATGAAGTATCATTTGCTACTAGATAGATTAGTTCTACCTAGTTATGAAAGTGGAGAAATAATTACTGGGATATCTTGGATTATTGCCTTATTTTTGATGGAGTATTCTGTTAATAATTTATTAGATTTGGCAATTTTGGGTGAGCATAGATTTTTTTCAACTTTCGTGTTACATTGTTTGCTTTTAAAAACTGCTTTTGGATGGAGTTGTAAATACAATTTTTCTATGAAGAAGTTTGGTTTATTTACCTTTTTATTAAGTTTTGTAATGAGAACTTTGAGAAATTATCACTCGGAATTCCTATTTGGTTATTTTTATGAGAAATATTTGTAATTACACTGAGATTTTGGTCCTTACCTTCTAAATTCCTGTATAAAACATAAGACACCTGAGTTTAACATGCTGCAAATTTATCTATACTGAAGGATAATCTGTGAAATTGGGCCAAAGAGTGATTTAGGAAAGCCCAACTCTACTTCTTGCTGGGTTTTATTTGTTTGCCACATCAGGAGACCTGAAATTACCAGTGGCTTGTTTTGTGTTGGGATTTTGTTGCCTTTTTTTTTTTTTTTTTCCCTCCTTTATTAGAGTATTTCTTCTCACATCCCCATGATTACTTTGGTTTTAGTGGTTTAGGGTAGCTGCTAAGAGAGTAAATTAATAGGTATATATTTAGTGTATATTCTGTTTCTAGAGTACCATAGGAGTACAAAAAGTAAAGACATCATTAACTTCAAAGAGCTTATAATCAACAGAGAAATTAACATTCATGAACGGATTATGGAATGACTGCTGAAATTATAAATACTGTTTTGAGACAGAAAAATAGTGTTTTATGATTAAAATTCTTTGCAGTCTAAGCTTTTATGAAATATAGGCCATTGATGACCTGTAGGGTCTGACTTTGCTTTTTGACTGTAATTGCTAAATTGTTGAGATTGGTGTCTATTAGGCCTCACAGTGTGGCAAGGCATTCTTACATACTCATAGCTGAGGATAGGGTGAACCAAAGGTGAATCAGCCATTGGTTCATCTTTACAAAGAGTGAGAATTCAGTCCCTTCCATCTAGTCGTTTGACTTGAAATGTAGCAAAGTTCATGAAGAAAATGATGTTGGGGTGGTATCTGACCTTGCCCAAACCTTTTACAGCTTGTTGAGCACCTGGGAGTTTTCACTTGTCCTTTTGCCCACTTAGAGCTACAGACTACCTTTTTGGTTCTTCAGCACTGAAGGAAAAGGCAAAATTAAGTTCTTGCTTGTATGAATTTCTCAAATTTTCTCCTTAAGGAAACTAGATAGTAGTTTTAGTATTCTGTATGTCACAGTTTCTTAGTACCATTAGTCCTAAGGGGTGGTAAGGAGGCTGTTGCTACAGATAACAGTAAGTTGGGCATATAGCAAGCACCACACCAGAGACAAGAATCCTAGCTCCAGCAAATATCTGCCACTAATAATCTTCAGGGTTAGTCTTTCTATGTCCTTTATTTGTAAATAATCTTTAGAATCTTAGAGTTAAAATTAAAAGTCTATGATTCTAAATAAGAAACATTTCTGTGGCTTAAAAGTAACTTCTTAGGAATGACACTATTGTAATAGAAGTTGCTTAAAAAATTTTTTTACTAGTTTTGCTTGTACTTTAAAAGGATACATTATATGTAAAGTATGCTTATCTGTTGGCTAGATTTGCTTAATGTTTGGGATTCAGGTTTTCCCTGAGCCAAATGAAGTTCTAATATACATGACTATAAATGGACCTGGTCCAAGTACAATAGATTATGGGTAAAGAAGGGAGGACTTATGAGAAGTAGGTTAGACTGTTGCCTTAAAGTAACACTCTGAAGTACTGCTTCTCTTTCGCTCTTCTAGATAATGAGGATTTATAAGCTTCCAGAAAGTTAAAAAATAAATAAAACAGCAAACCATCATTTTGATTAAGAGCCCTCTTTATCCTTATTTTCTATATTCTCAGCTATTAATTGGTCTCTCTTTTAGATTTCCATTTTCAGTTCTTAAATTTGGTTTTCCTGTGTTCTGGTTAACCTTTTGTTTCTTCATAAGGTACATTTTTTTCTTAGTTTTTCTTATTTTCCTTTTTAAGGTTTAGTCCTAGAATAATCTTTCTTAATCTTACATTCTTCATCTGTTCTCCTGATTTTTGTAATCACCTTGTTAAGCACCTTGATGACTTCCCAGAATTTTCAGTCTTCAAAGAATTTTGAATGGATGGTCTACTTCTTTGAACTCTTCTATCAAGTAATTTTTCAGATGGCTGTGCCACATGTTTAAACATCAGGGTCAGTTTTGATAATTTTCTATCATGTGTTTTAACCCATTTAGAGTTGGTTACCACCTATAACAAAGTCCAGTCTTTAGCATTGGCAATTACAGGCCACTTTAAAAAAATAACCGATTTTCTCTGTCTTTATATGGAATGGAGAGAAAGGATGGTTTGCATTCATAACTGCATTTTTAAAAGCATTTTCATCTCTGAGATTTGTGATATTCACGAACTTTAGAATATTGAATGATTCTTGTCTCCCTAGGCTAACTATATAGAACAAAGGAGAATATTGGGCTGTCTTATAAATATATATCTATAAATCTTATATATTTCAGATATTTAAAATGGGAGTGTGTGTGTCAGTGCATTAATATAAATAGGTAGAAGTTTTAATTTAACCCAGTTTTAAACCCAGAAGTTTTTAGTTTATTACTTAAATACTGTTTAGCTGTCCTTACCCATTTTACTTTTCCTGTTCTCCTTCCTCTGTTATCTACATATCAGAGTAGGTCATTGATCTCTGAGATCCACTGATTCAGAGCAGTATCGCCTATTAATTTACCAGTTTGCCTAATGCACTTTAATTGTATTGGGATCTTTCTTGTCCAGATTAGTGTGTACCCCTCTGACTTAGAGCTATTACCGACATTTCCAGAAATACTCAGAAAATTTCTGAGTAGGTGGCTTGTTATGAGAGTTACTTTTCTTTTTAACCAGCTCTAAATAAGTTTGCCTTTATACATTCATACCTGCTATCTTGTAGTCTCATAAGAATATGGATTTATGTTATCTTTGGCTGGGAGGAACCAAGGAGAGGTAATAAATAAAGAGATAATAAAAGCTTAAAAAGACAAAATAATGGTGCCTGTGCCAGAAAGAGTTATAAGTAGTTCTAAATGAGAGATCATCAACATTGATCTTGTTTCCTTTGTGTCCAACCCCGCATATTCTATTATAGGTTCATTTTACATCAAGAGATTTGATTTTGGAAATAATCTGGGAACTTGTGGCCAAATTGGAAATACTGATTTACTCACCAATGTTACTATTTGGGTCATCCTCGTGACTTGCTTCTGAAATTGACTCTTAGCCTCTCTTTCTACCTCAGTAAACTTGCCCTCATTCAAATCAAGCTAAAATCCTATACGTTGCTAATCCATTAGGGCAGTAAAAGGGTAGCTATTCTGTACTAGTACATTTTATGGGTCCGGTGTCACTAAGTGCTATATATATGCTACCTCATATATAACAGCCGTGTGAAGTAGTGATACCATCTTATTACAGATCAGAAAAATGAGGCCAAAGTTAAGTTCTTTGCCCAAATTTACTCCACTAATAAGTGATGCAGTGGGGATTTGAACCTGGGTCTGTCAGACTACAATGTCATGCTGTAACTCCTTCAAGTTTATGAGTTGGGTGTATAATGGGTGATTTATTAGTCACCTATATGACAATAATGGAAAAAATCTGCAAGTTGAATTGTTTAATTCTGCTTGTATGTGGGCTAGGAAGGTATTTTCTTTTGTGAGAGAGAGCAAGTATGAGTGGAGAGGGCAGAGGGAGAGAGAGAGAGCATCCCAAGCTGACTCCATGCCCAGTGCAGAGCCCGATGCAGGGCTGAGTTCCATGACCATGAGATCATGATCTCCGCCAAAATCAAGAGTCATGTTTTCAGCCAACTGAGCCATCTGGGTACCCCTAGAAAGGTATATTCTTAAATGTCAGAATATTCTCCTCAGTTTCTTAAGTAGGAAAACTTAGTAGGAATCAAAACCTCCTCTTATAGAAGGTAATATAAGCAGGTTATCTTGGTTTGTATTTGAAGGTTCTGTGTTCTTTTTAAACCCAGGTAATTACAGAGAAGCAAGATATCTTTAACAACTATTGCAGGTATAAGAAGACTGACACATCATGCTGATCACAGTCTTGGGATAATAATACCTGCCTCATGAGCTATTAGGAGTTAAACGAATTGTTTCTTTTAGTCCAGAAGGCTCTAAAAACTAAATTTATGTGTGAACTTACAGCATGAAGTCATATTTTCTGCAGAAATATATGTTTAATTATAGAATACTAGCAGAGATCCTGCTGATGTTAAATAAATGATATATCTGTATTGTATTCTAAAATCCAAAATTGTGAACCGTAGGGGCACCTCTGACTCCAAGGGTTTTGAAGGAATTTTGTACCTGTATATTTAAAGTGCGAAAAGCAGTGCTTAATGTTATTGATAATGTCAACATTTTCTTTTTTTTTTTTTTTTTTAAGATTATTTTTATTTATTTATTTAGAGAGATCTCAAGCAGACTCCATGCTGAGCATGGAGCTCGATGATCTCACAACCCTGAGATCATGACCGGAGCTGAAATCAAGAGTTGGCTACTTGATCGACTGAGCCACCCAGGCGTACCCCTGTCAGATTATTTTACATTCATTTAGGCTGAGAGGCTTAAATCCTATATTAAGCCTTTTTGTTATAAGTTAAATCCTATACGATTCAAGATTCTGGTTGAGGAAAATAACAGTTAAATTTTTTTAGTTTAATTTTTAAATTTTATACTTTGAAAGTATGAGTTCATAGAAAAAGTCATTAAATGAGTAGTTATTTTAATTCAGCAGAGCTTAAATATGTAAGTATTAGCAGTATTTTGAAAATAATGAGGTGTACTGGTGGCAGAAGATACACACTGTAGGATATTAAGGGACTTTTTAGAAAGTCTTTGGTTATAATTCCATTTTAATTTAAATGTCAAAACAGCAAAACTGTTAGGATCACACTACTTGTAAACCATGAATCCTGTCCTTTTATTTCCATTAGTGCAGAGTTAGATCATCAATTCTGTTTTCACACCAAAGAATGGAGAGTGTCAACCTTAAAAATAAAATAGCCAGTTATTTTACCAGCAAAATGAGTTTACTCAGAAGTAGCCGAAGAAATAGAATTTGGAACATGCAAACTATGGTAGATCATACACGAGTCCAGGAATGAAGAGGAAAGACTTGCTTTTTATAGAGGAAAGGAAGAAGTTGGGAGAGGGAGTTTAAGTGAAAGTTTGTTGGAAGAGGGGGAGAGGGCAGCCCAGGTGGGGGTTGCCCCACCCAGGTGGGCCTCAGCGGTTTAGCGCCGCCTTCAGCCCAGGGCGTGATCCTGGAGACCCAGATCGAGTCCTACGGCAGGCTCCCTGCATGGAGCCGCTTCTCCCTCTGCTTGTGTCTCTGCTCTTTCTGTGTCTCTCATGAATAAATAAATAAAATCTTTAAAAAAAAAAAAAAGAAGAAGAATTTGGGGTTGTGGCAACTTCTCGTTGGCTGACCAGGTTAGGTTTTCTGATTTAATGATTTTGTACCAGGAAGGACCTTTTTTTTTTTTTTTTTTTTTTTTTTAGGAAGGACCTTTTTTGGTAGACCTGTCCCACGGTGGAGAGAAAGTGCACAGGTGGGAAACCATTTAGGCCACATTTGAGTAAAAAGGAGGGAGAACTCCGGCATTTCCCTCTTAAAGTCTGTATCTTAATACATATTTTAAGCATGGGAGACCATCTCAAAATGTTGAGCTAGTATTACCTTAGTGGGCCTGTCATTTTTACAAAGGGCTGATGGCAACAGGTATAAAGCTTAATAATTCTACAAATCAGAATTAAAAGTAATAACAAATCTGTTTTGTTCAGTGGTTGTAAAACCAGGAGCCCAAACATGAAGGGAACCAGCTGAAGAGAGATCAAAGGGTTTGTTGAGTGGGATTTATTATAGCTGGTGTGCTTATTTCTCTATTTTTATGCAGTTGGATTTGTAACTATAGAGGAATTTATCTGTTGCAACATGTGGTATTGGCAGTCTCACAAACACCTCCTCTTCAGCAAGTACACAGTCAAGGGGCTGTACGATTAGCCAAAACTGCTCTAGCCAATGAGTCAAGTGATTGTTGCTGAGCTGCTCTTGCCTTGGCAGCACAATCGGCTAGTGCTCATGTTGGAGAGATTGCTGATTATGCGATCAGTGGCACTTCCTCTGACCTAAGTGAGAAAGGCTTGCTCTCTATGTAGGCAAATTGGGAATCCTATTTGCTTCCTAGAAGTTCCCATTTAAGGTGCCCATGGAGGCTTATTGGGGTGGATTAGTAGAAAGCCTCTCATTTGTTATGAAGAGAAAATAAAACAGTAACTACAATAAGAGTACATTGTCCTTTCATTGTCTGGCTGTCAAGCATAGGGGCGATTCACCAAAACCTCCACATGTAAAGGAGTAGCTGGGCTGTATATGTAGGACTTCTCATAAGTATTAGTATTTATGGACCACTGGTCAATATAGAAGTGTTTGCATCATGCAGCCAAGACACAAATGCTACATTATATATTGAAAGACGAATGGAGATACATGGGTTTGACAGCAAACCTGCAAATGGTCTAATTTACACTGCTCTCTACTATCTTTCCTATATGTATTTGGTGGAACACATTCTCTCATCCCAGGGTTTGGTTAAATTGAGGCAAGGAATGGTGATAATGTAGATTTAGTATTCCTGTGTGAATATTAAAAGGGACCTGTGGGACAATTCAGGTTTATGGTGTCTGGGATTCCAGCAAGTTTATAGAGTAGAGTAAGGGGTCACTGCTATCATGGACAGATAGTGGTTTCTGATGACAAATCCAGTAATTGAGTGGCTTATCCCTCTTTCAAGGTATTGGGAAATGTCCTTCCATGAAAGAAAGGGAGAAGAAAACAGAACAAGCAGGGGAAGCAGGATTACAGGCCTGGTACAGTCTCATATAAGGAAAGCTGTCATCTGCTTCAGATCCTGGAAATCTTTACTTTCAGGTCACCAGTTGGTACACAGGTCCAGTTGGGGTTGGATGCTTTCTTTAGATGTGACATGAATCCAAGAGTCTGTTCCCTGGAGTTTGGTGGTAATAAGCATTGGGCTTTTCAAACAGGGTTGAAGAGAGTCTTTCTCGTGTCATTTGCAATAGATTGTATTTCTGAATTCTAAGGAGTGATGCTTGAGATCTTTGTCTCTGTGGAGTGTGCTGTGGAAAGACTGTTCTAGGGCTGGTTATTTTCATCAGAAAATAGACCTTTATGATATTAAAGTATATTTTTCTTAGCTGTGAGTCAAAGAAGCAGGAGCCATGTGCATTGGGTGCTCTGAGATTATCTTAAAGGGTGAGAGTTTCCAGATTCCAAAAGAGATGTGTTCCTGAGATTTTGAAGGACTAATGGCAGTGTTTTTGGCCTGAGTATTTAATGAAAAGAGTTTCTGTAGGGGTTCCTGGGGGGCTTAGTTGGTTAAGCATCTGCTTTCAGCTCAGGTCATGATCCCAGGGTCCTGGGACTGAGCCTCACATCAAGCTTCCTGCTCAGCGGAGAGCCTGCTTTTCCCTCTCTCTCTGATTGTATGCACTCACTCTGTCAAATAAACAGAATTTTTAAATAAAAGTGTCTATAAATTTTGCCAGTTGAGCCTTAATGATGCCATTAGTGCATTTGATTAGCTGAGGATTGAGGGTGATAAGTGCAGTAGAGTGGCTAATGAGCACAGGCCTTTAAAGTCCTTGACCATTGAATTGAGTTCCCTGGCCACTAAGGAGTTCTAAGGGAGTTCCCCACGTAGAGACTATCCTTTTTTAAAAAAAAATTATTTGAAGGAGCACACGCGTGTGAGTTGCTAAGGACAGAGGGAAAAAGAAAATCTCAAGCAGACTCCTCACTAAGCATGGAGCCTGATGCAGGGCTTAACCTCAGGGCCCTGAGATCATGACCTGAGCCAAAATCAAGAGTCAGACACTTAACCTACTGAGCCACCCAGGTACCCCAAGACCATCTTTCCTAATAGTATTTTAGCCATAGGAAAGGTATTTGCCTGCCTAACAAGGGAAAGCTTTAGTCCAGTGAGAAAACGTACAAACCATGACTAAAACATATGAGATGGAGGCAGGGGAGAGGTTGACAAATCCCCTCGCCAAATTTTGAATTGTCCATTGGGCAAGTTAAAGTATCTAGGAGCAGGGTGCCTAGGTGACTGACTGATCAGGGTTTCATAGTTTTCAGAGTATAGGTCCATCACCTCCTTGGTGAGGTTTATTCCTAAGGATTTTACTCTTTTTTGGTGCAGTTAAATGGACTTTGCTTTCTTAATTTTTCTTTCTGCTGCTTGATTTTTAGTGTATAGAAATACAACCAGTTTCTGGGTATTGATTTTGTATTCTGCAACCTTACTGAATTTATTATTCTAGTAGTTTTTGAGTGGAGTCTTAGAGTCTTCTATGTGTAATATGTCGTCTGCAAATAGTGTCAGTTTCACAACTTCTTACCAATTTTTTTTTTTCCATGCCTGATTGCTGTGGCTGGGACTTCCAGTACCATGTTGAATAAAAGTGTCAAGGGTTGATGTCACTGTCTTGGAGGAAAAGCACTCAGTTTTTCACCATTGAGTATGATATTAGCTGTGGGTTTTTCATATATGGCTTTTATTATGTTAGAGATATGTTTCCTTTAAACCCATTTTGTTGAGAATTTTTATCATGAAAGGATGTTGAATTTTGGCAGATGGTTTTCCTGCATCTGTTGAAATGACCGTATGATTTTTATTTTTCATTTTGTTAATGTTACGCATCCTGTTGATTGATTTGAGAATATTGAACCACCCTTTCATCCCTAGAATAAATCCTCCTTGATGTGGTACATGATCTTTTTAGTGTATTGTTGAATGCAGCTTGCTAATAATGGTTGAGGATTTTTGCATCTGTGTTCATCACAGTTATTATTAGCCTGTATTGGCCTGTAGTTTTTTTGTAGCTTGATTGTGGTATTAGGCTAACGTTATCCTTACAAGGTGAATTTGGAAGTTTCCTATTTTTGGAATAGCTTGAGGAGAGTTAGGTATTAACTTTAAATATTTGGTAGAATTCACCTGTGAATCTCTCTGGTCCTGGATTTTTATTTGTTGAGAGTTATTGGTTATCACTTCAGTTTTGTAACTAATTAGTCTGTTCATAGTCTGTTCAGTTTTTCTGCTTCTTGATTCAATTTTGGAAGGTTGTATGTTTCTAGGAATTTTCTAGGTCATCCAATTTGTTGACATATAATTTTTTCATAGTATTTTATAGTTCTTTGTATTCCTGTGGTGGTGTTATCTTTCTTGTTTCATTTTTGATTGTTTATTTGGGTCCTCTGTCATTCTTGATCAGTCTAGCTAAAGATTTACCACTTTTATCTTCGCAAAGAACTGGTTCTTAGTTTAATTATCTTTTTTGTTGGTTTTTTTAAATCTCTCATTTGTTTCTGCTCTTATCTTGATCATTTATCTCCTTCCACTAACTTTGAGCTTTGTTTAGCCTTTTTCTAGTTTCTTTAGGTGTAAAGTTAGATTGTTGAGATTTTTTTTTAGTGAAGGAGGCCTGTGTTGCCATAACTTTTCCTTTAGAACTGCTTTCCCTGTGTCCTAGAGATTTTGGACTTGTGTTTTTATTTTCATTTATCTTCATGTATTTTTTAATTTCATCTTTGGTTTCTTGGTTGATCCCTTCATTGTTTAGTAGCATGCTGTTTAATGTGTGCTATGTACATTTGTAAGTTTCAACTTTTTATAATAGTTATGTGTATTTTTTATGATAGTAAATGATAAAATAGATTAGTAACTATATTTTATGCATTCACAATACATACTTTGTTCTTAATTTTTTCAGTATTTTTAGGCTATGCAGTTTGTTGTTTTTTCAAATTGTTGCAAATCCTCCTCCCCCCCAATTTTTCCAGTATATTTGTTGAAAAAAAAGTGTGTGTGTGAGTGGGCCCACATAGTTCAGGCCTGTGTTGATAAAGGGCCAAGTGTACGTTGAAAATGTTTTGTTTGGTATAGCCACCTTCATTCATTATCTTAACTACATCTTCTAGGTAACTTGATCCAACTTCTACATCCACACATGGTGCTTCACTTTGCACTCGCATGTTATGGGGATTACTTGTTTCCTTAAATCTGAACCAACCTGCTAACTTCAAACTTTTCTGCATCTTCCTCACCCTCAGCATTCATAGAAGTGAAGAGAGTTTTGGGGTCTTGGTCTTGATTAGGTTTTGGCTTAAGGGAATGTGTGGCTGGTTTGATCTTCTGTCTGTAGCACTAAAACTTTTCCTCACATCATCAATAAGGCTATTTTGCTTTCTCATGATTTGTTAATTTCCTTCAAGAACTTTTCCTTTGCATTCACAACTTAGCTGACTGGCATAGGAGTCCTTCCTTCTTTCAACCTGCCTCAGTTTTCAGCATGCCTTCCTTACTAAGGAAATGTTTATTATTTCTAGTTTTTCATTTAAAGTAAGATATGTGACTCTTTACTTGAACACTTAGAAGCCATTGTAGGACTGTTGATCTAATTTCAATCTTGTGTATCTCAGAGAACAGGGAAAAGACTAAAGAAAAAGAGATGGGTGAATGGCTGGTTGTTGGGCAGTTAGAACATGCACAGTTACCAGTTCACTGCCTTAACTGGGTGTGGTCTGTGGCACTCTAAAACTATTATAATATCAAAGATAACTGATCATGATCTCAGAGTCTTTTTTTTTTTTTTTTTTAAGATTTTATTTACTCATGCGAGACACAGAGGCAGAGACATAGGCAGAGGGAGAAGCAGGTTCCTTGCGGGGAGCCTGATCTGGGACTCAGTCTCAGGACCCCAGGATCCCCGGCAAACGCTCAACCACTGAGCCACACAGGCAACCCTAGGATCTCGGTCTTGAGATCAAGCCCTGTGTTGGGCTCTGCTGGGTGTGGACCCTGCTTCAGATTCTTTCCCTTTCCTTCTGTCCCCACTCCCCTTCCTCCTGTTCACATGCACATGCTCAAATAAATAAATAAATAAATAAATAAATAAATAAATAAATAAATGTCACAGATCACCGTAACAAAAACGATGGCAATGCAAAAGTTTGAAATACTGTGAGAATTTCCAAAATGTGACATAGAGACACAAAGTGAGCAAATGCTATTGGAAAAGTGGAACTAGTAGACTTGCCTGGATGCAAGATTGCCACAGACCATCAATTTTTAAGAAAACAATATCTGTGAAGTACAATAAAACAAGGTATGCCTATATTTGCATATTTAGCTGAGTTGCCCTCAGCTACAGTGCAGGCCTGGATAAAACCGTACAGTTCAGCCTGTCGGGTTAAGGCCAGGCCAGTAGTTTCAAAGGGAGTTGGAAATGCATAGCCAGCATAGTATTACTATTTACACCTTTTAAATAAGCACCATCAGTAAACAATGAAGTTAGGGTTATCCAAAGGAGTTTCCTGTAAGTCTTCATGGAGGGAGTCCATTCATAATAAGCAGTCATGAAAAGTTTTATCAGTGGTGGGGAGGAGAAGGGTAGGATGAAGGTTGTTACAGCAAGGAAGATTTACGCAGTAGTTTCCTTCACCCCCTAATCCCTTATCTACATGGGATGCTTTCCCAGGACCACCAGTGGTCCCCTGAAATAGCAGATACTACAGAACCTTGTATACGTTATGTGTTTTTTTTCTTTGTGTACACACCTGTGATAAAGTTTAAAATACATGAGATTGGAGCACCTGGGTGGTGCAGTTGGTTAAGCACATAAGTTGAAAAGTTTTTTTGCCTAAAACTGTAGGAAGAACATTGTAATTGGAATTTGTTGTCCCTTTTTAACTATCAGAGTGTTGCTGCAGAAACTAATCCTTCAGGGATCATCCAGTTGATTTTAATCCTGTGTTTGAGGATCATATTCTATAATTTTGTCATTTATTATCTGTGCAATTCAAAACAGTTAAGCATATTTTGCTAAGGTCCACATTACTGGTTCTGCTTTATTTTCTGCTTCAGTTTCTTCATCATCTTCTTTTGTAAATGATTTAACACGTTCTTTCACTTCACTTGTTAACACTTCTTTGTGTTCCTTCAACTTACTCATCAAATAGGTTGGCTAGTCCTAATCCACTAATTTATCCTGCTATGAGAAGGATTTTGTTAATAGTAATGCCTGGGAAGCCTTTAAAATCCCTCATGACTTCATAAGTTCTTCCAGCAGTCATGTACAGCTTCTGGTTTTAATTCATTCTTTGCAGCTTTTATGAATGTTATTATATCAGCAGTAGTGAATGATTTCCAGCATTGCATTATGTCCAGATTAGGGTCTGCTGCATCAGTTGCTGATGGAAGGCAGTCAAATACAAAGCAGGTGTGTGTGGCCTTGAAAAACCTAATGATGTCCTGGTCCAGGGGCTGAAGTGCTGAGGTTATATTTGGAGGTAAGACTACAAACCTCAGCATTTTCATTTACATAGCAAACAGATTCAGGATAGCCAGATGCATTGTCTAGGATTAATAGGACTTTAAATTCCAGCTCTCCCTCTTTTGAGTATTTTTTCACTTCTAAAATGAAGCATTGGAATCATCCTATAAACAAGATGGCCGATCACCCACCCATGCTTTCTGATGATGTTACCAGAACACAGGCAGAGAACTTTTTGGTTTTGCAAGCACATGGGTTCTTTCCTCTGTAGACTACAACTGACTTTATCATAGGCCCTGCAGCATTGTCACATAGTATAAGAGTTCATCTGTCCTTCCATATTTTAAGCTGTAGTGTCTCTTGCATTTTTATTAATGTAAGTTCTGTTGGCCACCTTCTTTCAGAAGAGCCATTTCATTGCAGTTACAGACTTGCTTTGGATACTATCATAGTTTTCTTAACTTCTTCAACTCCTCTGGGAATTGAAACCACGGGTGCGGGGTACTGCTGTATGAGGAGTTGGTTAGCAAGAGGATTTCATAGGAGGTGAGGCAACTAACTGACAGGAGTTGAGTATGACAAGAATTTAGAAGGGCTTCTATTGAATTAGGGTACAAGACTAGTTAGGAGGGATCCTATGATTATTTCTTCAAGGACCTTGACTAGAAGAACAGTGGTAGGAATGGCTCAGAGGCGTAGGGTGGGGTGTGCTCTTGTGCCACAGCGTCTAGATGTTGGCTATAATAATCTATGGGTCAGTGAGGTTTCCTGTGTTTTGGGATGAGTAACCCAAGGGCATTTCTCTCTCATTATAGAAAAAGGAAAAATAGGAAGTTGATCGTTGATATGTCCAAGGGCAGGGGGATTTATTAGGCATTCATTTAAGACTTTATCTTGCTTTTCACCAAATAATAGGGTCAAGCTTGTTGTTTTTTAGTCACCAGTAGGGGTTGGGCCATTTAATTTTGACAGTGGCCAAGAGACAACCTTTTAATTGGTGCTTAGTTTTGGTTTTTGAGAAGTTCAGGATGCCATGACACCTATTTGGATCTAATTGTAAGCCCCTGTTCCAGAATTTCGGTGCTCTAAATATCAAACTTGAGTTTGAGTGAATTGCAGTTGTTTCTTGGAGACTTCATGTCCCTTTAAGGCTATAAGTTTTAATAGTTGGATGCTGTTATCCTATGAAGAGGCTTGAGAAAACGGAGAAGCAAGGCATCTACATATTGTAATAGGGTAGAGCTTCTAGGAATTTTATATGATCTATATCAAGTTTTAAGGTTTGTGAGAGGTACAAAGGACTTTGAGTAAAACTTTGAGGCAGTACCGTCCAGGTATATTGTCCTTCCCAAGTAAAAGCAAAGAGATGGTGTCTGGCATTATCCACCAAGATGCTAAAGAAGACAGCCATGGTGAAAAATTTGCTTTCAGCAGGGTTAGAGCCCAATAAAGTATGGAGATTGGGAACAAATGGATGTAAGGGATGACAATACTCTTATGGCTTGGAGGTCCTATACAAATTTCCATCCTGCAACCATTCTTTAAAAAAAACAAAACAAAACCATAAAATAGGGCTATTGCAGGGACTACTACAGGGGCTAAGGCCGTATAGTATTCCATTGTGGGCCTAAAGAACCTCTTTATAGAGTATTGCTTAATTCTAAGGAGAGGCTTTGAGAAACATATTTGGATATTAATAGGTGCACCGTGGCACTATGCCAATAAGAGTTGAGAGTTTTGCCCATAAGGAGAGTAGTAGTTGGTTCAGTAGGGACAGATGATCAGTGTCCTTGTAATTAGCTCTAGTGCCATTAGAGATGGAACAAATAAAACGTATTGAAAGATCATTGGCTTTGGCTGTTGGTTGCTGCTTTCAAATTCTAGAATACTTCCCCTTTCAGGAGAAATTCCAGCATATTTTTCTTAGAAATATCAGCCCAATCAATAGAGGCAGAAGAACTAAGGAGAGAAGGGTGGATATCTGTTGGCCTACACAAAAGGGAATAGGTTTAGCGATAGGAACCTGTTGAGTTTTATTGGAGACTATATGAACCGTTTTTATATTCCAGGGCAGGTGCTACTTAATAACAGTGGGGTTGAGCACCCGGTATAGCTTCAGTGTCAGTAAGGACATAGAGACATTTATTCCTAGTCCAGAGAGTAGTTTCTTTAAGATAATTAAGGGGAAGGATTGGGAAAAGCCCCTGTAGTTCCTTGGAGTTCTAACATTGGGGATTAGCAGGGCACTGGCAAAGCTGGCCAGAGGGCTGAAAATGCCTGGAGCACTTAAGCTGGCAAGAGTCTTTCTTTCAGTGTCCTGGCCTTTACAATGATGGTAGAGACCAGAAGAGTTGTGTCTTTATTTAGGGGCCTTCAGTTGTTGGAGCTGAACGTTGAGGATTTTAGTGGTCTTCCTTTTAGTTGAATCATTTAGGTGCGAGTGAGCTGGCTTGCTAAATTAACTGAACCTGGAGTGGACATAGTTTCTCATTCTATCCTGGTCCTTTTAACTAGAAGTGTAAGGTCCTGGTTCATCCCATTAGTGAACAGGCTACCAAGTGGATTCAACAACTTAAAGGAAGACTGGAATTTTCTTCAAAAACAATTTGGAGCTGGCTGTCATAATCACACATGGGTTTATTGGGCTTCAGTGTATAGGCTTGAATCTTACTAGTCCATTTGTCTGTCTCACAAGTATGTTCGAGTCAGATCTATTTGTTATGAAGTCACTATAAATGACTCATTTCTTCCCCCATGTAACAGTTGCTTGGGCCAGGGGCTAGAGGTGGGGTTTCCAACTTTATATCTGCAGTATGTGGTGCGCAGGGAATAGGCCCTCAGAATTTCATTGATGATGGATGCATTTGCTTATGGTCTTAGTGCTGCATAGAATGGCCTTATTTTCTTCCATCTTTCTTTAAGTGTCCCCAGTGAAAATGTCAGTACTTTTATGAAATCCCCCATTCCGTGCCCTCTCCAGGAATTCTTTGCCACTCTGGCTGTGATGTGGAAGTGCTCAGTTATGCCTCTTAAGGCACCTCTCACAGTCACTGGTTTTAGGGTTAGCTGCAGTTATCTTTTTTACCTGTGTGTCCTTTTCAGTTACAGTGTTGTTTCTGTAGCTTTGGATCATTGATGCAGAGCTCCTTGCCTTTCACATAATAGATAATCAAGTATTAGAACTGTTACTTTTCCCAAGCTAAATTGTTTTTTTTAATTTACTTTTTTTTTTTTTTTAATTTATTTATGATAGTCACACAGAGAGAGAGAGAGAGGCAGAGACATAGGCAGAGGGAGAAGCAGGCTCCATGCACCGGGAGCCCGACGTGGGATTCGATCCCGGGTCTCCAGGATCGCACCCTGGGCCAAAGGCAGGTGCCAAACCGCTGCGCCACCCAGGGATCCCTTTAAATTTACTTTGTTTTTTGTATCATGCTCTTGAAATTGATCATTAATTCATCAATATAGATGGAATAGTAATTTTTCAGATTTTTAGTACATAGCTGTGAGAGCTAAATCTAACTTCTTAATTTATCTACATTACTAGAGGGAACAGCAGTTATTACATAAATAAAACCAAGGTGACATCCATGTGTTTTTTGTTTTGCTATTTAATTTTCAGATTTCTTTCCTTTTTCCTGATTTTTTTTAAAACCAAAATATGTATGTTTTCTTAAAGAAGGGACTGAGGTTTACTTTCTAGCTGGTTTAGTCATTCTTCCAGAAGAATCTTGAGCCCAGAGAATTTGAGTAGAGTTAGAGGCAGAGAGGCCAGTGATTTATAAAGCCAGGTATGGACTTTGTTTGGGCATATGGAATGGTCTGGAAACCAAGGGTGAGTCGAGCAATTTCATTTATAAACAATACCAATTTCTGGATACAAAAATCTGAAATACTTACTAGTACATTTTTTTTTTTTTTTCTGGAAAACCTCCAAAGAAATTTGGAGATACTGAATAAATACCATGTGACCCTCTTTGGTGGGGGTTGCATATTTTATTTTTTAACAGTGTGAACACCTACCCTTAAGGTCTTTCTGTCAAAAGCTATTCTTTTAAAGTGGGTTTTCACTTTAACATAGGTATTGGAAAAAATCAGTAAGTGAAAAATACATAATTCAAGATACACCCATTTATTAATTCATTGAATGCCAAGTATGTGCCAGAGACTGTTGTAAGCTCTAGTGATACCCTAGGAGGAACCCCAAATTCCCTGCCTTCATGTATCTTTTGCTCATGAGAGAGATAATCAAAATGTATTTTAAATGATGTTAGTTCTAAGAAAGAAAACTAAATGTTTGGAAGAAGATAAATTTGAGAGAGAAGATCAAGTAAGAACTCAGCAGGTGACGTTTGCACACAGACTTGAAGGAAGCAAAGGAGGAAACTGTGCAGATACTTGATAAAGTGTACTCTCCACAGAAGGGCTAGCAGATGGGAAGGCCCTGATGCAGGAGTGAATAAGGGGTTGAGATTCCTGATGGGGGAGAAGGGGGAGGGGGGGGCCTGGATCCTGCAGGACCTTGCAGGGGAATACAGATGAGATGATGGTTGCCAGGTCAGAGCTTGTTCTAGCTGAATATAAAATCCTGTGTCCTCACTCAAAATTCTACTGCCTGTCATTCTTCTTGAAAATTTTCTTTCTTTTATCAGATGTGCATAGAATCAAGTCATATTTATTTTATAAATCCAATAGGGATTGTTGTGGAGTTTTACTCCAAATATCTGGAAGTAATTGATGTGAATGAATTTCAGTTATGGTATATGACTTAATGTTATGAGAAGCCCTCAGTCTCAGTACACATCTCTGCCCTTTCCTCGTCACATGGTAAATTATAGTAATGTCGCATTTTAGTGTAATCTTTGTTTAGCAAAGCTATTTCTTGTCTGGAATATAAGTATAGTTTATAGCAAAATAGATAAAGAGTCAAAATTGAATTAAATAGAATGGTTGTGAACAGGGACTTAAGGTATGGGGTTTTATGTTTAATAGAATTGTAAAAATCAGATCAGCAGGGCATGTTTTTATGGCCCATCTGCCAACACTAGAAATAGCTTTGGTACCTATTACTCCCTTAAACATGTATTTGCATTTCATCCCCTGTCAATATGAAGAGAGAAAACAAAGAAAAATGAAATCAGAATTTTGGAGCTGGAAGGAATCTTAAATACTGTCTGGTCCAAACCTTTGATTTTACAGGTGCATTTTTTGTGGAGTGCATAATACTGTTTTTTTTTTTTTTTTTCATAACAATTCGTTGCTATAGTTCACACACATAATTATTGGTGATAGAATCAGAATCTAACTCACCTGAAACTTTATTTCCCCTAACATGTACTGACCTTCTGACAGTTGCCCAAAATATCAGGCAACTGAAAATTACAGTGTTAGTCAGATATTCTATATAATATATAGCATAGTGGTTCTCAGTGGTGAATGACCCTTATTTGGGAAGCTTATTTTTTAATATGAAGGCTTTCTCGACTTCCCTCTTGAGATTTTGAATCTGTAGATTTGGAATAGGGCTGGGAAAATCCATGTTTTTAATGACATGATGATTTTGAAATGTGAAGGGCACTGCCCTTAAAAAAAAAAAAAAAAAAAAACTAGTTTCAAGGGGTAAAGAAGTGATGTTAGCACTTATGTTCTCCAATGCCTTATTTCCTATAAATTTCAGCAAAGACTAAAAAGCTGCTTGGGTGTTTGTTCCTTTGAAGAATTTCCTTCTTAAATGGATATAAAAGCAGAGGAATGGTGTTCATTGATTGCTTTTGTCCTCTGTCATTAGAACCTTAGGGTCATTATGATAAACTCATTGAATCTATATAACTGTGGTATTGCACATGATGAAAGGAAATCTGTTTCAAAGTGAAACAAATTGAGAATATTTGGACAAGATACTAGCTTATCAGTGCTGAGATATTATTAAAGTCGAGCAAAGAATATTAGAAAATTCAGTATTCATGGAGAGCCATGGCATAGTACTGGTATTTAATGAGGCACTATTTCTTCTTTAGCAACTGGAGTGTTCTCAGATGCTACCCGTCTGATTATGCATGGGTGCTAAGTGAGTATTAAAAATTACGGGGCTGGTTGAGTATCATGCATGTTAGGTTGAGTATCATATGTCCTTTGAAGATCTTTTTCCTGTGTAGTTGTATAGCTAACTCAGTAACAGGTAGGAATATGGTTTTAATTGAAAAACCACTTTAAAAGCATTATGTTCTGCTAAAGGAAAGTTCATGCTTGACTAGTTTATTCCAGGTCTTTGGCTATGTCAGTATGAAGCAAATTCATTAATATAAAAATGGATAATAGTCTAGGCTAATGGAATATAACTATTGAAAAGAGAATTTTTTTTGCAATGAAGTAATCCAAACCTTGGAAGTCTGAAGGACAAGAAGCCACCAAAACCACGTTTGGGGGCTTTTTGTTTTGTTTTTTAAGTCAATTGCAAGTAAATTTACAAATACAGTCTGAGTTTTAAAAATATGTAGAGATTTTATTTTTTTTTTCAAGCTATCTCATTGTAATTCAGATTTTTTAGCCATCTGAGAAAAAAGAGGTTGAATTTTCTGGAGTTCTAATTCAGTTGTAGGAATTTGATGTGAAGAGAATTATTGGAAAGGAGCAGGCACAGAGAGAACGAGTCTATGACAGAACATGTGTAAAGTTACTGCTAAGCTTATATAAGGAACGTAGCAAGGTATATCTCTTAAAACAAATGGTTTTTAATGATTTGGTGTTTTAATCGAAGGACTTAATTATAGCCTAAGTGGGTATACTATTTCCAGTCCCATTACTGATTTTTATCACTCATATACCCTAATAATGATTGACTCCTATATATTTGATTTTTAAATCTTAATAAAGACATGGAAAAGATTCAGTAAGCCTAAAAAATCAGCTGCTTGCCAGGTTTAGGTTATCCATGCAATAAATGTATATATAGATGTACTTACTTTTATGAAGTAAGTACCTAAAAACTATGGAAATTGATTACTTTTGAATGTAAACAGTTTAAAAAATCTGTAGTGAGTCCTTTTATTGTTAAAAGTCAGGCAACACTAACTTTTAACCTGTTTGTAAATTTGATTCTGAATACTATACAGGGCTTTTTCAAGGTGTAACCTGTATATGCATATGAGATATGAGCATGCATATATGTACAAAAGCCCTTCAGAAGGAGTTCACCTTCCTTTTATAAACACCAAAACTTATCTGTGCCTGTAAAATGTTTTTGCTAACGTTTGCATCATTGACTCAAATTTACACCTTCATGTTTGAGATATGCTACTTAGGACTATCTATGCATGTAGACTTTTGCCAACTCCCTTTTCCCCCCTCAGTAGGCAGTTAACTCTAACAAATATTGTAATCCTTTCTATAAAATGTTCATAAAACATCAGCATATTCAGCTTATACAGAAATTAATTTTCCTCCCCACACAAGGAATTTCTATTTTGTAAGAATGTAGCTTGTATTTCAGAGTGCAATAAAATATGGTGTAAGAAATAAACTGTTGAATGGGTTAAGTGATTCTTCTGAATGTATTAACTTTTCTAGTGTCAATTATTTGAGGTGGTGGTGGAGAAGGTATAAGGATGAGGTTTTAACAAATTTTTAAAATTGCAGTGGACTTACGTTGGCCTATTTTAGTGAGATATGTTAATGTAACATAGAAACTATCGGAACCCAGCATGAGACCATATCTTCATTTTCTTTGTGCTTATGCAGCAGCAACTATCACATTTAAGGCTATCTGGGTCAGATGAGGAGCTTGAAAATTGACATGTGATGTCCATAGGATTAGTTTACAGCTGAGAATTAATGAGTTACCCATAAAATAATAAAATGTCACATATATATAATGTATACATACACAATGGACACACAGTCAAGATTCAGAACAGCAGACTGGGCTATATTTACAGCTTTTAGATTGGCCTGATTAAAGATAATCTGGGGATTAGTACCAATTTGTGAATAGTTTATATTCTGCAGTGTCTTCTTTCACTAAATCGTTTTCCTTTGTACACTGGATTGTTCTCTTTCACAGTAAGCTTTTAGTTTTCTCCATTGAACATAATTTGAGTTGGTCATTTCTACCTTTAATCCAACCTTGAATCTCCCCTATGCCCTTAAAACATCAGTATTTTTTCTGTTGAGTTGACTTCCTTGGGTATTTCTTTTTTTTTCCCCCCCTTGGGTATTTCTTGACATAACATAACTCTGTTTAGACTATTCACTTCCTATATTTCTGTTTAATTATGGCACTTAGAGAAGGGAGCACCTTTTCAAGAGACCACCTCCTCCCCAAGACATCTTTTGCTCCTTACTAAGTCTGGCACCTGCTCAGTTCTCTGAAGCAAGCTACCAAGGGTGATCCATCTAAAAATGGAGAACACCTCCCTCCATGCCAGCAACCTTTCATGGTTTCCTATCCCTTATCCACCAAGTAAGTTCAAAGTTAACCTGCAATATAAGATTTCTTCTATCTGCATTTCCATTTTAATATGTTCTACCTCGACCTGAATGCTTCGTTTGCCTGATGATATCACGCATTTGCACACCTTTACAGAAGTCCTCCCTCTGCCTGGAATGTCCTTCCTCTGTCACCTTTTCCCGGCTAACTCCTGTTTATCCTTGAAAACCTATCAAAGGCATTCTCTGCTTTCAAGAAGCCCAAAGCTCTCATCTTTGTCAAGGCTTTTTGTGTACTGAGTCCTGCTTATCTGCGTCTCTCTGAGACCACAAGCTCTTCTGGGCTGGGATCACTGAGGCTTCTTGGTGGGATTTTTCTTCCTTTTTATTTCGTTCTAGAATCAAGTGTACAGGTTGCTGGAGAGTGCAGTTGGAGATGGTAGGCCAGAACCATTGACACATATTTGCTTAGTTAATAGAATAACAACTGTTTTAAAGACTAAACATGTAAAATTCTATCTGTGCCTGAGAACAGTGTGACCATTAAATGTATAATTCTGCATGTGTCTTTCCTTCATTTTCATGCAGAGACCTAACTCCCTGTATATTCTATTAAATGCAGACATACGAATGTTCATCAGATAACCAGGTTTAAGTAACTGTGTAAGACTTTACCAACTTAAATTGGCAAGTACTAGATGTACAGTAATAAGGTTTATTTAGGGAACTGTAGTGAGATCATGGTATCCAAACTGTTCTGTAATCTCTCCGAATCATTGCCTTGTTTTGGAAAACTTTTATTTTCCTTAAGAAAGTTCTTGGTCTCTCAAAACTAAAATGTCAGTACGAAATACCTGCTCCTTTTCCTGATATTTCAGTTTCTAACGACAGTCCTTGTTCCTAAGAGATTTTATGTCATTCGAAATAAATAAGCCATTCCTCTCAGCCAGATCTGCCAGGCATCACCGTCAGTCCTATTACTATGAGAGTAACTTACTGGTAATTGGACGACATCAACAGCCTGATTTGTACTACAAAGGTAGATCTCACTCTGCTGCTTCATACCCGGTGACCACTTACTGAAGACAGATTGATGAAAAGGGTGTGAAGACCTGCTTTTCAGAATGTCAATGAAAGTCCTCCTTTCCCACAAGCCCGACTCATCTTGGACTTCATTTTCACCTCTTTATCCTAATGCTCTTTTCCGTGATGTGACTCCTGACACAGGGCAGCCACCTATTAGTCACATGCCAGCACAGACTATAATAAATTTCCTGTGAGCTACCACCTTGAAGTTTATAATGCTTGCTCTCAGGTAAATCCCATCATATGTCCCATTGTACTTTTTTGTTTGTGTTTTTATCTGGGAACCTGGGGACACATTTGCAAGACTGAGAAGAACAATGAAGGTTAAGAACAATGGAAGAATTCTGTACAAATAACCAGAAACACCTTAATTACTTCAGTGACTTGATTAAAAAGAACTCAAGTGTACAATTGAGATCTCTGACATTGTGATTTTTTCATGTTTATTTCAAAGTAGCTTGGAAAGTTAGTCTTGTAAGTAGGCCTTATTGGCAAAGCAAAGCAAATTAAAAATAGCCAGTAATAAAGGGATTGTTAGGGCATTTTAGACTTAAACTACCCTTTCAGTACATTTGCACATTCTGGATGAAGTTCTGTAAAGCAATTGAGAGCTGTTAAAAATATCTTGAATAGCATCGCTGAAATTGAGTATAAAATACTTTGTTGTCCCTTCAGCATCAGGATGCCTCATACTCTGGTTGTCTCTTGAGTTTTTATGATACAAGCACTGGGTATACGAACTGAGCTTTCACACCATACCCAAGATGCGGGCCACCCACCAGCTACAAGGCATGACAACTCTGCAGGCTGATCGGCAACCTTGATAATTATAAGGCCATGGGTAGTAGCCCCCCAGGGGTTCACAGATCTTCTGGCAATGAGTGTAGCTCCGTCTGCATTCTATACAGCAGATTCCTTCGTGATCCAGTCTAGGGTCAAATGTCATGCTTTCCCCTTCCTGCTGCTGTGAAATAAAAGGTAATTATTTGTGTTTTCTTCATAATGAGAATTCTGTAGCATGCACATTATTTTAATATAAGAACCTGAATATTTCACTGGCACAGGAAATCAGCATACTTTTCTCTAAGAGGTTTTCAATCGTAGAACCTAGTAATTCAGAATTCCTTCTAAAACATCAAGGAACCTTCCATCTGTCACAGGCAGGAAGGTCTTGTCTTTTGTTTTTTGTTTTTGTATTTTTTAATGTTATGTAGTTTCTCCATGCCTTTAATGAGCCATGGTTCCCACTCAGTAGTGACTCAACTTGTTATAAATAGGCAAAGGAGGAAACCTTATTCAAAAGTAGCATTTTTGCCACTGCTAACTTAAGTCTGTGGAACACTGGTGCCATTTTATACTAACGGCCTCCAGGGCTCTTGGCTCACCCTTTGAAACTCATTGATCTAAGCAAACAGATTGTTACAACAGTTGCACTGGCTGAAAACATCATTTAGATTATCTGCCTTCATTTCAATCTTGAGGGGTCTGTAACGCTCAGGAAAAGGTACCATATAATGTCTAAAAATTCAAGACCTTAAACTTTACTTTCTACTTTCTATGTGCCATTATTATAATTACATAGTCATAGATGTAGTAAAAATCACACAACCCCCATTTTCACTGCTGGAGATACCCCAATACTGGAAGGAACTTGCCCTCTGCTAAATGTATGTATCTGGTTTTCCTTCTCATAGATTTCTAGGGGGTATAGATTCTGTATTCTCTCTAATATGCTACTGAATTACACTGCCAAGAAGCCCTTGATGTATATTCTTTATTCACTTGAGTCTCTTTCCTTGGGGAAGTTGAGCCTGGGGAGGTGAAACACCAAACATAGGTTAGGCTTGAGCAAAGTGAACCTCACAACCCTATCATCTTTTGTGGTATACAAAACCTTAACTTTTTGTGGGGGAGGGTAGGGTTTTGTGTTTTTTTTGGGGGGGGGGATATCAAAAATACTGGAAAGGGGAGACAATTGTGTACTGAATGTCATCTAGTTTTGACAGTTGTTAACCTTTTGTCAGATTTGTTTGACTTTTTCCTTTCTGGAAATATTTTACATTTTGAGGCGACTTTAAAGAGAACGGGAGGTATTGTGACATTTCAACCATAAATACGTTAGAGTGCACCTCTAAATAATGTTTTGCCTACACAACTATGATGCCATTACCATACCTAACAAAATTAACAATTCCTTAACACCATCTGATAGAGTTTACGTTCAAATTTTATCGTCAGAATATTTGCCTTACTCTCCTAAACCATTCTTTTTTTTATTCTTCAGACTCTTTCTGTTTGTGTTCCCTTATCTCTTGAACTTGGTTCATCTGGGACAGCAAAAAGAAAACCACCTTTTTAATTGTAGCTGACTCGTCCGGGGCAGAAAGAGTCAAAAGCCTGTCGGTTTAGGCATTTCCTCATTTGAGGGTTCAAAAAAGGTTGGTTAGGATCTGAAAGTTGGGAGGAAATCTCAGGTTGTTGCCCTAGGATAGTTCCTTAAAGGAACATGTGAAAGGACTGAGATCATGGGAGATGTTTTTTCTTAAAGCTGAGCGTGAAATAAAGGAAAACCTGATAAAATTGGAGTTTTTCAAGGAAAACGGGTCACTCAAGTCTGGAAGCTAGGCAGATAAAGTCACATCCTGCCCTTCTGTGAAGGGCTTTTGCCCTCTCCCTTGAACCAGATTTAGTTAACCCAGTTACCAGGGGAATAAACTATATTAAATTTTTCTGTTTGCCTATTCAGATTTTATTTATTATTTGAGCTTTAGGGAATGAAGAAGTACTGTGGTGCCCTGAATTTTCCAGTAAGCCTCTGGTCATTTAAAAAAATACATCTGCTCTAAATCTTTCTAAAATGTTAGTCTAAAATCATAGACTAGAAGACAAATTTGCAACATGTGAAATAGTATAGGACTGAATGGGCTACATAGGAAAAAATATGCAAATGAATTGCCTGTCTGAAAAGATGCTCAAGCTTACACATAATTAAAGACCAGCAAGATGAAACGATGAGAAGATACACTTTTACGACCAGGAAACTGGTAGAGATTTTTGTAAAGTTTGATAATGAGTTGGTGTAATTCCTTGGGAGGAGACCATTTGGCATCCTCCATTAAATAATGTAAAATTCCCATCTCCTTTGACCCAGTAGACCCATACATCTGTATTTATGCTAAAAATATATTCCCACATGTGTACAAAAAGTATAAGACTAATAACTGAACAAGGTAATGCCTACTGTGTGCCAAGCGCTGTGCTAAGAGCTTTGCCGGCATTACCTCATTTACTCCTTCCCTCTGGGGCATGTATGAGGTTATATACTATTAACAGTATCTTACTAAAAGAACAAAAGGGCAATAATCTACATGTCCGTCAAAGTGGAACTAGTTAAATTTCTGCACATCTACCCCCACAATGGAATACGATGTGGCCATTAAAGTGAATGAGGTAGATCTATGTAGGAGATCAGAACAATCTCCAAGAGGTTATAACTGGAAAGAAAGCAAGATACAGAACTGGTGTATGCTCTCGTGTTAAAAACGTGTATGTTCACGTGGTACACTTTGTTGTGCAAAGAAAACTGGGCAAATATCTACTGTTAATACATTGCTCTGGGGAAGGTGTCTGAGGTGGAAGAGAAACACACCTCATTATACACCCTTCTAGATTTAAAAATATATATATATGCATGTATTATTTTTTCATTTAAAACACCAGTTGCAAAAATTTATTCTTTTGTTCCCTGCACTTCTAGTAATGGTAAATAATATTTTGTTGAAGATTTGAGACGTTTTTAGAACGTTAGTGCCATCCTTAAAAACACTCAGCTCCCAGTGTTTCAGTCCAAAGTGTTTTATCTGTGTAAGTCTGTCTCCCACCTGGACTGAGAGCCCCTGAGGGCAGAAGTTAACTCCTGCCTGTGTTCGATGCACAGGGCGTGGAAGAGAGCAGTTCCTCAACAAATGTCTGTTGAATGAATGAATGAAGTGGCTATAGAGGGGGTAAAGAGAATACTTTCAATTCTGTGTGCTGTCCCCTGGACACGTTCTTGGAAACATTTTTTTTGAATAATCCAGTTCCTCGTGTGGATCTGTCTTTATGGATTTGCCCGTGCCTCAAAAAAAAGCACAGAAAAGAACTTTGTGTAGGGTTACAACCAAAACGGATTTCACACTACAGAGACCATGCTTAAGTGTCACCCTCCTTTTATAAACTTTGTGACAAATCAAGATGTACTTTTAAAGTAACTGAGTAAAAATCTAAGTTGAATACTAAGTGCTCATTTGAAACTTCAAGTAGAAATAACCACCACTTCAATGTTAGGTTCAAGGGATTCATCAGCAGTCGTGACAACATTGGTACGTACGTGGTAAGGGTTGTCTGGATTGAAGGGTTCTGAATCCTCTTGAACACTGGGTCTGGTTTCATTATTTGGTACTCCAGGGCCTGGGTTGCCCCGTGGTCCACTGCGTGGTCGTCTTGTAGTAGTTGTAACAATTTTTCTTGCCAATTCTCTTCTTTCTCTCTGGATTTCTGGAAAAAAAAAAAAGAGCTGTACATTCATTTGGATAATTAAGGAAGTACTATGTTTATCAGGGTAAGAGCATAAAAGGGTGTCAAAACACATTCTTATTCAAATACTGAAATTTGTATTGACGATTTTTTAAAAATAATAAAGCATGTTTCAGTGAAAGTCTTGGGTTAGTAGTTAAACATACAGAAAACCAAAATTTGGTTTTATAAGTCCTAACAGACAGATACTGTGAGATAGCTGACAAAAACCCATTCTCAATCCTCTGTTTCTCTACCAGCCTCTACTGGAGGGGCTGAGAAAGTAAAATACCACTTGCTTGCCTAGCCTCCCTTGCAATCAAGAGAGACCAGATGGAACATTTCTGGCCAGTGCGATATAAGCAGAATATATTGGTGCAGTTTCTGGGAAAGCTTTTGCTTTCTTGGGGAGAGAAGACCAATACAGCTTTTTTTCTGTCTTGTCTTCTTTTCTTGAACATAGATAAATCTCGGTTACGAGAGGCAATTTGTGACCAGAAGGGATAGGCACAAAGATGATAAACTAGCATGCTGTGGGTAGCAAAACGGACAACGAGAAAGAGCCTTGCTGATACGGCTGAGTAGCTGATAATGCCAGGAACCCACCTCCAGATGTGTGACCATATTTATTGACCAGCCTGTATTTATTGAAACCCCTGACGGTCAGGTATGGTTACTTGCCGGCCTGAACATTTCTTGTTTTTTTTTAGTAAGCTCCACACCCAACAGGGGGCTTGAACTCACAACCCTGAGATCAAGTCACGTGCTCCGCCAGCTGAGCCAGTGAGGCCTCAGCCCTGTGCATTCTTTATGGATTGACCATAGATGTCTAAAGCCTTATAATTTATAATTTTCAGGGGATTAAAAATCGTATGGTGGAATAGAGAAAGCAGATGCTTGTATACATGAGGGCGTCACGGCTCAGGAGGGCCAAGAGACTTGGCCAAGATCACAGGTTGGGTGGCAGAGTCTGGAGCCGAGCGGGCCCTGTCTGGCTCCCGGCCAGTGCTCCGGTTCATCACACCACCGCCACCCGTGGCTGCCGAATGACGAACATGGGAAGTGCCACACGGTGCGTGGGCTTCAGTGTCTCAGGCTCATTTTCTTCATCTGTCAAATGGGGATGATGTGTCCAATTGGCAGAGGAGTGATGGAGCCCAGCGTTGTGTCTGAGGGTTTTGGCACAGCATTTGGCCTCTGATCGCTCATGTTGGGTGGCGAGGACTGCGTCATCCCAGGCTATTTCCGAGGCCCTGGATGTGCTCTACGGCCACGGAGAGCGTCCACGGATGATTCTTTAGGTTTCTGAGCTGCCGGCCGGAGAGGCCTCAGAGCCCTGATTCAAATCTCAGCACCCCTTCTTGTAACTAACCGAGTGGCCTCTGGCAAGTTCTTCCATCCCGGGGAGCCTTGATTTCTTCATCTACAAAACGGGACTAGTTCACGGCCGATGCGTGGACGGGTGCTAAGGAGTGGCCGAGGGCCGGCCGCGGGGCTCTGGCGCAGTGGCCGGCGGGTGGCACGCACAGCCCC
This sequence comes from Vulpes vulpes, assembly GCF_048418805.1. NCBI lineage: Eukaryota > Metazoa > Chordata > Mammalia > Carnivora > Canidae > Vulpes > Vulpes vulpes. The sequence continues at coordinate 9,830,787 of NC_132785.1, forward strand.
GCGGCCACCAGCCCGGCCCTGCCCTCGCCCTGCGCCCGACACACACGGGACGTCCAGGACCTGCCAGCCCGAGGACCCGAGGCCAGAGGCTGCTGGAGCCTGGGGTTGGGGGGCTTCTAGGAGAACGGGGTGGGGGGGACCGAGCATCCTCAGAGGGGGGTTTATTTTCTTGATCTTTGTCAAATGCGACTGCATTTACGAGAGACGGAGCAAAAACGCTTCATGCTTGAGGTGTGTCCTCTCCCCCTGCGCCCAGCCCCACGGTTACTGAACCCTCTCCGGCCCCGGGGGCGTCCGGGTGGTTTCCACTTCTCTGGTGCTGGACGTCCCGGGTCATCCTGGGCTGGGGGTTGTGATGACTGAATAGTTAAGATGCGGTCACGCTGTGGGCGCTGAGGGGCCAAGCTGCACCCCGGATGTAGGGAGCACACCCTTTCCCGAAGGGTGGAGGCACTCCCTGTCAGACGAGCACCGTCTTCCCTCCCCACCCCGCCCTCTTGGCCCTGCTCTTGTCCGAAGCGTCTGCTTTCCTACCGTACGATTTTCTCATCTTAATTTAGTGTTTATTAACTGCCTCCCCCTTGCTGCAGTGTACACCCCCCGAGGGCAGGGGTTCTCTCATCTGTTCTGCACCAATGCACCCCGACTACCTAGAACAGGTAAGTGGTGCATAATAAGCCTTCAATAAATGAACGAACTCTCTGGGCAAGAGGCTTGTCCTCAAACAGAAGGCGAGGAGAGAGCGCTCCACAGGGTGGCAGAGTCAGAGGCTTTTTGTCCTCGACTGCACAAGGTGACAGGTATTGCAGGAGTAGTTCCTGGGGGCTGGAAAGCAAGAAGGCCCCATTCCACGTGGAGGCGGGTGAGGGATCAAAAGCCAGCACTTGACAGAAGGCCACAGAACTGAGTTGCCAGCACCCACTGGAGCAAGAGCATGGATGGCAAGAGGGACAGTCCTTTCGGCAGCCCCCCGCCCCCCAGCCCCTACAGTGGAGACAGACACTGCTCATGCTACTCCTCCTTCCTAGGCCGGCTTGTGGCCTCAGGATCCTTCTCAGCTCTTCCAGAAAGCCACTGCCGGTGGCCTAGAAGTTGGATCTCACTTGCTTTGCCTGAGTCAGAAAGTAAACCACCTCATCCAGGCTCTGGGACATAATGAGACTTGTGACCCGTAGGAATAAATTAGTAGTGACAGAAACAGAAGCCTGGACTTTCTAAGCCCGCTGAGTTACTTTTTGTTTTGGGTTTTGTTTTGTTTTTAATTGTACTATAATATACATAAAATTTAGCACCATCACCATTTTTAACTGTACAGTTGAGTGGCATCATGTGCATTCACGTGGCTGTGCAGGTGTCTAGCTGCACAGCTTCTTTCATCTTGCAAAACTAACTGCACCTTTTCCGTAATCACTGCCCGTTGCCCCCTCCAAGCCTGGGGGTTTCAATGCTGGTATTTTATTTCCATGCTCCTCCCTCTCTGTCCAATAAAACCTTCCAGAAAACATACATTTCTATCTGAGCCGTGCTGGGAGAAAGGCCTTCCTTCCACGCTTGAGCCAGAGCCACAGAGTAGGCCACTGGGGGCTGGGGTGACCGTGGTGAGGAGTGAAAGGACCCCTGGGGACAGAGTAACTCTGGGAAAGGGTTGGCCCTCGGGTCCACAGCCAGCTCCCAGGTGTGCTCCAACCTAGCCCTGAACCCCAGGGGCCCTTCATTTCTTTTCACCCGGCTTGGAAGCCAATGCTCGAGCCTCGACCTTGAAGAATCTCAACCTATGGCCACAGCGGCTTTCGGCTGTCCCATCATTCTGGGTGTGAGCATCACAAAGATTCAGCAGTACGACACCGTCTTAGTCCCTCGATTCTGTGCCATAGGAATGAAAAGTAAAATTGGAAAGTGCAAATGGATGAAAGCAGAAAGAAGGGGAAGTGTCCTAAATAAAAGCGGCAGGGAAGGCAGGATGCAGGGGGGCCCACCCTGATGGGCTCCCACTGTGGAGGGGCTCCCAGAAGCTCACGCAAACGGGGAGCCTCCCCAGCAGCAGTAAGAGAATTTAAAATGTCACCTCTTGGATACGTTGGCTTCAGCCAGAAAATAGGAAGGTCGCCACAGAGTTCTAAGATCCTAGAACTCAAGAAGCTGTTGTCCTTCACAGGCTGGTCTACAGCCACCCAGATGAGAGAATTTTCTTCGTATTTAACTGGCATGATCTTGCCTTCCTGCAAATAAGTAAAAATGAAATGCACTGAGCAAAGGAGACAGTGACACATGCTGCGTATTGAAAGTGCTGGTACAAGATGATTCCGCCTAATAAAAACTTAATGAGAATCGTGTGTGGGTGTGGGGGGGAATGTAGGGGGTGGGGGTGTGTATGTTGGGGGATGTGGGGTTGTGGGATGTGTGTGTGTGTGGTGTGCAGGGTGGGTGTGGGGGTGTGGGAGGTGGGCGTTGGGGTGTGTATGTGTAGAGGAGTATGTAAGGTAGTGGGACGTGTGTGTGGCGTGGGGAAGGTATGTAGCGTGTGGGGTGGGTGTGGGGGTGTATGTGTAGGAGGTATGTGAGGTTGTGGGATGTGGTGTGGGGTGGGGAGGGTATGTAGGGTGTGGGGTGGGTGTGGGAGTGTATGTGTAGAGGGTACGTGAGGTTGAGTGTGTATATGGGTGTGTGTGTAGTGTGGTGCCTGTGGGGATTTGGGGTGCATGGGGTATGTGTGTGGGGTATGTAGGGTGTGTGTGTGTATGTGTAGGGGGGCATGTGTGGGGTTGTGGGGCATGTAGTGGTGCGTAGTGTTGGGGGGGGTAGTGTGTGGCAGGGTGTGTGTCTTTGTAGCTCTCTTCACAATATTGTCTTGGCCCCTTTTGTCGCCCGGCCTTTGGATAACTGAAACGTGTGAATACTGAATGTCCTGAGTGGAAGTGAAAATTACTTGATAACCAACTTTCAGACTTAGGTTAATCTGATGTTTTTGATCAAAGATTTTTTTGAGGAAAAGCAATTGAATGGACTCTGAAATCCTATAAAGGAGAGAGGAGCCCTTCATTTGAAGTGAAAAATCCTTTGGGGTTTTGTTCTGCAGCTTCCAAACAACAATGGAAAAAAGCAAGTGATTGGTTCTTTAATGTCTTCAGTTCAAAGTATTATTTAACATAAACCATTTCTACATTTCCCAGCTATAACAAAACACACTTCAGATGTTCCTCGCATCAAGCACACCACTGAGATTTCAAAGCTAAACCCCGGATTTTCTTCTACAGCAAGATGCTGAGAACTGTCTGATGGCCCAGGAGACAAATTTATTTTGCCAGGTTGTTCCTTTCATATATTTATTAGTTTGCAATAGGTTGGAGAAATTAAAATGTTTTCTCCATGTTTTTAGCTAAAAGCAGCCCTTCAGTTATACTTTCTCCCCCAGGTTTATGGCTGCATTTAAACAACTCCAAGGTATTGGAGGAAGCTACCACTCAGGTAATCCAGTTATTTACCTTAAATTAAATGGCTCCATCCAGGAAATGAATGCTCTTTGGGTACAGCAGCTTTTTAAAGTTACACAAACTGATGAAAAATTGATAAGAACAAGTGGTGCCTCCATCTACTCCATCATAATCTGAAGTGGGGGGGATCCCTGGGTGGCTCAGCGGTTTGGCGCCTGTTCAGCCCAGGGCGTGATCCTGGAGCCCCAGGATCAAGGCCCACATCGGGCTTCCTGCATGGAGCCTGCTTCTACCTCTGTCTGTGTCTCTGCCTCTCTCTCTATCTGTGTCTCTCATGAATAAATAAAATCTTAAATAATAATAATAATAATCTGAAGTGGGCAGTCATCAGGGGGAAGGAAGAGTGGAGAATGCAAACATCGCATCCTACAAACTAGGAACGTGAGATCCCCGCCCAGTTTGCCTCCCCTGCCCTTGCCACGAGGTCCTGCTCCCGTGCGAGGCTGCAGTGTCCCTGCCTCCAGGACCCGAGCTCTCAGACTCTCCAGCAGCCAGGGGTGCCCGTGCGACCGGTTCTAGACTATGTGGTGGGCCCTGAACCAGGTCAGGTGGCTGAGAGGCCTTCGACTGTCCCGATTAAAGGGAAGTCACAGTTGGAAGGCACTGCTCAACCTCCTCCTGACTCCCTTACTTACAGGTGATGTTTGGAGCTGGAAGAAAGAACCAAAAATAAAAAATAATAAAAAAATTTAAAAAATAAAATCAGCGTTGCAGCCCCCTCCCTCCACATGGCCTACTATGGAGAAAAACAAAGCCTGCTGGGTTAAGTCACTCGGAGTGTAGTTTTCTGCACATTCTCGATTTATGCAGACACATTGCCTGAATCTGGCTTTGTCCACCAGAGGATCCACCAAGCACAACCCAACCAACGAAAACAGGGCAAATAATTCGCCTCTATGGTCTAAGAAAAGAACCAGACGCAGACAGAGCTCCAAAATGCTAAGCTGTTCATCACAGTGAGTTATTTCTATATTCCAATAATTGTGTTGAATCGTTATTTGAAATAGTGAAAAACTGAAGACGGCTGAAGCATTCGAGAACAAAAGACTTTTAAAATTGTAACCGTCTGATGACATATAATATATCCATTACAGTCTACACTTGAGAAGAACTAAAGTGAAGATAGTAAGAACGTAGACCAATCTAACTTCAATTATGCAAGGAATATCGCACACACCCGCACATGAAAATGATTCACCAAGACATTAACGTTAACATTAACATCTGTGGGTTAAGCGATTGTGGGGGATTTTCTTCTCTGTTCTTTTTTATGTAGTTCCCAAATTTCCTATACTGACCAAGTATTGGTTTTGAAAAGCAGAAGAAGCAGCAGCAGCGGAAGAAGAAAAAAAAAAAACTTGTTTTCTAAAAACCCTGGAAATGTTCTACAAACTTCTGATGAGGTCTCGGTGAGCTCCGGGTGGAGAGCTGGCCCTCCTGGAAGGCAGGAGGGGAGAGCTGGTTTCTTCGTGCATTTAACAGAGGAAAATCTAAAGGATTCTGCTTTGCAGAAATTGAGCGCTAGGACAGGAACAAAACGGAAACGCAGTAAGAGAAGCTCAAGGCTCAGAACGAAGGTCTTGGGCTCATCTTGAGGGTCCCTACGGGTGGGGTCACACTGGGAGCCCGAGTGGCACAGCTCAGGAGAACAGACTGTCACATGGTGGAGCAAGGAAGGTCTGGAAACCATGTCCCCCGGAGGAACGTTTGGGGAGACCTGGAAGCAGAGGAGAAAGCTGGGGACAGGGCAGCCAGCTTCAAACACTCACAGGTTAATCTTTTAGCTTTTGTTTTGCTTTGTTTTGAGACACCTGCGGCTGCTGCTGCTCCTATGACAGCAAACAATTAGGCAGTTTCCAGGCCGGCACCTTTGCTTCCCCTTATTTTTCCTCCTTTCCTCCGTCCTTAAGGGAGCTGAGGCCTGCTTTACCTCCCTCTCGGGGACACAGGAAGGGCCCTAAGCTGATCATAATGGAATTAGTCGTTTATAGCAGCAGCCAGGTAGTCATTATCTAGTAGGTCCCAGGGCCTCGGGGACAGGATGCAGACCCCCAGTGTGCAGGTGACAAAACTCAGGTTGGAAGAATCGAAACCACGTCCATAGCAAGTGGCAGAGCTGGGATTTGAACCCCGTGTTTTCCTTTTTTTTTTTTTTTTAAAGATTTTTATTTATTTATTCATGAAAGACAGAGGGAGAGAGAGAGGCAGAGACACAGGCAGAGGGAGAAGCAGGCTCCATGCAGGGAGCCTGACGCGGGACTCGATCCTGGGACTCCAGGATCACGCCCTGAGCCAAAGGCAGGTGCTCAACCGCTGAGCACCCAGGCGTCCCATGAACCCCGCGTTTTCCTAAGTGCAAAGTCTATCTTCCTCCCGCTGCCCCTGCCACAGCTCAAAGGGAAGACGACAATGCATGTGACCACTTCGTAAAGCCTAGAGCATCACGTGAGTGTAAGCTATTAGATGTGTCTCAAGAACTCTGTGCAATTCTTAAAGTGAATTTTTATAAAATCAAGCTCAAAGGTAAGTTGTGACCAATAAATGGAAGAAGTAGGCTTTTTTAAAAAAACAACAAACCAAACTCACAAGTCTTGACACGTAGAACAGGAATGAATACATGTAAAGCAGCTGCCCTGGGCTGAGCTGGAGCCAAGGGGAAGAAAGCGCAGGGCCCAGAGTGGGGCACAAGGGCTCGCGCTGGTGCCCGGGAGGGGAGCGCCCCGTCGCTGCTTTTCTACAAGGGGCGGGTGGGGTGATCAGCGGTTGCGTGATTTTCAGGAGAATTCCCTCCTGTACTGAGTAGAACTGAGGCAAGAAAGCTCCTGGCGGGGGATGGGGGGGCCTTTTAATGAAGATTTTGTCACGAGATGTCCTTTACAGTGTTCTCAGCACTAACCAGCTCCTTCAATGTTAGGGGAGCAAGGGCCATGTGAAGACCGAGCCCCTCTGTGCACTTTTACAGGTTGCCCGACACTGTAAGGCACCCCACGTGCAGATCTCTGCGGACCGACCAGTAGGACCCAAACAGTTTCCATTCCTTTGGCAGAGAAGGAAGGGAACCCAGGTTCCGGCCGCGGACCCATGTGGGCACTGGAGCCGGCGAGGGCTGCGGGGTGGGCGCTGTCCCCCAGCCGGGCTCTGTCCCCCAGCCGGGCGCTGTCCCAGAGCCAAGTGCTGTCCCCCAGCTGGGTGCTGTCCCCCAGTCGGCTGTTGTCCTGGAGCCGGGTGCTGTCCCCCAGCCGGGTGCAGTCCCCCAACCGGATGCTGTCCCCCGAGCCAGGTGCTGTCCCCCAGTCAGGTGCTGTCCCCCAATCGGGTGCTGTCCCCCCAGCCAGTCGCTGTCCCCCAGTCAGGTGTTGTCCCCCAAGCCGGGTGCTGTCCCCCAGCCAGGGGCTGTCCCCCCAGCCAGGTGCTGTCCCCCCAGCCAGGCGCTGTCCCCCCAGCCAGTCGCTGTCCCCCAGTCAGGTGCTGTCCCCCAGCCGGGTCGCTGCCCGCAGGCCCGAGGTACCCACCAGTTCGGAGGAGATGCTCTGCTTGGTCGCCGTGCCCACCTCCGGGACGCGCGCCTTCACCTGCGCCTTGATGTAGCACTTTGCTCCTCCAGCAAAACGGATCCCGGTGATGCCCTGGGAGAGAAAAGTGTACCCGCCCGTCTGTCCGCGTGGCCGTTGCTTCAGCGCTGCGGGCACGGGCCGGCCTGGGAACGAGATGCACAGACCGGGCGGCTGCCCGCGGGGAGCGGACCGCGGAGCTGCATTTCCCAGAAAGAGAACTTGGAGGCGAGGTCAGGGCCCGCCAAGCGCTAGCGAGAAGCCGAAGCAGAGCCTGGGGCAGGAGGGCCAGAGGGTGGTGGCCGGGGACGTCCTGTAAGGGGTACGGGAGCCGAGGTGGACCCTGGCAGGCCCGGGAGCGATGCCGCCTTGTCCGCGCAGCCTTCCCTGACCCTCCCGGGCCAAGCAGCCTCCTCCTCCTGTGACCCTCTGGAAGGCTCCCCCCGCCCCAGCATCCCCCTTAGTGTCATTCTCTCATCGGACACTTAGCCTTCTGTCCCCATGTGGCTGCTCCTCGGCAAGGTTCTGTCCCTACTCAGTTATAGGCCTCTTGACATCGGTACCTGAATCTTTTGCTTTTAGGGTCATCCCATAAAGGTTCTCAAAACCTGTGGGTGGGCCCAGGGGTGCTTGGGTGGCTCAGTCAGATAAGCGTCTGCCTTCGGCTCAGGTCCTAATCCCAGGGTCCTGGGATCCAGTCGGCATCGGGGCTCCCGGCACAGCGGGGAGCTTGCTTCTCCCTCTCCCTCTGCCTGCCGCTCCCCCTGCTTGTGCCCCCCCACCTCCATCGAATGAATAGATAAGATCCTTAAAAAAAAAAAAAAGATGCGGGCTCCATTCATTAATTCCATGAATTCAGATTTTACCTAAGTCACCAAGTGGGGGAAACTGTAAAGCTTCCTACAACACCAGGGGTGGACCTTTGTTCCCAGGCCTTACCCGAGGACTTGGATGCTTTGTTTTTGTCACCTATGAGACACAAACAGTGTCTCCTCCGTCAGCCCAGGGACCAGCCTCGAGGGAACCGTCAGCCTCAGGGCTCCAGGCACGGCGGAGGGCTCGGCCCCAATGCTGCGGCAGGTGCATCGGGTATGACAGTCCTTTCTGTCCCAGGAGTGTTTCCTTTCCCCCCTGCTGGTGTATTTCCTGATGAGCGAGGGGCCGAAAACGGTATGAAAAGGCCTCCAGACTGTGCGCCATGACAACACGCACCAACAGAAACCCAAACACCTCAGCGTGTGCATCCTCTGCTCAGCTGAGACAAATGCCAGGGGGACACAGGGCTGGTTCTAGCATCACTGCCGCACAGCGGTGGTGGGAGTGCAGAGAAAAGCATTCAGAAACCTCCGGGTCCTGGCTCAGGACTCGGCCCCCTTCAGTAAAGAGCCGAGGACACTTGGGGCAGGTTGGACCATCTGTAGCCTGAGAGCCAGCAGCCCTACAACAGCTGGGGTGGGGGTGGGGGGAGTGCGGAGAAGGCAAGGCTCCCTCTTCCCGAAGCTCCTCTGGCTCTGCCTGGTGGCCTAGCTGGCCGTGTGCACATGCGTGACACAGGTGTCCTGGCATCACCTCTCACCCAGAGAGAGGTTGGTAGCAATATCCTCGCTTTCTCCAGGGGGATGGACTCACTAGGCACCAAAACCAGCCAGAGAGATTTTGAAGCCATAGATGCCTGGGGATCCCCAACTAATTGGCCTGGGGGCAGTGCCCAGACACAGGCATGCTTCAAAGCCAGGGCGGAGGACCAGCCGTGCAGGGACAAAAGACCTTATTCAGGGTGACACAGTGTTTAGATGACTGAAATAGGCTGCCACAGACTGAATGGTATTGTTCACGTCACCCAAACTCCTGTGTTGAAACCTACCCCACCCCCAATGGGATGGTAGCCAGAGGTAGGGCCTTTGGGAGGTAATGGGGTCATGAAGGCAAGAGCCCCCGAGAATGGGATTAGTGCCCTCCTCGAAGGGACCCCAGAGAGCTCCCTCGCCCCTTCTGCCTCGTGAGGACAGAGTGTGAAGACGGGCCCACGAGGAGCCGGAAGCAGGCCCTCAATAGACGCTCATCTGCAGGTGCCTCGACCTTGGACTGCCCAGCCTCCAGCCCTGCGAGAGGTTTCTGGTGTTTAAGAATAATCACCCCGTTGCTGGGAATCTGTTACAGCACCTTGCGTGGGCTAAGACACGCAGCTTTCCAGTCCCAGTCTCTTCTGCACCAGCAGCTCACAAATTCTCAGTTGCATCAAAATCACCTGGAGGACTCGATAAACTTAAAGGCTGTTGGGTGCCACCTCCGGAGTTTCTGACATGGTGGGTCTGGAGTGGGGGCTCCACTTTGCATTTCCCACAAGCTCTTAGGTGCTGCTACTGCTGGTGGCCCAGGGAACACAGTTTGAGAACCACTGCTCCCTGCTCTCTCCGGAAGGCCAACTGCTCTTGTTCTGCACGTAAATCTAGGCCTCACGGTTTGAAAACCAGAAGGCAGTGGGGGCCAGGCGGCAAGGGGAGATGACTGCCACCCCCAAGCGGTATGTTCTCTTTACTTGGAACCCTCATATCCTGTAAATGTGAGTTGCAAGGGAGGAAACACCCTATAACACCCTATAACCATTACCGTTTTCCCAAAGGACAGAGCTGATTCTATTGAAGGATTCACAGCCCTGAATGTGAATCTAGTATTGAGTTAGCTCTGACAGTCTACACGCTGCGAAGAGAACTGAAACCCCCACAGGAACGGGTCCTGTGGGAAGGAATTCACACATATTAACCACCTTGTCTGGCTACAAATCCATATCAAGCAGCCAGACATATTAAGAGATTAAGTGGAGGGAATGGAAAAGCACAGGAAAGCCACGCAAACCTCCTGTTTTTGCAAACAAACAAGGCCTTAGGAGCTGGTGGTAATGAAGAAATCTGCTACCAGAGATAATGAGCGCAGGGTCCAAGGCTCTAGCATGTTTTAAAATAAGAATCAGGTGATTTCATGTTAGCTGCACATTTTTTTCTGTCTAGAGGATCTCATGGATTTCTGTGGCTTTATGGTGTTTTTTTTTTAAGATTTTATATTTATTCATGAGATAGAGAGAGGCAGACACAGGCAGAGGGAGAAGCAGACTCCATGAAGGGCCCAACATAGGACTCGATCCCAGGTCTCCAGGATCAGGCCCTGGGCTGAAGGCAGCGCTAAACCCCTGAGCCACCGGATTTCTGTGGCTTTAGACCAGAAGTTTCCAACAAGGGGTCCTTCCCCTAAGAGGGCACTTTAGAAATCTTTCAAGGAGTGTTTGGTTGTCACAAAGACTAGGGCTCTCCTGGCCTTCCGTGAGCAGAGCCCAAGGGTGCGGGGCTCCGGAGAGCTTGGGGAGGTTCTGGCCCCTGGGGCCTGGCTGGAAAACTGGGTTGTATCTGTGCCTAGCATCTAACACCAGCTTACGTATCAACGTAATGTGACTTCTGGCATAGCTTCAACGCACGATGACATTCTTTTTTTTTCTCTTTTTAAGATTTTATTATTTATTTGAGAGAGAAAGAGAGAGAGAGAACACAGAGGGATAGGGAGAGGGAGAAGCAGACTCCCCACTGAGCAGGGAGCCCGATGTAGGGCTGGATCCCAGGACCCCAAGATCATGACCTGAGCCAAAGGCAGATGCTTAACTGACTGAGCCACCCAGGTGCCCCTCTATTTTTCCTTTTTTTTTTTAATTTTCATTTTTGGAGGGAGGGTTATATTGATTTTTGAAGTCACTAACTTATGTACCAGGTAGGTCACACTATTTTTTTCTCCAGCTTTTTAAATTAAAATGTGCATATATACACAAAGTTAAAAGAATTGTGTAGTGAACACTTGTATATATCCACCACGTTATTCTATCTTAATTTCTAACCAGGCTTTATGTTATTTAAATGAGTTATTAGGCCAGAGAGGGTTGGCTTAACCCAATAGCACTGATGCTTTCTAGAACGTAACTCTGAACAAACCCCTTTTTTGTATTCCTTGGGGTCCCGACAAAAGACCTTCCTTGACCCACCTCTAGCCAGGCTCCTCTAAATCCTCCTTTTGACTGGGCCCCAACCATGGGCTCTACTTTGGCCAATTTATTCCAGTTTCAGCAAGAATCCTGCTGAGTCTGCCTTGGTCTGCCCATCCTCTATGTCTGACCACTCAAGCTTGCCTTGAGCAAAAATCCCGTTGGTTCAGTTTAGTAAAGCACTACTCTCTCTCTTAGCAATTTTCTATGCACCAATACCCCGACCCTACTCCTTAGCTATAAATCCCCACTTCTGATCGAATTCAGAGTTGAACTCAATCTCTCTCCCCTACTGTAAAACCCCACTCTAGTAGTACCCCCCCCTTGGATAGGGTCTGCTGTCTCTTCTTTACCAAGTGGCCTGAATAATCTTTTCTTTTATGGTAGAGGGCCTAGAGCCTTTTGTTCAATGCTCTTCCCTCTCAGGAGGGTTTTTTCCCCCATTGGCTCTACTAAAATCTTGATGGGGTCCTAGGTTAATAGGGGAGACCGTTCGCCGTTCACTATTCAGAGCCTTTCCTAACCTGGCCCCACTCCCCCTCCCCTTCTCCACCTTCCACCACACTGGGCTACTCAGAACTCAGCAGGCCCTGTGCATTTGTATTCAGTTTTCCTCTCTGGGTCCGGAAAGCCCTGCCTCTATGTCTCTGCGAGTTGAAACCCTAATCATTCTTCAGGACCCGACTCAACGGTCACCAGCTCTGTAAAACCTGCTCCAATCTCCAAATTGTCAGCAACTGCCCCTTCTGGGTTCCACAGCGCTCTGTTCCTAGCTCTGTTGCAGCACGCTTCCCGGGCTGACCCGAAGTCACGTCTGCGTGGAATGTCTGCCTCCCGAGGGAGGGAACAGGTGTCAGTTATCTTTGCATCCTCCATGCTTAGCACTCTCCCTTGCACACAGTAGGTCCTGACACCCACCTCTTGAATTTGACCGATGGTGTAAAACACAGGAGAAAGTAATAGCGTGGGGACCACAATGGCTGATGCATGTGTTTTCAAAAGTCGAGGCTTGTTTAAACTCGTAACAGGTTCTATCCATCAAAAAAATGTCCTACTCACCAATTCTGACTTAGAGAAATGTGGAAGCTATCAAAGAGAATTGATCAGTTTGTAAAATATTTGTGGCCCCGTTGGCCTATGAGGACAAAACACAATCAATACCATTATTAACCGAAGGATTATAAAACAGAAATATAGGCTTGGGATTAAAGTATTTTAAAAGTATATTCCTGATTCGTGCACATTTGAGAGAGATGGATCTTATTCACCTGTGTAGCTACCTTTGCGTATCTTGATATCGTGACACATCATAGGTGTTCAATTCTGTTCTGGATTGAATGATATGTGTGTGTGTGTGGGTGGGGGGGAGGCCACGTTTTGTCGTCTTACATTGAATGGTACAAAGAAAAAATGCTTTTACTTTGTCCTGGGTCTGGCAGTAAAAGCCTTTAATAGGTCCAGAGAAATGATCTTTGTGCACTGACCAGAACCGTTTGCGAAGCTCCGATTAATCGGAGTGCAGCTGGTCACATGCAGGGCTGCAGGGCCTGCCCCCACCCCACCCGCCCTTGGGAGAGCCCATTCCGAACACAGCCCGTCCTTGTCATCAGCAAGGAAGACCTAACATCACCAAGGCTCTCTGGAAGCTTAGCATCTGTTTGGTATTCAATAGGACTTGTGAAATGCGTTTTGGCATCAGCAAGGGGAGCTCTTTCACTCAAATGAAAAGCATCTCCACTTTTCCCCATCAATCGGAGCAAGGCGGGTCGATGAGATGTTTGTAGGCCAATAAACTATCAGAAGAGACATTATTTTCAAGTGCCTTTTTTCATTATCAAGTCTCACCTACTCCATCTACAGATTTAACAGGAGAACACAAACAGGGATGCCTTTTCCTCATCTTAGAACATGAGGAGAATAAGATATGTATGTGGCCAACTGGAAAGAGGGCCCGGAGTGCCACTGTCTTGCAGAGGTACCCCGAAGCACAGATGCGTAGCTTGAGGGCTCAGAGGTGCCTGTAAATTGAACTTTTGAAAACAGACGTGTTCACCCTTTTCAAAGGAGACTCGAATGTTTTATCTGTAATTGGCCACGGTCAGGAGACCTAGGATTAAGATAGGGGAATTTCTTCATGCTCATTTTCCGGAATCAATGGGAAATCTGAAGAATTGAGAAAAGTGCATAAACAGGTCCCACCTGTTGTTCACGAGCTTGTTAGACCATTACAATTTCGCCTCCCCTCTGCAAGTTCACATTTCAGACCTCGGAACATTTTGGGATGTTTTGAGCATTTTATTCACCGTGTTACAGAAAGCTGCTTGGAAAGAAATAGCGCTCTGGAGTCCTTCTGCCAAGACTTTATATAGTTCCAAGTACCTGTTCTTTTCAGTGCCAAGGTGTTGGGTTTTTTTTTTTTTTTTTTTTTTTTTCCATTCTGGAAATGGAAAGGACAAACCGTGGTCCTTTCTCAGAGAGAGAATATGCTGCATAATGTATGTTGAACTAGAGGCACCATGACGGCCATAAAGAACAGTTACCGCTTGGTTGTGTGTGAGACATGTTGCTTCTCCCTGGATTAGGAAAGTCTTCCAGGCTTGCCTGGCTAAGCCCTCTAAATGCATGAAATATACTTACGTTCTGAAAATCATTAACTTCAATTGCTTCTTCAGCTCCACTTCCCATTTTAAAGGTCTCCAGGTTGTTCCCAGTATCTATTTCCATTGACCCATCTTGTAATTTCCCATTGATACTCATGGTATAATGGACGTTGTAAATCTGGAAGGGAACATAGGAGTCAGTGAGGCTTTCCTTTGAGAGCGATGCAGGGCTTATCTTTAGACCTGCAGGAGACACATTTGTTAGAGACACACCAAATCATCGTTCATAGTAATATATTTGTATATGAGGACTTCATCCGTACACCAGTCACTTAGTACAATGAGTTCTTTAAAAATACCTTAAAAGCAAAAGCTTTGGTGATCTCTGATACTTATTCAAGTAGCTCAGGGATTTGCCATCCTGGCTGTGCATACAAGTATGTGAGTAGAAGCTCTAGCTCCAGGGCATGCGTGACCCGCCTGGATGAACCAAATCAGAACCTGTGGGGATGGGGCTTGGACACAGATCTTTCTCTTCCTAGGTCAGTTCTACTGACTCTGACTTGGCGGTCAGAGTTGAGAGTCATTGATGGATGAACGGTTAACCGGGCTGTGAACTCAACAAGTCTGCAGTGGCACCTCGATTTGAGAGGTTTTTAAGAACCCTGCTGGTTAAGGTTGGGCCTGGGGTACGGTATATAGTCAGGACTACAGACGGGGCTGGGATATGCCTGATGTAGAGCAGTCTTTGTAGAGAGCAAGGTCAGTGTGCACATCTGTTTTGCCTCAGTGTGGGAGTTAGTCATTTTAATGATGGTGTGGACAGGCATATGGTGGTGTAGGGCATATTGTTATGAGCCGTGTAGGGGAAGAAGGGAGGGAGACTTGGCATCCGAGGAGAGCACTGGCCCAAGAATCAGAAAAACCAGTGGCCACACCACTTAGCCCCGGGTCTTGAGAGTTGCCTTGGGTGTAAAATGAAGAAGCTCGCCCTCAGAGATGGTTTTCATTTATGTTCTTAGAGCTCTGAGGTTTCAGAGGTGGCCCAGAGGGGAGGGTGACAGGGCAGGTGGGACTGTGACATCACCCTTTCTTTCCTGTCCACCTACAGTTTGACCAGAGTGGCTCTGCTTGTTTATGTTTTATGTGTTGGATTTCTGAATAAAAGCTCCCTCTTTTTAGTATATGTGCTACTGAAGCGAGCACTCTTTTCCTTTTTAAAGATTTTATTTATTTACGAGAGACACACACACAGAGAGAGAGAGAGAGAGAGAGAGAGAGAGGCAGAGACCCAGGCAGAGGGAGAAGCAGGCTCCATGCACCGGGAGCCCGATGTGGGACTCGATCCCAGGACCCCGGGGTCACACCCTGAGTTGAAGGCAGATGCTCAACCACTGAGCCACCCAGGTGCCCCTTCTGAGTAAAATCTTAAGAGGAACTTTGTGAAATATATGGTTTTTAGTTTACCACTAAATTAGATCATCCAAAGGGCTCTCTTATTGTAGACATCTTGTTAGTGCACTAACTAAAAAATCACACACTGCTCCTGCCCAGGGTGCTATTGCCCTGCTCGAACTTTCTCTGTATTGTAGGGTAGTAGGTGGGTCTTCCCTTCTCTTTCTTTTTCTGACTTAGAAGCATATATGTATGCATGTGTGTGCGTGTTCTTATAGCTTATATAACATATACATATCTTATATATAATATATATAAGATATAAAATCTTTAAAGAGGAAGGACTGAGAACTGATGCGAAACACTTGCTACTTCGTTGTCAGGTCAGTAGGTCAGAACTGCAAATAGCTCAGGTCTGATTCAAGTCTGATTTTTCTCCCTCATTATGAAGAAAGACTGCTACGTGGACAAACACGGGAAGAAGTATCTCATTACTGGGTCATTGCTTGCAGGAAACTCATTGTCACCAGTCCCTCGGAGCACAATTTTACTTTACCAGCAGAGACGTAGAAATGGCTTTGCGGGCCAGTCCCCTTTCGGGCCGCAAACAGCCTTTGCTCAGTGGAACAGAAGACACTGGCGCACTATTTCAGCCAACATCTCTCAGTGCTCTGCTTTCCCTCCCAAATGTGGGTTCCTGCAGTATTTTGCCACCCCCCCCCAGGCTTGCCTGATCAGAAGAACCCCTTTTAGGGGTTCAGATTGAGCTGGAGGCTGGAGCACGGCCCACCAGTCTGTTTTGACTTTGCATCCCAGGTGGTCCTCATGATCAGATCAGCCCAGTTGGGGAAACCTGTTTTCTTTGGCCAAGCCAAGTGCCTTCTGCAGGTAAGGCTGAGAAAGCGGGCTCTGTTCTGTCCCCGTGCTCTCTGGGCAGCCACTGTTTGCAAGGGCTGGGTATGACTGGCAGTGGGAACAGAGCAGACCACGTCTGCGTGAGTTCCTGCTGGCACAAGCATCCTTCACTCGTGCAATAGGAGGCTGTGTATGTGAGAGAGAAACCACTGCACGTAAGCTTTTACTAGGAAGGCAATGCAAAATTTCAGGAATGAACCGTCTCCAAATTCTTTGCAGGTCTTAAGGAGACACAATTATAACACTAGCAGAGCGGCTTGTGGTCCTAATGTTACTTTCCACCACACCGCCCCCTTGCCACCTCTGCACCAGCAGAAGCTCCCGGACTGGGCATGGCTATCGGGTCCTTTGTGATGTAGCTTTAGCCCATCCCACAGAAGGAGCACACTGCAAGGCCCAGCGGTGAGAGGTCTGTGCCCTCCTGGTGTGAATGGTGGGAGAGCAAACCAAAGTGACTTCCAAGGTACTGGGCCCTGAGCTCAGGAGGCGGGCCGGGTGGAGCAGTGATCACACTGCCTGCTCTGGGCCAATGGAGCTGTTGGCACCCAAGGCGATATTCTAAGTACTACGGAGTTTATTATTTGCCAAAATTCTGCTCAGTGTGGTGCCTTTTACAGCCAGGAATATTTGCTAATGAGTTTCTAATGAAGCCTGGGTTCTGTAAGATTAATGACATAATGCTTGGGACTATATTTTGAAAAATCAGTCTGAGAATAAAGGCCCCGAGCACTGACCTCATCCCCTCATCCCACAGGGCAGGGCTGTCCGCCACTTCTCACTGGTGGGACCTTCCCCATAGTTCGAAGCCTGTCCCATTTACAATCACGCAGGTGGGACATGGCCTCAATATTTCAGCCCCATCACTTGTCCCCCCAATTATCAGCACTCTGATGCTCCCTAGTCCTCCAGCCTGTCCTGAGGGGATTTACCCTTGTGAAAGGGAGAGGAGGTGATTGACAGCCCATTCCCCTCTATAAACAAATACAGAAGAAGAGAGGAATGGATACCCCCAAAGAGTGGGGAGTCCATTTGGTGGGAGACATCTTTTTGTTCGAGACTTATGTGGATTGCTATCCCTGAAGACAAGTGTAAATAGTACACCTGTGCATGTACAATGCCGAGATGGTGCCACATGTACCCTATTTAGTATTTTAGTGATTTGTTTTTCCGACTTAGGTAATCTAGAGCAGCACCAAATATTTTGGGAGTAAAAATAAAAAAAAAGATACCATGATTTTATTCATCCTCCTGCCTGTCCAGGAAATAGAAATAACTTTGATTCTTGGCAAACAATTCAGTATTCCTCTGTAGTCTTAGGATTTAACACTGCTGCTCTCTTGAACCAGACCCTTGTGGCAAAGTACAAGGTGCAAAGAGGGAACCCCACTTTGTCAGCAGGATCATTCAGTCTCTCTCTCTTTTTAGAAGCTTGCCCGTTAGTTGTGGAATAATTAAATATCAAATGGTATTCATTTTAATATAGAAGTTAGTATACATTAAATGTATACATTTAATATACATCATGTCTAAAATCCCTACCCTCCCCCCCCCCAAAAAAGCAAAGCTATTTTTATCTCCAAATGACCTGTACCCCTGAGGGTTTTGTCATCTAAAAGATAGCATTTACATTCGAATACCAGACAATTTCCCAAGGATGACAATCTCAACCCTGCTATTAATGGAGATGTAGATCTTGAAATTGTTCTTCTGCTCAGATCTGCTGCTTTCAAACATGAGCATCTGGCCTAACTTCTATATTTAAAATACAAATACATTAAGGCACTTTTCAAATATACACAAAATACTGTGCAGTTCTGATCTTACAAATCGATGCTTGTAAATTTGATATAGTCTCTAAAACAGACTCAGTGCTAAATGGCATGATTATCTACAGTAGGCATTTGAGTTAAAAATACAAATTATGCAGTGACTGCAGAAGATGTGATGTGTAAAATGGTTGAATTGCTTTCAGCACCATTTTCTCTAAGTACTGGAATTCGTTCATGCTTTGAATTTCATGGTGGGAGAGAGGGGGAGTGACAAACAGCAGTCGCAGATCCTCTGAGGGTAGTGATTAAGAAAAAGCCCTTTGTGTGTATCCAGGAGATGGAATTCTTTTCCATTAGCCCAAAGCAGCTTACACCAGGCCTGGCAATGGTCATCAAGATAAAAATGCCCCACCTCCTTACCTAGGTGAACCAAATCCAGAGTGCTCAGAGAACGCCCTGGAAACCCACCCAGTCAAGTCAGAAGCGCTTTTTACACTCCTTGAGAGCTGGGGTTGCTTTACAACCAATAGTCACACACAAGGAAAGTAGGACAGCAGTTAGTGAAACATTTACCATTAAATCACACGTGACTAGGCCAGCATTGATTTTTTTTTAAAAAAGAGATTTGCCACCTTTAAGGAAGTCAGACTATTTCTTTGCCTTGGGGCCGGAGAGAAGGGAAAGGCCTCAGCCATCACCCAGTCCCCTTTCTTCCCCCTGGATGAGGCCCCGAGAGGAGAGGCCTCACCCGCAGCCCCTCGACGGTCCCCCTGTATCGTAGCTTTAGCTCCCCCCAAGCGCAGGGCCGGGAGCCCCAGGGAGGAACCTCCCTCGAGCGCCCGAGCTGCCTCTTCCCGCTCCTCCAGGCGGGAGGGACTCTCCCTGCAAACCCGGACTTGCTTTCCCACGAAGTTGCCAAGAGCAGAAAGGCGCGCGGTGGTGCTGGATGGAGGGAGGGGGGAGGAGGTGCCCCGGGGTGGGGGTAGGGATGGGGCGAGGGGAGAGTCTGCAGGGGCGAGAGGGGACCCCCCACCCCCGCCCCGGGGGGACCTCCCCGGCCTGCGCACCCCGCCTGGGGGCCGCACCCCGCCCTCCCGACTCACGTGATTGTCGCTCCCCTTCCAGAAGTAGAAGGCCCCGATGGCCCCGAAGAGCAGCAGCACCGCCCCCGAGATGAGGACCACGGCTCCGACCTTGAGCAGCCGCGCGGGGCTGGAGGGCTTCACGGTCACCGTGGCGTAGGCCTGCGGGCCGGGCGGGGGCGGGGGGATGGACGGGGGGCCGTCAGGTCTGCGCCCCGCACCCGGCCTGGGGGGATGGGGATGGGGATGGGGATGGGGATGGGGATGGGGATGGGGATGGGGCTGGGGATGGGGAGCGGCCCCTCTCGCCGCGCTCCCTCCCGCGGGGCCCCGCTCCTCGGGCGCGGCTGGGTGATGCGCAAACTTCTGGCGGAGCAGAAGGGAAGGGGAAGGGAGAAGGGTCTGCGGGTCCCGAGCCCCCCACCCTCACCCCTGCACACGCGTAGGTGGGGGCACCCACCTCCCACCTTCCGAGGTGCGAATCCTGACCCCGGCAGGGGACCCAGGCGCCCCCTCCTGAGTCCCGTCCCCACCCGTCTGCAGGTCCCGAGCCCCCCGCCCCATCCCCCACACGCACAAGGGGGGGCTCCCACCTCCCACCTTCCGAGGTGCAAATCCCGACCCCGGCAGGAACCCAGGCGCCCCCTCCTGAGTCCCGTCCCCACCCGTCTGCAGGTCCCGAGCCCCCCACCCCATCCCCCACACGCGCAGGTGGGGGCTCCCACCTCCCACCTTCCGAGGTGCAAATCCCGACCCGGCAGGGACCCAGGCGCCGAGGCCGGGCCCCTTGTGTGGCCGGAGCGCGCAGCGGGACCGGGGATCCCCAGCCCGACTCACCGGGGGGCTGCAAAACTCGACGTCGTCGGGCCCCACGAGGGCGATGGGAACTTTGTCGCAGTTTTCGGTCATGGTCGTGGCGCGAGGAGCAGGCAGCGGGAGGCTCGGCGCGCCCGGGCTCTGTCCTGCTGCCCCGACGGCGACGGCCGGGCTCAGCGCCTGCAGGGCCAGCCCAGCCGGCCCACCCCTTCCCGCGCCTCACCTCTCCTCCCTCCACCCCCCCCCCCCCCCAGAGGCCCGGGAGCTCGTCCTGCATTCCCCAGCTCCCTCTTCCCGCCCTCCCGGCCTCCTGCCCCTCACCCCCACCCCAGAGCACCCCGAGTGGGTCCCGGTCCACGGAGGATGCTGAGTCCTGGGACCCCCAAATGTGAAAATGCCAGGACTCTTCCTATCATCCAAGGCTCTCTCTCAGAGCACTCTGCTGTGACACCTGGCTGGGGACCCACTTCCTGCCTCTGTCTGTGCATTGGGAGCTGGTGGTGGAAGGGGACAGAGTGGAGGGCAGGTCTGGTATTGCTGGGGGGGCACCCGGGGCCTAGAGCATAGAGCATAGAGCAGGGCCAACGAGGTGGCCCTTGCCACCCCTGACTCCAGAAGATCTAGGAGGAGGGTACAGGGGTAGCAAAAGGCAAAGCCAAGCAGAAGGGGCGAGAGGGAAGGAGTTGGGGAGACCAATATAAGAATGCAGTGCGTGGCCAGCGGTGTAAGTCAAACAAATCAAGGGCAGCACACACGCCCCTCAAAGATGTTATGTCCAAAGAAATAACTAAAACATATATATTTTTTTTAAAAGAGCAGAATGCAGAGAGTATTTATTCACTTTTGGAAATGCCATCTGTCAGCACCGGGAGGACATAGTACCTCTTCTGCAGCCAGGCTTCGTTACTTCATACGGAGATCCAGCTTTGTGCAGAGGCTTCTGTGGGGGAGTCAGCCTGCATGCGAGGGTGCCCGGGAGGAACCCAGGTTTCCTGAGCAGGAGGAAGTGTTCCAGGATGGGGTGCCAGACAGGGAGGCTGGGTGATGAACACGGGGCAGTGCGGCCTAGGAGGCGGGAACGGAACAAGCACCCACAGAAGAATCTGTAGGACTTGGCAGCTGCTGGGCTGGGGAGACACAGGGCCTCCCGTTTTTTGCTGTGGGTAGGGGACCTGGTTAGGACCCTTATGGAAAGTAAGTTAGTTCCAAAATGCAACATATGATTGCATTTCCGTGGATTTATCCCACAGACGCACTCACAGGGGTGGAAAAATCCTATATATGCAAGGATACTCATCGCAGCATGTTCATTAGAACAAAGGACCAGAAGCATCTTGGGTGTGCACAGCAGAGAACTGATGGTACATCCTCACGGAGGGCTCTTGGCAGCTATTTAAAGGAAGGGAGCAGCTTTGGATTTCCTGATGTAGAAATCCAAACACATTTTATGTGAAAAAATAAAGCAAAGGATGGAAAATGTGCATAAGTGCCTTCATTTGTATAAAAAAATGCAAACAAGAATCTGCGTACACATATGCTCTCTGGAAAGATACGTGAGATGCGGACAGCGGGGGTTGCCTCTGAGGAGAGCTGTGTGGCTTGGAGACACCACGGAAGGAAGAGACTTCACCGTGTGCCTTCTGGAAGGTTTTGAATTCTGTATTGTGAGCGCTTATTGACTCTAAACATTAGTGAATAAAATAATGACGGTGAGGTGGGGAGGAAGCACATGCAACACATGGAGATAATTCTTTCAAGAACTTTGGTCTTGAGAGGAAAAAGAAAGTAGGAGGCTAGATCAAGGGAGTCCGAGGGTCAAGGAAGTTCTCCCTGCTACCCCACCACTTCCCACCAATCCCTCTAGGACTGGAGAGACCTTTGAAGGCCACAGGGAAAGAGGCCCTGGAAAGATGGGGGAGGAGCCGGTGGAGCCAGGGCAAGCAAGAAGACGAAGGGACCCGTAGGAGTAAGCGACCATAGGGATGCTCTGGGGACATCTGGGCTCTGAGGGGAGGCACCCTGAGGGATGAGTGAGGAGTTGGGGGGAAATGCAGGTCTCTATCTCATTCGGGCCACAAAGGGTGGTGGGTGGTGGGCGGGGAGCCTAGTGGCATCCTCGGGGCACCTGCTGTTGTTAAAGTGGCATATTTTCAACAATTTTAAAGTCCTATGTTTACACGAAGTTGGTCAACAGTGATAAGGAGATGGGAGAAGGAGCAGCACACCAGGAGGGCTATGGAGAAGGGGATCAAAGGGGTGCCCATTTCATGGATCTGCTCCCCTCTGCCCCTCTCCTGATGGACCTGAACATAGGCTCGTTCAGGTTAGAACCCCACTCTGTCCTGTGCCAGGTCTGGGGACACGACCATGAGCCAGCGAGACAGGACCTGAGCTCTTGAGTTGCTTATAGCGGAGGGGAAAAGACAATCATTAAGCAGGTAATCACAAAATAATGGTTTAATTGCATTTGTGATAAACAATATGAGCGAAAAGCACGGGGTACCTAAGACCAAACAGCATCTAATCTATGCTGGGTGAGGAAGGCGGCTTTTAAGCTGAGAACTGAAAGACAAATAGGAATTTTCCAGGTGGAGATGAGGGTAGGGTGTGGGAACTGTGGAGAGACAGCGTGTCACCATGAGGTGGCGAAGAGTTTGCCTTATGAAAGGAAAAGTGTGGAGTGCAGAGAATGAGAGAAAGAAAGGCGGCTTGGGCGAGCCAGTGAGGTCTGCTAGGGCCTGTTAAGGATTTTGAATGTTTCCCTCTTAGTATTGGGAAAGAATTTTATTAAACATTTATTTACTTATTTGGAGAGAGAGTCTTAAGCAGACTCAGTGCTGAGTGTGGAGCTGGATGTAGGGCTCAATCTCAGGATCCTGAGATCATGACCTGAGCCGAAACCAAGAGTCAGACGTTCTACCAACTGCACCACCCAGGTGCCTCAGGGATTTGCATTTTAAAAACATCGTTTGGGCATCTGAGTGAGACATTGGTGGTCGGAACTAAAACAGCCATAAATGATGGAGCTGGGAAGGAAGGAAGGAATAGAGATTTGTTTCACAGGTAGAATCAAGCAACTCTGGAGGTTGAGGAGTTTGAGGTGCAGGAGAGAGGGAGGTGTCAAGTTGACCCTCACATTTCCAGCACAAAAAACTAAGTAGCTGTAGGCAGCATTGGCTGGGTTTAGGTCCCGTTAAGTTTGAGAGCTATGAAAACTCAAGGGGACATGTACTTAGCGTCTGTAGAGAGGCAGAGAGAGCCATGTGCTGAGGTGGACAGGCGGGGGCCCGAGCAGGGCTTGGAAAGGATGGGGGGGGATATACGATAGCCTTTGTACAAGAAATGCAAAACTGAATTTACAAAAGCAATGATCCTTTGGGGCTGGATGACAAGGCTCTCCCCTGGCAGTGACCAAACTCAGAGCAGAAGAGAGGATGATAGACGATGTTGGGAGAAATTGGGTGGATTAGCGAGAGTTCTCCAGAGAAACAGAACCAATCAGATACCTACAGGTGTATAGAAAGGGATCGTTATTTGGACCATCTCGAGATTGGTTCGCACAATCATGGAGGCTGAGAAGTGCCTTTATCTTCTGTCTACAAATTGGGGGCCCAGGGAAGCAGGTGGTATAAATCCCATTTGGAGTCCCGAAGGCTGGAGAACCCTGAGCGCAGATGTCCAAGGGTGGGCAGAAGATGGGTGTCTCAGTTCAAGTTCCATCCACCTGTTTGTTCTATTTTGGCCTCAACAGATTGGACGACGCCCACCCACCCACCCACGTTGGTGAGGGTGGCTCTTTACTCAGTCTCCCCATTCAAATGCTGATCTCTTATGTAAATGCCTTCACAGGCACACGCAGGAATGCTTCCCAGCCACTTGGGCATCCCTAAACTCAGTCAAGTTGACGCATAAAATTATCCATCACAACGTGCTGATGAACTAGATAGAGTCGTGGTGGTGGCGGGAGGGGGGATCCTTTCACAGTGTGTACGTGTATCAAATCACCACAATGTAGACTTTATTTTTTATTTATTTGTTTTTCACAAAGCAAGTTTTAAATATTCTATGGTTTTATGTGTCAACTATACCTCAGTAAAGCTGGAAAAAAGTTAACCGTCACGTTAGGTGTTAAAGATGGCCCTAGGCAGGGCAGAGGGGCAGGGCCCAGGCCATCGTAGGGTGTGGGCTGGGAGGGGAGATCTGAGAAGTAGGGAAGGGCTGGTGACCTCAGAGGAGAGGGGAGAGCCTCCATGATGGTGCTAGCCTGAGGGGCAGGAGAAGGAGGAGCTCCAGAAATAGGAAGAGAGAACCAGAGAGGGAGAAGCTTCCAGAGTGTAGACTGGTTCCACGCGGGGACACGATCTAGAGTGTCAGGCTAGTGATAAGGCTGGGTGGGGGTGATGGCTTCCAGGATTTGAGGCTGTTGAGGTCGGGGCATCAGCATCAGGGCGGGTTTTGAAGTAGCCAGTAGGCCTGGTAGGGATGTGGCAAAGGAAAATGGTGAGGGCTCTGAAGGGGTGGTTGAGGAACATAGGAGAATGTTCCACACGGAGCTCCCTAGCCAGGGCTGAGGGAGTGACAAAGGTGGTATGAATGGATGTGTGAACCTCAGAAGAAAAGACTGTTCCAAGAACATGGTGAGAGCAAGTCCTGGAAGGGGCAGTGGAGAACCAGAAACCCCTCTTGTGTGCGGGGAATGGAGGCCCAGGAGAGGGACGGAGAGTGGCCCAGAGCTCCAGGATCAGGACTGTTATTGTAGCTGCTTTCACACGCAGCTTTCTGTCACTTCTTTCTGTTCACTCTGCGATTTTGGAGGAGAAGGCGAGCAGCTTAGGGACAAGTAGTCAGAGATAAAAGAGAGGATCCCACAGAGCCACTAACACAGAAGTACTCTGCACGGGCAGCAGGAGTCCCTCTAGAATTTTCTGATGGGACGCTCCCCAACTTGGGGAGACGAAGAGGACATCGATGTAAAGCTATCATGGCATGAACAGTTGACTTGTGCATTATTCCAGTCCCTACGTCCCTTGCTTCCCAACCGACTGGCTCATGGGTCCTATTTGTTTCTCCCTTCCCGCTTTCTGCCATCCAGCCAGTCCGGAGTTAACAGAGCAAATATTTTCATATCAGTGTAGCAAAAATCCTTGCGTCGATGGTAGCTGCCCTGCAGAAGAAAAACAACCCATCCTCCTCCAGTGCTAAACACTAGGGATTAAGTCATTATCTGCCTTTGGGGATTATCAAAGGGGGTTCCTTCCTTTTAGCTGAGCCAGTTTTGAGCCGTTCAAATGTGTGTCAGTCCACACAGATAGGCTAATTTTCCAGTTATCCTTACCTGCTCATGCCTGCGCTGCCTCCTTCTCCTCAGTTAAATGGCAAAGTGGAGAGAAAGTGCACAGGCCGTGGGGATGCAGGACCTGCTCCTGCCTCCTGCCAAGTGGCCACGTCCTGGCTTGTTGACTCCACCTCGGCCTTCTGTCCTCATGGACTGAAATCCATCTCCGTGGAGCTTTATGTGGCAGTCCTCCCCGGGAGGGCGTGGGAACGTCCTCCCCATCCACCTGCCTCCCTCCGACCCTGCCCTTTTGGACCATCTCGAGATCAGCCCTTCTCAAGTGTGACTCATCCCCCTTCCCACCTCTGCTGAGGAGGACCCCACAGTGGCGGGTGGTCCCAGCAAAGTCGAAACTCCTGTAATGCATATGAGATGCTCTGGCCTTTTGCCTCCCCCCTCTCCAGGGGGTATCGTTGCCTATATTTGGGGTTTGTTTTCTCTGCGACACTGTAAGCTTCTGAGAGATCAGGACCGTGTCTTACTCACCGTTGTTCATTTGACAGATGCATCGTTAATGAATGAATGAAAGGAAAAGCGGTGCAAGGGCCATCGAAAACATTTGCCAGGTCATGGTGCAGAAGACCTTGCTGAAAGGGCTCGTGCTCCTCATTAATTGCTTGTTGCAGGATTACGAATGGTCAGTCACCTTATGGTATAAGCTACTCATGTGTTTGGTGGCCATTGTTTTTTAGGGAAAAAAAATCAGAGGATTTTTGCCTTGCTCCCAGAGAGAAAAGGTAGTCTGAGAAATGTAGCTTGGGTTCTGAGTTTTGGAGTACCTCAGAGATTTGGGGTGGTGGTGGTGATGACCTAGAACAGGAACTATCAGAACTGGCTCAGAAAATAGGGGACCTATGATCACAGATCCCAAGAATCACAGAAAAGTTGGCACCTGAGCCGTACGACCTTGTGTGGCGGTTATTTTGTGAATTCCTAATCCCTCTTCTAAGGCAGCAAGTTTCTGCCTTGCTTTGCTCCGAGTTACACATCTTTGGACCCTTCTAATGTTTGGTACGGTGTGTTGGACACAGTAGGTCACTGAGAAAAGTTTATTGATTGGCTAAATAAGGACTAGGTCATCTCCTCTGCGTCACACATGATTGCTCAGGGGAATGGAGACAAAATATTCAGGAACTTCTAGATTGTGCACAACGGAACAATTACCACTTGAACGCACTGGGATTTACCTGATCATCCCTACGCCCCCCAAAAGAACAGTTCATCCAATTAACAGTTTATCCAACATGACTATGACTTTAAGGTATTTTGCCTTGGAATCACTAAGGAAAATGGGCCACGTTGATAATTTTCAAGTCCCATCTGTATGGATCTTTATGGTTTTTTTTTTTTTTTTTCCTGTCCAGATACCCTTTTCTATCACTTGTGGGAAATTCTTTCTAAGAATAGGGGCCGAGAAGATAGGGAAAGCCAGTACATTCTTTTCGCTGAAAGTCATAAAAATAGGAATGGAGAGAAATGAAGATGGGGGCATTCTGAAGGGGCATTAGGTCGGCCTCCTCTTTATCATTGCTGAATAGCTATTGCGCGTCAACCCACAGTGGGCACAGTAAGTGGGTAGGATCCCGGCACAGCAAGTTAATCCATATGCAAACACAGTGACCCCAATTGCTTTGCAATAGAGAGCCACATGGCCCGTGCCCTTAAAATACATCATTTGGGCAGCTGCCAGCGGGCTGATTTATCCCAGCTGGCCAGAAGCAGCCCCGAGATCATCAGTGCCTTTGTTAATTGGGAGAGAGGGGCAGAGGAATCAAGATATTCCTGGGCACCAAGCATTCATTAGCCACCTGGCCTTCCTAAATTATGATCCTGCCATGATTTTCCCAGTGCTTCAACTGAAATTTTAATATTTGGGACGTATTAATAACTCGGAACATGTCATTTCCTAAATAAGCAATGCCCTTCTGGACTCACTGGAGAAGGAAGCCCAGAGAATGGATGGTTAAGCAGCATAGATATTGACTACCCAGTGGAATGGGCAGTGGGGGGGGGGGGGTGACCCTGCAGGTTCTATCCGCAGCAGCGAATACAAACAGAGGGGATGTATGAATGGACCTCTGGGTTAATGCCCTTGATTTCTATTCATTTGTTCTATTCATATAGTTACCTTACCAGGACCAGCCCCAGGAAAGCTAATGGTTCTGGAGCACTTACTCTGCGCAACCACCATGCCATGTAAGTTCACCATGAACTCCTCAGAGCCCCCCGCACAGGACCCTATTCCCATCCCACGGTGATGGATGCTTCACAAGGGCAGGGGCTTGGCCTGTCTTGTTCACCTTTTAATCTTTAGCACCTAGAACAGTTTCTGGCATCTTGTAGCCACTCAATAAAATCTTTGATGACCTAATGAGTCTTCATTTTAGACGAGGCAATTGAGGTGTGACACACTTAGTAGTAACCTGTTCATGTCGTGGAGCTTTAGAAAGTGGCAGAGCCAGGGCTCATTACCTTTGTTCACCGTCCTCAGGCATCCTCTGGTTCTGAGCACTCCAAGTTCTATCAACCTCCAGTTTATGTCTGTTCCTGTCACTGGTCTGTTCTCCGTTGCTATGGACTGAACGTTGTGTCCCCCTCACATTCGGATGGTGAAGTCCCAACCCCCCAGTGTGATGGCATTTGGAAGTAGGGGCTTTGGGAGGTAATTAGGTTTGGATAAAGTCATGCAGGTAGGGCTCCCATGATGGGATTAGTGCCCTGTAAAAAGAGGAAGAGACACCAAAGCTCACTCTCTCCACCTTATGAAGACATGGCAAGAGGTGGCTGGCTGTCTGCAAGGAAGAGACAGGGGCCTTACCAGGAACTGAATCTGCCAGCAACTTGATCTTGGCTTCTCCAGCCTCTAGAGCTTTCTGAGATAAATGTCTGCTGTTTAACCCACCTCGTCTTTGGTGTTTTGTTATGGCAGCCCAAGTAGACTAAGACAGTTCTTCAAGCACACTCCTTAAAATTTACTTGTCCCATGTCCCATTCATTTAAGGCTTTGCTTTCTACCAGTCAGCAACAGCTGGTGATGTGATTAACTTCCTACCCCCAGGCTTCTGCTCCCCAACCCACCCAACATCTGTGTAGTAGAGTTTACAAAGAAATTCACATATGTGACTTCATCTAATACTCAAAAGCAACTTGAGAAGCAGGTAGGACAGTCCTTATTACCCCCACTTTAGAGCTAAGTGAAGTGAGGCTTGGCAAGATCAAGTGACTTACCACGACCACACAGCAAGGACTGGCACTCTGTCCTCTGACTCCCTAGCCCAACGCTCTGTCCTCAGCGCCACATTATAGAAAATGTCACAGTGCGTCATTCATTCAGGAGCAGGTTGCCTTGTGCTGGGAAGGCTGATGGAGAGGCAGGATGTCAGCTTCAGTGAAGGACTCTCTCTGGAGGCATTTTGGGCAGGTGAGCTCAGAGATCCTGGAGCGCTTCAATTGACTCCAAGTTAGCAGGTATCTATCTTTCCTACCCCTGAGCCTGGGGCAGGATCATTCTTCTGAAAATCTCCAAAGAGCTGGCCGACAGGTACACCTGTCTAATCCACACATCTCACTGACCTTCATGCCCTGACCATCTGAGAAGGGTCACCTGCATTTGCCCCTTTCCGGCCATCCCCACTCCACCTGCCATGCATACTTTGGAGCCTCATGCCATCCTGCCTGGCCTATTGCTGGGGTCTCCCATCCAGACCCCTGGTATGTCTCTACTCTGTCCAGGCCACTTCCCATGTTGAGGACAAAGTGATCTTCCTGAATAACAAATCCAGTGACCCCAGCGTCCTGCTTAAAAACCTATGTTCAGGGATCCCTGGGTGGCGCAGCGGTTTGGCGCCTGCCTTTGGCCCAGGGCGCGATCCTGGAGACCCGGGATCGAATCCCACATCGGGCTCCGTGCATGGGGCCTGCTTCTCCCTCTGCCTATGTCTCTGCCTCTCTCTCTGTGACTATCATAAATAAAAAATCTTAAAAAAAAAATAAAGGAACTTTATAAAAAAAAAACACCTATGTTCAGACAGTGTATGTAGGAGGTGTATGTCGCAGGTTTAACAAGGGAAGGACAACGAAAACATTTTTAAGAAACCTTTATCTGGGGGGAAGACTTGAAAATTATTTTACTCTTCTTAAAAAATTCTCTATTTTCTTTTAGAAAGTATGCTCATTGAGTGCAGAATTTTATCTATTTATGACACAAAGTTGTTGGACACCTTTAATACATTAACACATGAAGGAACAGCCACACCTGATGTCAATTCTCCTAAGGATGTGGATCTTTTGCATGTCATAAAAGTCAAAACAGAGGCCACTCGCACCGACTTTATTTTTTAAAGAGTGTGCTAATTTTTTTTTTTTGAGTGTGCTAATTTTTGACTCCAAGGAAATAATCCAAAGGAAGGGGGGCAAGTCAATAAAAATCAAGATGATCATTGTGGAGTAATTTATAATGCAGAAAAACTAGAAACAAGAGTAGTCAAGTAAATTATGTTGTGTCAATTTGATGGGCTATCGTACAGTCGCTAAAAATTATAATTATGCAGACTGCGCAGCAACAGCAAATGCCTATGATATAATGTCAAGCGCGTAAAGCAGAAGAGCAAATTGCACGTATACTTGATTACAGCTCTAAAAATCATGTTTACATGTGGGCAAGGACTAGCAGGAAGCGGGAAGAATGAAAACAGATTAGTTCGTCTGGTCTGATCGTGAGGGATTCCTCGTCTTTTGCAATTGGTGTTTCTCATGTCGTTTGTGCAGTTTTGGAAGGATGTCGTTTGGCCCTTTCTGGGACCACCCTCGAGAGCGTGGGTCCCGGGAAGACGCATCAAGAGCGACAAGGCCTGCAGTCCCTCCCTGCAGGGTCTCTCCTGGGGGCCTGGTTCTGCTGGTGGGAATACTCTGATCCAACCTGAGCATGGCTCTTTGCACAAATGGTCCCAAACATAGTGTCGCTGCGGAAACTCAACCGCCGGATGAATATTGATACATAAATGCCATCACCTCCACAACGATTCACCACTTTTTTTTTTTCTCATTTAAAAACAATGCAAGCCCAGGCTGGGAAACCGTTTACCTGGACAGCAAGCTGCAGAGGGAATTGCTGATTAGGGCAGAAGTTCGAACCGGATGATCTCAAAGACCTGTTGAAGCTTTGAGTGTCACCCACAATCGGTGTGACTTTTATAGACACATCGTGGAGGCTCTAGGATGTTCACATGCTGTTTCCTGCTCTGGGGATGATGCAGCACATCATTTAGAATAGGGCACCCTGGGGATCCCTGGGTGGCTCAGCAGTTGAGCACCTCCCTTTGGCCCAGTGTGTGATCCTGGAGTCCAGGGATCCTGGAGTCCCATATGGGGCTCCCTGCAGGGAGCCTGCTTCTCCCTCTGCCTGTGTCTCTGTGTCTCTAAGGAATAAATAAATAAAATCTTAAAAAAATAAATAATAAAATAGGGCACCTTGGAGTGGGTAGGCCAGGCTCTGCAGTTCAGTAGCCCTGGGGGTCAAATCCCATGTTTCCCACTGATAAGCTCCATATCTGTAGGTGGGGTACTTGTTCTCTCTCTGGAGCTCAGTTTGGTCATCTGTAAACTTGGGACATCAGAACCTGTCCCCGAAGGTTGCTGAGAGCCGGGAGATGAGTGGGCAGGTAGTAGGTGCTGAATTAAAGGGGAAGGAACTGGGGACACACGATCGATGGTAACAGACCGGAGCAAGCTGGTGGGCTTTCACACACACGGAAGCACACGGAAAGTGAGTTTTAAGTAGGGATTTAAAGGAGCAGATCCAGAGCATGAGAAACTGAAAACTGCTGATAACATATGCTGCAGCGCAAAGAAAAGCTGGGAGTTACTGCCAATTTACAGATGGCGAAAATACCGTTTCTCCAGGGAGCAGCTGTAACAGAAGCAAACGTGAGCAATCAAGAGGCTCCTACATTTTGATTTAATTGCCAAAAAAAAAAAAAAAAATCAAATGCATAATCTGAAAATCACCATAGGCACCTCTCTACCTTCTCTCTCTTAAGTCGAGATCTCTTTCTTAACTAGATCAGCCTTTCATGCTGCAATTCAAAGAGCAGCTTCCCTAATAAGCTGGCTTCTCGGATTTATGCCAGCCACATGTATCATGTGAACTATTTTCTGTTTTAAAGCCCCAGCAATTCTCTTGGGACCAAGATTTTCACTGACATTGAGACTCAGTATTAATTCAAAGACTATTTTGCTAGTTGCATCAGAATTCGATAACTAAAACAGAAAAATCTTGGACTCTTGCAAACCAGTATTAAGTTTTCTTTCTTTCTTTCTTTCTTTCTTTCTTTCTTTCTTTCTTTCTTTCTTCTTTCTTTCTTTCTTTCTTTCTCTCTCTCTCTCTCTCTTTCTTTCTTTCTTTTCCTTTCTTTCCTTTCTTCCTTTCTTCTTTCTGCCTTTACTTTGTTTAGGAAAGTAAAAATATCAAAAGGAGAAGTAGTACTTAGTATTTATGCAAAACTTAAAAAGCAGTGAACCATTTTGATTTCTCAAAAGTATAGCCTGGACACACAAGAAACTTCTAATATTTCAGGAATGTGGAAACTAAACTAATGAGCATGTCGCGTGGAAAGATTAAACACAGTGCACGGTATTTTCAGAGTCAACACAAAACCCACTGGGCGTTTATGGCATCTGAACACTGGTTTTATGAAAGCCACTAAGCCAAGTTCGGTGCTGGAGCTGCAGCCGGACAGACATACTATTCACATCGCTTAGGGGTTTGTGTGGAAACGGCTTACGGATTTTTCTGGCACCCTTGTCTTTCAACTCAGATGAATGAAGCACTACTGTTTGGTTCTTTTTTTTTTTTTTTTTTTTTTACTGTTTGGTTCTGAGGAAACTGTCATCAAAAAGTTGTCACCAACGCTGTTTCTCACTGCGTGCAAGGGGTGCAAGAAACGGCAGTCTTTAAATTTTGCTTGAGAAATGAAAATACGCTAGACACCAAAATCAGTGCCACATTAAGGTTAGCTTTGAATGAAAAAATAAGAAAAGGAACCAATTGCTAAGTTAAGACTAATAACTTCTGGGCTTTGTTAGTAGATCCACTCCGGTCTCCTCTGCGGCACCTGATTTAGATTACCGTGAAGGGAGGTGGTGTCTGGGGCACACAGACACCTGGACATTTTGTAGGTGGCCACTTAGTGTCGCGTTGTTTGCTATTACTTCACCTATATTTTTCCAGGTACGTTGGCTTGGTTCAGGCCTTGGTGGTGGCACGCCAAGACACGCTTAGCTCTTCCAAAGCCACGGCCTTTCTTGGGTAGGTCTACTGTGCCAAATATCGTGCTATCCATGGACATGGTAAGACTTCTGCAGGTTCTCAGGAATCCTGTATTTGTAAACCAGTTTATATTGACTATCGGGTAGACTGTTCCTGAAAGAATCAGCATAGGGGCCCAAGGTCGCTAAGGCTTTCAAAGTATCTGGCTCAGCAATTGCCAGTCAAGGAGGAGGAGGATGATTTATTTCTTTATCTTCTTTAAGGGCAGATTATTAGCCAGAAGGCACAATTGCTTTGTGGTCAATAGACCTGGGTTGAGTTCAAGTTGGGAAGAGGGTGAGATTGGGATCTGGGTCTTGTATGGATCATGTCAGCACCCAGGAAATCTTTCTCACCTCTCAGAGCCTCAGATTGCTTGAGAAATGAGCCCCGTAGTAGCATTATTCTCACAGGACTGTTAGGAGGCTTCCAAGGGGTCTGTTGTTTGCAAAGGTGCCTTGTATCTTCTAAAGTAGGGAACTGAGTCAGCCGTTGTTTCTGCTAATTGTGGGACCTTGGACAAATCTTTTAGCTTTCCTGAGCCTTAGTTTCCTTCTGTCCTTCTTTTCCTTCCTTCTTTCCTTCTTAAACTGGGGTAATGGCAGGCTTATTCACTCCCGAAAGGTATTATTTATTGTAAAGCTCAAACTGAAACAATGTGAAAAAAAAAAACCCAAAACCTCGGCATACGGCAAAAGACTGTTATTTCAGCAACTCAGAAAAATTAATTTTAAGATATTCAAGTGAAATGCCTTGAGTGTTATCCACTTTGGGATTATTTAATGATTTCTTTTTTTTTTTTAAGATTTAATTAATTTATTCATGAAAGACACAGAGAGGGAGGTAGACACAAAGACAGAGGGAGAAGCAGGTTCCTCGTGGAGAGTCCGATGCGGGACTTGATCCCAGGACCTCGGGATCACAACCTGAGCTGAAGGCAGATGCCCAACCACTGAACCACCCAGGTGCCCCTGATTTAATTATTTCTATTGCTTGTTGAATGTTGCCATTTGTTTTTGTTCGATCTACAGGTGGTTTCCAATATTCTAGTAATCTCCTAGGTGGTTTACGGCATGAATGCCATTTGGTGGCTTAAGAAAATAGTGTTCTCCTGTTACCATGGAGTTGTTTCCAACTATTCCCAGGACGACTGCCTCTTTCCCCTTTGGGGAGGTATGTGTCCCCCCCCCCCCCTCCTGTTTCCCAATCTCTCTATTGTCTGCTTCAGCACCTGGAGCCGACCCTAATTCCCTCATTGTGCTTTTGGAAGAGGTGATCTCTGCTAGAAGTTAGGCCTTGGTTATACAGGACCTTTGCAGAGCAGGAAGGGAGCCTCAGAGGCACTCTGGTTGGAAACTGAGGTGTTGAGAACATGTAGACGGAGAAATAAAATTTAAGAAATTATATAAATCTGCATCTTTGAAGAAAATTCTCTTCTCACTGTGCAGCAACACTGTAGCCTTTGAGGCATTGTATTGAGTGCTTTCTGAGGCTTTTCAGTACCGCTGTGTGATAGGCACTGTTCGCCTAAGAGCCAATGTTTCTTGAAAGTTTCTGTCATTGCCTTTATTCGAAGACGGTTGGTTCAGCCAGCTGAATATATACTGTTTCTCTAGAAAAAAGCCCCAAGACAGGCACTGTTGACATTATCTTTTGCAATTTCAAAAAAAACATTCCTTGGTGAAAGGCAGTCTTGTTCCTATCCCAAGATCTATCAATATTGGCTCCCAAGCTGGTCTTTGCGTTTCTGAGAGGATGTGAGGTACGCTTGTCAGCGTCCCTGCAGAGCCCTCCTGAGCAGGTCCTTCCCTAGTCAAATGGGGACAAAAGATTTCTTTTCCAGGGGATTTTGACTTCCAAAGAATGACGGGAGGTTAAAGGGCCATATGAGCTGGTATGGCCGACTCAAGGACTGACCTATTTTTCACATTTCTGTGTGCAAAACTCCCAAATGGAAAGCAGAACATGGCCAATTTAATTGAAAATTGAGAATGTGAAGTGGTAGAAAGAACTAAGTCTTTCTGAAAAGTAAAATAATAACCCAAAGAAAGCAGACAGTAAAACTTGTTAGCTACCCAAGAAGTGAGAGGAAGGGATGGCCCAGGTAAAGATCTATGTGTGTGTGTGTGTGTGTGTGTGCATATGTGTACGCGCGTGTGCACATAAAATGCAGTTGGTATTGATAGATGAGAGGCAGAGCAGCGTGATGGTTAGAAGGCCAGGTAGTCTTGGGTTGAATCATAATCCCTCAAATGGCTTAACTTCTTTGAGTCTTAGTTTTTTTTTTTTTTTTCATCTGCAAGTGGGAAAAACAATAGTACCTACTTCATGGGGGTAGCCATGAAGATTAAGTAAAATATAAGGTATATAAAATACAGCAAATCCCTTGTGTAGAGCAAGCCCTCAGTAAGTACTAGCTCTTTTATAATTCTCATGTATTTCCTGTGAATATAAGTACTATAAAGACAAAATGAATAGTCATCCATTGTTTTTTGGGAGAGCTTTGAGATTGGGGTTTCCTCCATCTACTGTCATAGAAGGAAAATGTGTGTCCTTCAGTTCTAAACATTTTTCTTGTATTTTTTTGGGCATCACTATCTCTCTGCTTTCACTTTTTAGAATATCTTTTGAATGACCATTTATCTTTCAGATTTTATTTTCCATGAAAAGATTTTAGTTTCTGTGAGGTTTTCACAACTTTATCTTCTACTGCTTTTGCTCTGCTGTCCTATTTCTCGTTCTCAAATGGTTTTTAAAAATAGGTGTCTGCAGGCAGAGGGAGAGGCAGGCTCCATGCAGGGAGCTCACCCTGGGATATGATCCCGGGTCTCCAGTGCTGCCTTCAGCCCAGGGCGTGATCCTGGAGACCTGGGATCGAGTCCCACATCGGTCTCCCAGCATGGAGCCTGCCTCTCCCTCTGCCTGCATCTCTCTCTGCCTCTCTCTGTGTCTCACATGGATAAATAAATAAAATCTTCTAAAAAAATAAATAAAAGATGAATGGAAAAAAAAATAGGTGTCTGGGTGGCTCAGTTGGCTGAGTGATCAACTTGTGGCTTTCTGCTTGGGCCGTGAATTCTTGGTTGTGGGATCAAGCCCTGGGCAGGGGGCTCTGCCTTGAGCTCTGAACTCAGTGGAGAGTCTGCCTAAGATTCTCTCTCTCCCTCTCCACCTCCCCCTACTCTTGTGCATGCTCTCTCTCTCTCAAGATAAAATAAATAAATATTTTTAAAAATAGCATTTTTCCTAGTTTCATTGATATGATACCTTCCCTTCTATCTTTAGGGATATTAACTACAGTTTTTAAAGAAGCTTTCTTCTATTCCCTGCATTGTCTATTTCTTCCAGGTTTCTTTGTCCTATGTATGGCTTCTGGTTCCTCTTTCCTTGTAGTGGTTTTCCTCACTTGTCTAAGATCCTTGGCCATCATTGATATCTAAGTGTGAGACCCTGAAAAGCTAAATGGAAGCTCTGTGTGCATGGGAATGACTGAGAACTGGTATGGTCAACAGGTGGGGACTTGCCTTTTTGTTGGATATGTACAAATATTTTTTTCCGTAGGTCCTTCCTTAGGTCCTAGTAGTTTTCTCAGAAGGAACCCTCTATCTACTCTTAGGTTCAGAGTTTCAATTAAGTTCTAGGAGCAAGAAGAGAAGGGGACAGAAGATTCTCCATTCAGCTTGTAGTATTTTATTTTTATTTTAAATTTAAATTTAAATTTTTTTTGAGAGAGAGAGAGAGAACATGCACATGAGCTTGAAGCTGAGGCAGGGGCAGAGGAAGAGGGAGAGAGAATCTCAAGCAGACTCAACACCAAGTATAGAGCAGAGTCAAGGCTCAATTCCACCACCCTGAGATCAAGAGGAAACCAAGAGTGGAATGCTCAGCTGACCGAGCCACTCGGGCATCCTATTTTAATGTTTATTGCAGCATAATTGACATACAATATTATTTTAGTTTCAGGTGTACAACATAGAAATGATCACCATGGTAAGTCCAGTTGACACCGGTCACCAGACAGTTTTTACAGTATTACTGACTCTATCTCCCGTGTTGTGCATAATATCCCCACGTCTTATTGATATTACGACTGGAAGATTGTACCTCTTAATTCCTTTTACCTTCTTTGCCCCTCCCCTTACTGAAGATCTCTAAGAGAGTGAAGGGATCCTGACCCTTCCCCTCTGGCAACCACCAATTTGTTCTCTGTATCTATGAGTCTGTGCAGGATTTTCTTTAATTCTTCTTTTCTTGGATGCAGCTCATCTTGCCCTCACCTGTGCCTAAGCCCCAGACTCCAGCACCTGGCTTACTGATCCTCTCCAAGTGAACCTCATCTCCTACCTGGCAGGGTAAGGTTGATGGGGCAGGCACCTGGGACGCAGACCTCCTCACATGGACCTTCTGTTAGCCCTCCTCTTTTCAGCCCTGCTTTGTGCCTCTGCTTTCAGGAGAACCTAGTGTTATTAATTCCTGAGCCTTTTGGGGTCCTGGGCTATACACAGGTTTGCCTCTGGTTGCCTTCCCCTGCAGGCACTTGGATTCAGCTTTCTTTGTTGCCTTTTTCCCCAAACAGTTTCCATTTACAAAATGTTACTGACATTTCTCATCTGTTTAGTCTTCTCCTGTTTGTTGTTTGTTTGTATATTTTTAGCTCTTTAATTCTTTTGCTGTCATTTTACCAGGTTTTGGGAGGAAAGAGAGATAAACAACTGTGTTTATTTAATCAGGTATCCAGTGGAATTTTAACAATATATAGACACCCAGGCTCCATCCTTAAAGAATCTCATTAGAAGGCATCAGGTAGGACCTGGGCATTCCTATATTTTGGGGGCTCCCAGTAGGGTGATGGGGTGAGCTAACTTCATGGCCCACTGAGCCCCAATGGGATGTGGCTTTGAATACTTTCCTTATGCACAGTTGACTTCTCTCCTTGCTAGAAGCACAGCAGTGGGCAGCAGCTAAGTGTGAAGAGCATTTATTGGATGCTTTCAATGTCCCTGGAATTGTGTTAAAGATTCTTTTGGTTGCAGATGACTAAATTCAACAGATTTGGCAGTGAATTTTTGGCCAATATAAATAATGATGGAAAAAGCTGGTATCTAAACACCATATGGGCTTCCCCAATCTTGCACCAATTCTTTTCTCTGTGTGCTAGCTCCATTTTTCATGAGGCTAGAACCATTTCCACTGTCAGATTTGATCTTCCATCTTTATCGATTCAGGTCTAGAGGGGAAGGGTCTTTCCCTCAGCCCCACTAGTCTCGCGCCTGCTCAAATATGAACAATGCTGGGGAAGGCCTTGGGGTGGCTAGCCTGGGCCAGGTTTTTACCTCCTGATTAATCATGATAGTGAAGTGGGATATTATATGCCCTTGGCTATTC
The DNA here is from genome assembly GCF_048418805.1 of Vulpes vulpes. Lineage (NCBI taxonomy): Eukaryota > Metazoa > Chordata > Mammalia > Carnivora > Canidae > Vulpes > Vulpes vulpes. The sequence continues at coordinate 9,868,456 of NC_132785.1, forward strand.
AGTATCTGGGTGTGCATGTGTACCATCTGTGCAAAACCACAAAATGCATCCACCTGTGCAAAACCACAGACTTGCTTATTTCCTCAGCATTCTGAAATGTTCCAAAGTCAAGTCTACTCCTATACATCATTCATTTTTATTAGTTCTAGACGTAGCTTTTTTTTTTTTAAGATTGATTTATTTATTTTAGAGAGATGGAGAAAAAAGGCGAGCATGAGCCAGAGGAGGGGCAGAGGGAAAGCGACACAAGCAGACTCCCCACTGAGCGGGGAGTCCCAGGTGGGTCTTGATCTCAGGACCCTGATATCATGAGCTGAGCTGAAATCAAGAGTCATATACTCAAATAACTGAGCCAACCAGGTGCCCTAGATGTAGCTGCTTATGATTCTGAAACTTAAAGGCAGTATGAACAGTTCCTCTTTCCCAACTTACCCAAGCCCCTAGAGCTCTGGTCTCAGTGGACTGAATCCCCAGACATGACAGATAATCATGTAACCAACAGCTTACCTGACTCTTACTGAATGAAGATCTCTGTCAGAGTGAGGGGATCCTGACTGCCTTCCATTTGCTATTCTGGTTATCCATGGCTGCACAACCAACTGCCTCAGTTTTTAGTGGTGAAAACAACGACCACCCTTTATTTCGCTCATGGTTCTAGAGGTCAACTGGGCTCAGCCAGGTAGTTCTCAGTCATGGTCTCAGATGGCTGGTGGGGGTGGGGTCCTCTCAAAGCCTTCTTCATCCCACAAGGGTTGCCTGGCTGGGAAGACTCCATTGGCTGGGCTCCTCAAGCAACTCTCTCTCCTGGAGGTGTCTCCATATGGCAGCCTCAGGGCTCTGGACTCCATGTAGGGCAGTCAAAGGCTCCCAGGATGAGTGTTCCAAGATCAACTGGTAGAAACTCCATGGCTCTTTCTATCTTAGCCACAGAAATGATATCATCTCTGCCCCACTCTGTTCACTGAGGCAGTCACCAAGGCCTGCCCAGTTTCAAGGCTAGGGGACAGATTTTGCAAACATATGTCGAAGCCATTCTCCTGACCTTAACTCTGTCAGTGGCCCTGTTTAGGGTCTGTCACTTTAAATGCCCCACTTCTGGCTTTTATAGGATTCTTTTGGTTGCCTGTGACATGATTTGAATTAGCATTTGGCCAAACTACAGGTGGACAGGGTGACCTCAACATCTGGATTCCCTGCTCCTTTTGAAGAGTCCCGGTGACTTGTTTAAGGACACTTGTTTAAGGTCCCTCTCTGGACCAATGACTGTAGTTGTAAGGTGTCTACTATGCTTGGCATATCTGAAAAGGGGTGATTGTCCCTCCATCAGTTACCGTGGTCAAGGTCATGTAAAAAGGTAGCACAACTCCAATGTGGCCACCAGGGCAAAGGTGTAGGGGAATGACATTCCCTGAAAGAAGAGGGGTGCTTTTCCCAGGGATGTGGGCATGCTGGGCTGACTTGGCAGAGAAATTCTGCTCAAGTTTTACGTAGAATATCTCATTTAATTCTGGCAACAACCTACCCTGAGGTACTAATATTATTCCCTTTTAACTAATGAAAACATTGAGGCTTGGAGAGTCAATATTATGTCCAAGGTCACTCAGCCAAGCCTGGCAGGGTGAGTTGCTGAGCTCATGCTGTCCATACGCAAGTCCCTGGTCTCAATACCTCTCTCTCTTCCCAGTCTCCAGGGCAGTCAGTGGAGGTGAGAGACTAGAACAGGTAAGAGGGGAGTGGAGAGGTGTGTCCGCAGGAGGATGGGGTCTCTGACCTCCAGCCCCTACATTTAATTTTTCTCTCCTACTCACCTGCTCTGCCTCCACCTCAGCTGCCACCATGGCCACCACTCCTCCAAGCGGCCAAATCGCCGTGGTGTGTGTTGGTCCAGCTGTCCACACCTCCCTTTGTTTAGCTGAAGTCAGGTTGGACTATCCCTGAAAGAATCTCATTAAGAAATGCATGGAATGTGAATCCAAAGCAAACAATACAGAAATGCAACAGTTGAGGAGATGAATGTGATCACAGAGAGTTGATTCCTTATCTTAGCCTCAGTAAAGTTCGGGCCCCACCAGTATGGCTGCTATGGCTTGCCGGGTCTCCCAACCTCTTGTTTCTTTCCCAGCCTGCAGTTTTGGAAGCGTTTCCCAGAGGGGCTTTTACCAGCTCATTCTTGAGGAAGGGCCCACCTCTGAGGTTTTCATTTCACTGGGTATGACGCTCACCGGGCCACGTGATCCCTAAGGGGGTGGGTAGGCATCCTTGATGAAGGTCCTCTGTCACCCGCAGAAGATTGACAGGCCTCATACCTTCCACTGTCTAAAATTATGTAGGATTGCTTCAGAAGTACCTGAGTTGCTTCCATTGAGCTCATAGGAAGGACCAAAATCACGGACATGACCACAACCCAGTAGAGGTCAAGGCTTTTTGCCTGAATGTGTGTGTCTGCATGTGTGTGTGTGTGTGGAGGGAGAGGGGGAGAAAGAATTCGGATCACTATCATTTCTCAATTTCAAAATGCTTCACATGTATGTAATGACAACCCATGTCGAGTCAGTGGAGGGGGAACGACAAGTGATTTCTCTCTCTGGATCTCTGCAGACCCCCACTATTACATGAGACCCTGCTGTTTGTGCAAAGGAGAAGCAGAAGGACCTGACACTGGTATTGTTTCCAAGCTTAGGGCTCCGGGGCTGGGGAGGGAATATTTTTAAAATTTTTTTTAAACAGCTGAGAGCAAGATAAAGGAAAATTACAACAGTTTGACAGCATAATTTTAATAAGTTTTGTTTTTTCCTGGCACAGAGATTCATCAAATCGTGGCTTGAAGCAATAGCGAGATAAGGGGAGGAGGGGGGAACAAGTGTTGAGACAAGCAGTCACTGTGGTGGTCGCCTGGAATGTTATTTGGTTGTGAGGGTTGTTCACACTGTTGCTATTCCCAAATGCTTTACGATTCAAATTAAAAAATGATTATTTAATGTATTCAGTTGTTCCTTCTACTCCTGAGAGAATGATTGTCATGGCTTACCAAGTTGGCGGGGGTTGGGAGCACTGGATTCCCATCTCTGCAAGCCCATCCTCTTCCAACCCTCTCTTCTGCTACCCACTTCTGGCCTCTCCTGTGGTTGGGATCATGCACTGTCACCTCTCAGCCTGTGGCTGATGCCACGGGAAGCTCAGTTTTTCTGGGGGTGCTTTTGAAGAGGAGCAGGGGCTGCCAGAGGCCAGTGGAAGGAGAGGAATGGCAGCTGTGGGGGCCTCCACACTCTGGTTGGACATTCTAGAAATCCTAATGCATTCAGCCATTGTACATCTATATGTATGCTGGCTGTCTTCTGGGTGCTGGGCGTGCCACTGAGAAGCAAGCGGCACCCCCTCACTGTCCTCTAAAATATATATACTCTGTCTCTGTCCTGAACCCTGGGCCTGCTCCCAGGGGACACTCGGAAGCAGGCATGTCTGTCAGTGCAATGCAGCCCACCGGGGCCCCTGGACAACTCCAGGAGTGCAGTGATGGTTCAGGTACCTACTGGGCTGTTGCACTTTGGAGGGTGTTGGAGGTAGAGGAGCCTGATGTGATCCCAGGCATTGCACTTAGTAGGTGGCTGGCTCTGGAAATGCCCAGCTGCACACCCCTGTAAGCACGGGACCTCTGAGTGTCCAACAACCTGCTTTTGATGGGGATGAAATCTGTCTTACTTTCTAGCATCAGTGACAGATGGTCTACAGTCTTGACTACCCTAAGTCACACCAAATAAGAACGATCCACACTTTCGTGAAAGATTTCATACTTAACAGTTGTCAAATCCTGTCAGTTTTCTACCTCTGCCGTATGTCTTCCATCCATCAATTCCCTCCTTCCCGTTCCCACTGCCCTAATTCCGTCCCTCATTATCTGCTGCCTAAGATGATTTCCTCAGCTTTCCTACTCATTTCTCTGCCTGTGTTCTCTCTTTGAAATCATCCCACATAAGGCCGCTGGATTAATCTTCTTAAAGTGTAGCTCAGATTGCGTCATTCTTTGGCTCAGGAACATTTTGTGACTTCTTCCCATTGTTTATTCAATTAAGAGAACACTGTTTTGAGTTCATGCAAGTCAGGCCCGTGCACAGTGCGGCCACAACTCCCCTGCCTGCATTCACTCACCCTGCATTTTATCGCTCCTCTGCTTGTGCTTACCGTCTTCTGGCTGGAACACTTCTTTTGGGAACCTCCGCTAGCTGGCCTCTCACTGTCCCTCAGCACCCAGTGAAAATGATTCCTCTTCACAAAGCCTTTCTGGTCCCCACATGGCATGTCAATGTTCCTATCCTGAACCATCATGGCAAGGGTTCTGTACATCTCTTATGACAGTTGTTGAAATTAATGGTGAGGACCCTCTTTGTATAGATAGCAAGGTCATGAAAGCAGTGACTGATATGAGGAGCTCAAAACATCTGTTGAGTCTGGTGAACAGACATTGTATGAGTCTGCACATCCCAGGCAACTAGTGGGCATCAGAGCAGCCTTCGTGTTGTGTGGAAAAATAAAACCGAGGCCCTTAGGTGTTCTACCAATGTGATTATAAGGGATTAGAAATTTATATATTGTATGCATGTTCGTTGATTAGATGTGTGAACAGAAATCCAATGCAATTCAGCTTAGACAAAAAAAAGGGGGGGGGGAGCTTATTGGAAGGACATGGGTTTGCAGAACTGAAGAGGAAGGTGAAGTATCCAGGGTAGTTTCAGGGACCTCAGGGACAGGGATCGACAGCTCTGTGTGCTGTGCAGACCCTATTTGCATCTCATTTTGTTTCTCTCTGGGAGTTAACTTTAAGGTAAGGTGGGAGGAGTGCTCGCTGCGGCAGCACAGATAAGGTGAGGTGGGAGGATAGGCAGTGGGAAGGATGAAGAGCTGGCTTCATCTGGGTCATGTATGATCCCAGAAGATGATTAAGTAGATGACAGAGCTCAGTCCTATTACTTTTGACCCAAGCTGTAAGATTTATAGGACAATCTCTAATTGTGTCCTTTGCTTCGTGCAGAGGAAACAGATGCACAGGGACAGCCTGCCCCTTTCTTTTCCAGATGCGGGGTCGGGGGTGGGGGCAGAAGGAGCTTTAGAAGGAGCAAGGAACAGACAGGTGAGGGATGGGGCTGGAGGACCTGCTGGCGATGGTAGAAGTAGGGAGTGGGGTGGACCAAGGACCCAGCTAAAGGGAAGGTTGTAGTTCCAGACTGATTCTGGCTCTAGGCATGGAGCACTGGAAGCTAAGCCTTTTAATTAACAGGAGTTGATAAAAATGTCCTGACTGCTGGAGCAATTAGATGACTTGAAAGGGCTTAAAAGAATAACTAAAGAAGCAGGTAATGAGAGATACATGCATCTGTGAGGCCGTGACTGATGATATGGCGCATCTGCCTACCAGAGGTAACCTGAATATTTAACGTTGTGAATCTATAAATATTTAACTACATTCAAATATTTAGCTACTGCAATTGCCTCTCTAAAAAATGAAATTTTTTTTTCTGAATACAGGGCCATTTTTCTCAAGGCACAATGTAGACTAAGCAATTCATTTAAAAAATCGTTTTTGACAATTTCCCATCGATTACAGAATACAGCCCGTCGTGTGTCAGGGTCCCTTGTGATACACGGATTGGATGGGGTGTAACGGGAGCTCTGATCTGGCTATCTTTCAACACACACGGGAGGTTAGGAGAGCTCTCCCAGTTTCTTGACATATATTGAGTGTACCCTTTTCTTGCTTACCCTGCGAGAATCTTAGGAGATTCCCTTCTGGGCAAAATTGTGCCCCAGTATAGAAAATCTATGCACTTAGCGAATGGTCAACAACAACAACAACAACAACAACAACAACAACAACAAAATAACAGCTAAAAATGGGGGATGAGTGTTTGTTAAAGGAAAGGTGGGGGAGGAAAATCTCCTGGACATTTGGCCACAGACATGTTCTCAGGAATATTAATTCTGGGAGAGACTTTGTGTGGAAATGGAGCATGTGGAACTTAATTCCCTCTGAGCCATCTGTGCCCACATATCCGTTGGAAAACCTTTGTGTATCCCTGGGCTCAGGTTCTCTCCTTTGAAGATTGCAGCTCTCTACATGTGCTTTGTCTCTTACAGTCTCTGCTGCTGAGAGCATTCTCTTCTCTCTCAACATCTTCTCTACCTTCATATTTAAGGGAAGACTGTTATACAGGCTCCAAGCAAAGGAAGGAAAGCTTCTATCTGTCTCTCTTAATTCTATCCTTATTGTCTACTGCTCTTGTATTAGGATTCTCCAGAGAAACAGCACCACTATGTAGACAGATATACAAACAGACAGATACAAAAGGATATTTATTGTAAAAGTAGGCTTATGGGATAATGGAGGTTGAGAAGTCCCATGATTTGCCCTCTGTAAGCTAGAGAACCAGGAAAGCTGGTGGTGTAAGTCCAAGCCCATGAATCATGGTCAGAGAATCCTGGCCTGAATCCAAAGTTTCGATGAACCAGAGGTGGCAATGTCCAGCGTCCAAAGGCAGGAGAAAATGGATGCCTCAGCTCAACCAGAGAGAGCAATCTCACCTTTCTTCCACTTTTTTGTTCTATGCAAGCTCTGGGATTAGATGGTACCCACCTGCCCTGGAGAAGGTGATCTCTTTACTCAGTGTACCAATTCAAATGCTAATCTCTTCTGGAGATAGACTTGCAGGCACACCCAGAAACAGTTATCTGTTTTACCAACTTCTGGATATCTCTTAGCCCAGTCAGGTTGACATATGAAATTAACCATCACAGAATGCAGCCCATCGCGTCTGGTTCCTATCATGGCCTCCATGATTTCCAAACCGCTCTTGTCTACCTTAACTTAAGGTCCTGCTCTATTGCTTGATCAGTGGTATCACATATGGACTTTGGTTCTGTCTGCCACCTAGAGAGGCTTCTCAGGGAATTGTTAATGCGCCTTGAGGATGAAGGAGGTATGTGCATGCTGGTGTATTGACACTTCTGACAACATCAACAGTAATAATATTAACACCTAATAGCTATTGACTTCCAGCTGGGTGCAAGGTCCCTCGTATAGCTCATCTGGAACCTCACAACAAGCCTGAAGGTAGACAGTGTTCTCTCCCTTTACATTTGAGGCCACTGGATGCTGAAGCCCATGCTCTTCCCTTCCCTACAGGTTGAGAGGTGTTGGATCACTGTCATTGGAGAGGAGAGGGGCTGAGATGACCTGCCACAAAAGAATAATCATCACATGAACAGACAGCCCTGGAGCTCTTGTATGTGCCAGGTCCCCTTCTGATGGCGTTGTAGGTACAACCTCATTTTATCCTCATGGCAATACCATGGAGCATAAGGCTATTATTATCTTCACTAGTCAGTTGAGATACAGGGGAGGTAGAAGGCTGGCCTGATGGCACGCTGGGAGTGAGTGTTGGAGCTGGATTCAAGCCCTGGCCATCTGGTTCCAGATGGTCAGCCAAGGGCCAGTGCTCAGGTGGCTCAGAAATGGGTGGAGGGATGAAGGAAGTCTCCCTCCTCATGACTTGACTTTAAGTAGAGAGACACTACTTCACACAGGGCCATAGCCACAGCCATTGTCTCAGTGTGATCACGGCTCAGTCACCTACAACCAATGATGGGCATGAGTTTGAGAAAAAAAAATCACAGGGATGGAAACAGAGGTGTAATGAGGCACTGTGGCTGCCTGGTCCTTCCAAGTATAATCAGCCCCCAAACTACATCTTGGCCTCATCTGTCAGTGCCCTAAATAGTAGCTACAGGAATCAACTTGCTGCTTCTGTTTACAGCTCCGCGTCTTTTCTCACATGCTAACTTCTTTCTGAAAATCCTGGTCCCCCTTCCTCTTGCTCCTCAAGGCCAATTTACAATTCATTTCCTCCAATCTGACAGCGTTCGTTAGATATAAAAGTTTGTATCTTTTGATTTAATGGTTCCACTTTTCGGGTTTTAAGCTAGAAAACACTGATTTCAAGGATTCAAAGATAGAAGTTCAAGGATGTTCACTGCAACTGTGTTTGAAATGTCAAAGAGTGGAAGCAACCTGACTGTCCGTTCACGAGGGAGAGTGAAATAAATTCTAGGTCTTCACAATTGAATACCATGCAGCAGTTTGAAAAGAATGAGAATGATACAGCGCAGAAAGATGTTCAAGATATATATGATGAAGTGAAAAAAAAAAAAAAACAACCACCCAATCAGGTTGTAAAACAGTATGGGGTGTATGAACAAATTTTCTTAAAAAAATAAATAGGAGAAATAAAAGCACAAGCATAGGGAAAGTCTAGAAATACACTAAGCTATTGATAATATAAATTATCTTTGGAGGATAGGCCTATGAGGGACTTTTTCATCTTTCTGATACTTGTGTAATATTTAATTTATTTTTTAAAAAATATTTTATTTATTTATGAGAGATAGAGAAGGCATGAGGTGGAGAAGCAGCAGAAGGAGAAGGAGAAGCAGACTCCCCCTGAGCAGGAAGCCCAACAAGGGGCTCAACCCCAGGACCCCAGGATCACGCTTATCTGATTGAACCACCCAGGCGCCCCTACTTTATTTTATTTTTTATAAGAAGCTGGAACTCCACTTCCTTGGGGCATCTCTCTGGTTACCTTCAGCAGCTCCTCAGCTCACTGCTTGTACCTTTTTAAGTCTTTGTTTCAATCTTGGTTGTTTGACATCTTAGTCCTCCTGAGCCCTAAACCCCTTGAGCCCAGGGTTTGTGTCATTCATTTTTGTATGAGGTTGAATCATATTCAAATGCCAATATCTGACCTTATTTTGCCTGTGAAACTGGCAGATCCACAGTGTTTGGTCTCCTTTGTCCCCAGCATGGTGCCTGGCTCAAGGCTGGACCAACTTGAATTGATTTCATGTTGGCATTTGGTATTTAGAAGTTGGCTGATTTGCTGCTTCACATGAACACATATTCATAGTTAGAAATGATATTTATATATTTTTTCACATATCTTTATAAACTTACATTTACTCACACTGTTAATACCATTTGCCAATAATTAATACTCACATATTGTAAATATAGTTCAGGTATGTGTACAGTCAGACAACGATTGATTTGTTTTTTGCAGGGAAAAAGATCAAAAATGGAACTTCAAGGTGAATCCTAGAAGCAGTATAGAGCCTTAAAAGGGGAAAAAATAGGCAAAACTCTAGTTCTTTCTGGTTCTTGATTTCTTTTTAAGACTTGTCAGCTAAAGAGAGTGAGGAGACTTGAACCAAGGCCAAGGCAATTTTTTCCACCCAAAGCAAGCCTTCAAACTGCCTGGCTATGAGAAAGAACGCTGACAGCAGCATTGGGTTGGGGGGACTGCTCTGCAGAGTGCTCCTTTAAAGACATCTCATCTGTCTCGAGGGGTTGGCCGAGTTTTTTGTTAAAGATTTGTTCTTCTTCTTCTTTTTTTTTTTTTTCACTACAAACTATTAGGATATTTTACCTGAGTGATTAATCTCTGACCTCAAATTTTCCACAGGTTCGGATGAGACTTCTCCTTTCCAACACAAGAAAACATTTTAGGTGGTCAGTTTGTTGTCGGAAAAAATAAAATCAAATGTGCAATCTTGGGAACCTAGACTAGAATTCTGTGTTTCAAAGGCACGAGTGTGTTTAAAGAGGAGATTGCCAGCTCTCTTCATTCACTTTTGGGAAGAAAGCCTAAGAAACAGATATCTGTGGACATGAGGAATGGCAGGGGAGGACAGAACTGGTCTTTGGGATTTCCACCTGCCACGCCTGGACAGTCTGTCTTCCCACCAGCCTTGGCAGGAGGCCAGCCTTACCTAGCATGTGAGAGTAAGGTCAAGTCTCAGAAATAGAATGGCTATTCAGCCCTGACAAGACATCGTAATTTTTAAGTAACTTGAAATCAGAGTGAATTAGGACATTTAAACCAGAAGGGTTCTTAGCAATTGTCTTGTTTCCCAAAGTTCTGCAGGATATTTTTAGGTGTTCAGAAATAAGGGAGGAGGCGTTCCCTGGCCGCATAAGATTGAGAAATGCTGAATGTAGCATATGCTGCTGGTGCCCCGCTTCAGCCCAAGACACTGCCTCCCAGCGACTCTTGTCTGTATGTTGAAGGCTCTTCCTGAAGCCATGGAAGGCCGATCTGCCCTCACATAATGGGTCATGGGTGTCAGGGGCTTGACACCCACCCAGAGCAGCCCTTCAACTCCCGACTAGTGAGTGTTGGCATACAAACGTCCCAGTCTTGCCCCTCAGGTGGGATAACTGGGACGTGTGCTCTGCACTGGCTCCTGCAGCTTCCCCAGTGGGACGGAGTTCCAGCTGTACCCCCTGGCAGCTGTCTTAATAATGCATTCTTCAAGGCTGCCTTCCCGGCTCTGTCTTGCTTCCCAATTTCCTTGCTGTGTTTCCCTTCATTTCCCAAATCAATTACTTGCACTCCAATCCTTGTCTCAGCTTCTGCTTCAAGAGCCCAAAGTAAGATAGCTGGGTAAAGACAAAAAAATGAACAAGTTTCTTTACTACAGAACTTTCCAGAGCCTTTACTATGCTAATGCGCTTCGTGACTACTGAGGAGGGACATTCTGTCTGCAGCACTTCCCAAATAATTGCCTACAAAACCATATCCTCCGTCCCCCTTCCTCAGATCTCTCTTGAGATTAATATTGCAGGTAAAATATTTGGGGAGTCGATTTCTTTATTTTACTGGTAAGAAATGTTGTCAGTCTCTGCATTTTACTGACAAGAGTGCTAATCCTAGGAAAGTTAAGTATTCACCTAAATCGTCACAGCCACTAGTGGCAGATTTATACCTAGAATCTAGGTTTCTTCTTCTCTCCTCTCCACACAGTTTGGCACCTGTATCTCATTCCAGATTAGCCCAGGGTCAGAATTCTAAGGTCACGGATCATGGCCTCGGGGGTTCAGTTTTCCGGGTTCCATCTGGTCTTCATCACCAACCAGCTGTGCCCTTCTGCTTATTCACTTACAGTTATCCTTTGTCTTACCTTCTTCATCTATGAAACCAGATGGTGGAATTAGCTGACTTTAAAAAAAAGTGGAGGTAAAATACATCCAACAGAAAACATACCATTTAAAGTACTTTTAGTGGTACTCCTCAGTGGCATTAAGTACATTCGCAGGGCTGTGGGACCATTGTCATCATCCAACTCCAGAACCTTCCCATCTTCCCAAACCAAAACCCCACACCCATAAAACAGAAACTCCCCATTCCCCTTTTCCCCTAGTCCCTGGCAATTGCCATCTTATTTTCTGATTCTATGAATTTAACTAAACTACTCAACATAGTTATGAGTGGAATTATGCAGTTTTTTGTCTTTTCGGGACTGACTTATTTTATTTTTTTGTAAATTTTTTTATTGGAGTTCAATTTGCCAACATACAGCATAACACCCAGTGCTCATCCCATCAAGTGCCCCCTTCAGTGCCCGTCACCCAGTCACCCCCCCCCCCACCTCCCCTTCTACCACCCCTAGTTCGTTTCCCAGAGTTAGGTGTCTCTCATGTTTTGGGGACTGACTTATTTCACTTAACGTAATGTCCTCAGCATTCATCCATGTTGTAACATATTGTAGAATTCTCTTCCTTTATAAGGCTGAATCATATTTCATTGTATGTGTATACCACATTTTGCTTGTCCATTTTTCTTTTTTAAGATTTTATTTATTCATGAGAGACACACAGAGAGAGGCAGAGACACAGGCAGAGGGAGAAGCAGGCTCCCTGTGGGGAGTCCGATGTGGGATTCGATCCCAGGACCCCGGGATCATGACTTGAGCCCAAGACAGACGCTCAACCACTGAGCCACCCAGGTGCCCCACCCCCACTCATTTTTCAAGGAATATTTGGGTTTGTGTCCACGTTTTGGCCACTGTGAATAATGTTGCCTTGAATATGGGTATACAAACATCTCTTTGAGGCCCTGCTTTCAATTCTTTTGGGTATATACCCATAAGGGGAATTGCTGGATTATAGGGCAATTCTATACATTTCCTCTAAATTTTTTAAATCTGACTCCCAAAAGGGGGAGAAGAGGGGAAAAAAGAATGTCAATACTCGAAATCCCTGGGAAGTCACTTTAGTTGGAGGGGGGAAGGGGCTGGAGCAATGAGGGCAGGTGTACCAACAAGGGCTGCCCACCTCTTTGTCGGCAGGTCAGATGAGAAGCAGCAATCAGCAGTCAGAGCACAGGTCCTTGATATGTGAAGAACAAGGTTCTTTTTGCCTACCCTGGCTCCAACAAGCTGGGTGTAAGTTGCTCTGGGAACACATGCAAAGCTTCTTACCACATTTCCGGGGGGTGAGGGATGGGTAGCCACTGCTCTAAGAGCAGCAACTGACCAAAATTAACCCATTTGTTATCTAAACCTAAAGCCCCAAACCTTCAATAGACTCCAGAGTTTCCAAAACAGTTGTATCAGATAGATTTTGCCAGTGTAATGGTTGTCTACCTGGGGAGACAAATTCTTAGGCCTTCCCCCTCTGCCATCTTCCCAGAATCTTCTCTTTATGCTTACTTTTTTGAGGAACTGCCCTACCTTTTTCCATAGAACCTGCACCATTTTAATTCCCAACAGCAATGCACAAGAGTTCCAATTTCTCCACATCTTTGTCAACATTTGTCATTTCTTTTTTGTAATATCCATCCTAGTAGATGTGAAGGGTTATCTTGCTGTGGTATTTATTTATTTATTTATTTATTTATTTATTTATTTATTTATTTATTTATTTAAAAGATTTTATTTATTTATTCGTGAGAGAGAGAGAGAGAGAGGCAGAAACACAGGCAGAGGGAGAAGCAGGCTCCACGCAGGAAGCCCGACGTAGGACTCCATCCTGGGTCTCCAGGATCAGGCCCTGGGCCAAAGGCAGTGCTGAACCCCCAAGCCACCCGGGCTGCCTGTCGCTGTGGTTTTAATATGCATTTCCTTAGTGATGGGTGATGTTGCCCATCTTTTCATAGACTAATTTGCCATCTGTATATCTTCTTTGGAGAAATGACTATTCATGTTTTTCCCATGTTAAAATTGGTTTTTTGTTGTTGTTGAGTTGTAGGAGTTCTTTATATGCTCTAGTTATTAATCCCTATTATCTTTTTAAGGCTTCTTTCTGCCTTAACATTTATGCATCTTTTTGGGGGGTATCTTTTTTTAAAAAAGTTTTATTTATTCGAATAATCTCTACACCCAATGTGGGGCTCAAACCCACAACCCTGAGATCAAGAGTCGCATGCTCCTCTGACTGAACCAGTCATAGATGGCTTAGAAACTGTCTACTCAAAGTGTGGTCCCCAGGTTGGCAGTGTCACCATCATCTGGGAGCTTGTTAGAAGTACAGAATCTTGGTCCTCACCCTAGAGCTTCTGAGTGAGAATCTGGATTTCAACAAGGTCCCCAGGTGATTCACTGAAGCCTGAGTAACACTGCTCCAGAACACAGTGTGGCTGTGTAAGGTGTAAGATGAAGCAGGCATTTGCTTTTTTCAATTTTTGATTCTAGAATGATCCCATGCTGGCATTCTTGCCCTTTCCACTATTAAACTGTGCATTTCTGATGGCAATGTCACAAGTGTATGGCCCTTCTTAACCCTGACATGCTGAGATGGATGTTTTTCTGCAGGGCTGAATCAGATCAGTCCATATGTCTACATCTTTTTCTATCTACTTATCTTTTTTTCCCTTCTCCCTGCTCCAAAAATAAATGTAGCCAGTGGCTGTACCTTCTGTTTCTTTCCAGAAAAAAAAAAAATAAAGAAAGAAACAGATTCCCACGCTGGTTTTCAGTGGCCCATCTGACACTGTTTTATTTCTTAGCTGCTCTGTGTAAATTGCTTGTAGGCAATTCTCTTCTTAACCTCCAACTGGGGCTTTGTGCAGCCGGGGTGGTTATTATCTCAGCAAGTTAGTGACATCAATCCATCCTTTCTCCTGCGGGATAGTATACCTTTAATGAGAACACTCCCTGAGTGTCCACTTCTGAGCTGCTGGGGCAGGTGCAGTAGTCAAGGATGAGACCTCTGCACAAGGAACTTTTGAGTCAATGAGACTCTTCCCTGACACCTGTACTCTACACACTTCATTTGATCATTAGCCTTGAAAAATACCTTTGGCTCACGTGGATTTCTGGAAAGGACAATAATGAACAACTGTGTTCCCACGCTAATAGACATATTTACCTTGAACATGGGCTGGCTGCTTATTATTATGGCATTCCCTTGTGAATCTTGCTTTAAACGGCTTGCTGAACTCCCACTTACTCAATCTAAGTTGTCTTTTAGTGATGTGAGCATTATCTTTGTTTATACTCATCTCTACCCACTTAGAGCACACAGGTAGGACAAACTTGAAACTAAAATACATAGTTTCTCACCACTCCTCAGCAGGAGTCAACCCAAAAGGAAAGAGGTGGGAGTCAGTCATCTCTAGGTAAACACATGCTCAGAATGAGTCAAAGCCCTCAGTCCATTCTCCTGTCATGCTGTTCACCAGGTGACTGCAGGGACAGGCTTCTTGGGTGTATACAGTGGATGTTGTGTTTGGCCGGCATCTCCTGCTCGACTCCCGCATCCCTCCCTGCCCCCAGCTAATGGCTGGTTCTGAAATGGCAAGTGGGGAAGTAAGGCATGCAGTGCTGTCTGGGGGTGGGGTAGAGATGAGAGAATTCTGAGAGGCTCCCTTGTCCTATGAAAAAAAATAGTACCTCCCCCCCTTTTTTTTTGGTTTGAATCTGTCGTGTCTGGAGACAATGTCTGGAAGCCCTGCTGCCACATTGCTCTGAGCCTGAGGATGAAGCCAGTACTGAGAAGCAGCAGCACAGAGGGTTGGAAGGACCTGGGACCTCGATGTCATAGCTGAGTTGCTAGATCAACAAATTCTGACCCCCGACCTGTGGTCTGTCGGTTTTGTGTGACAGTAAATTTCCTTAGTGTCGAAATGAGCTTCAGCCAGGATTTTTGTTTCCTGTAGCCAAAAGCATTCTAACAGATACAGAGAGAAAAATATGGACAGTTTCCCAATATTTCAGTGTTTTGGGTTTATTTAGTTCTCAGTGTTGTAAGTTCATGGGATAAAAAAGATCCATATTCCAAAGTGAGCAAATACATTCCAATGCTAAACTATAAATTAGATGTAACTTTTAATCTTTACTCACATTTTAAAGTATCTATCCCCTGACTTTCCTTCACTAACACAGATAATTGCAAACTGGCTATTTTATTTACTCTGAACTCTGCAGCTTTGGGTGTTAGAGGGGTGACTGTGGCCAGCATCTCTTATCTAAGTTCCCTGTGAACTTGGCTGTGGGCCCATCCACTCGTGGCTCTTATGAGACTTAAGCATCACACTAATCACAATGTGTGTCTCAACTCCATCAATTTGGGGGTAAGATAAAGTTTATTTATGTATTTAAGATTTTACTTATTTATTTGAGAGAGAGAGAGAGCGAGAGACAGAGCACGAGCAGCAGGGAGAGGGAGAAACAGGCTCTCTGTTCAGGAGGGATCCCGATGTGGGGCGTGATCCCAGGGTCCTGGGATGATGACCTGAGCTAAAGGCAGATGCTTAACCAATTAAGCCACCCAGGTACCCTGATAAAGTTGATTTATAAAAGGAAATTTAAAATTACATCTGAATTTTAAATTATATCTAAACTAACATTTAAAATTAAATGGTGATTATTTCCTGAATAGTTGGGTCATGTAAATGGGGCGCAATTCAAAGGCACAGAAGGATATACAGTAAAAGGAAAATCTTCCCCTTACCTGTGGCTTCAGCTACCTTGTTCTCCTTCCTAGTGGCAATCATTGTTACTGGTTATGAAAGAAAACTTATCTCCCTAATACCCTCAGGCCGGGGTTCAGCCCAGGACATGAGCCTGCTGGTACATATGAGATTCTAGAAAGTTGGACAGAGCCCTAGATCTAGACCTGCTAAGGCTGTGCTCTGGTCTTGACCTTGAGAGAACAGCGGAGCCCCTCACCTTGATGAGGTCATCCGGGCTCCTTGTAGGACATGGGGGTTATTAATGCCTGCTCTATTCTTCCCAGGTGCTTAAACTTCAGATGAGATATAATGATAAATGTTCTCTGGAAAGATGAAAAGGCAACAGCAGCTGCATGCAGACAAATGAGAGCAGTTTACTGCACTGGGATCCAAAAATGAGATAAAGATTTTCTTGCACCTATTTAGAATTCTGTTTAATGATTCAATACATCTCGCATGACTGAAATACAAATGTAAACAGCAAGCATATGGAGTCTGTTGTCAAGGGGTTCTAATTAGTTGGCTGTACTATCTATGACCCCTTCTGAGGCACGGGAAACTTTAGGACTTGGGCAGGACTTTTTGTTTGCTTTTGTTTTTGTTTTTTTTTTTCCATTCTGGGCATTAAGTACGTTTGTGGGCTCCTCAGTGCAGGCATAGAAGATGGAGAAGTGGGGACCTGGTTTGTATAATTTCCGAGGAATGCCATGTCCTGGAATAAGCGTGGTGGTAAGGTGGTGGGGTCCACCTGAGGGGGAAGGAAGGCTCCCAGTCACCTCGGCGTGCCCTGCAAGGCCTGTGTGTATAGTACCTGCCTGTGTGCCTGGAGGTGGGGGTGGGCACAGGGAACAGGCACGGCTGGGGACAGGGCGGTGGCATCTGGGTTCCTCGGGCCGGCCCTGAATCCTTATAGAACGAGTGAGCCGTCCCTGGGGAGGAATGACAGTCCAGCCTCTGTTGAAACTGGAGGTTTTCGGGGCTAGGCCGAGCTGCAGGCAGACCTGGGCTGAGAGTGGCTGTGTAGGGGGCACCCAGGGCTGCCAGGGCTGCCAGCAGGCCTGATAAACGAGGTTTGACTGGTGGGGGGAGAAGCCAGCCTTGTGGGTCCGGCTGCAGGCTGCTGCAGGAGGCCCACAACTGGAATGTGGATCCCGGCCTGAAGGCTTCGTGTTTGTTCTGGCAGGTTCCTTGGCCGATTGGCGCCAAGGCCCAGCTGGGGGACTGTTGGCGATGAAAGGGCGCTTCACCTTCTGCAGGGGCTTTTCATGGGCCTCTGGGCCTGTTGCGGTTTATCTGTTTGGATGCGGAGCCGGGTAGAGACACTGTCCCTTTGTGCAAGGCTGCTGTGGTGGACAGACGCTCTGATTCTCTTTAATTCGATTTCTCCCCCACCCCCCCTTTCTGCAAACCAAGCCTCTCTGAATTAGGAGTCAGGCTACTGCCCTAGGATTGGGCCAAGATTTTGCGGTCGCCATGGTAACAGCACCTCCTTGCACCTAAGAATGATTCCTTTCTCTTAGAAGTGAGGCTGAGAGTCTGCAACCGCCGCCCCCAGCCCGGGTCTCTGCGGGTGGGGTCCCTGCGTGCACAGGGGCCCTCATTTCTGGAACGTGCATGGAGGGCACTGCTGCCCCCAGTTGATACTGTCACTCCTGTCGCCTCCCACCGTCCCCTCCCCAGGTCCAACCTCAACACGCTATCTGTGAATTTGGCCAAACTGGGTGTTGACAGTTTACCCCCTGCCTTTACATCTCTCCTTTCCCAGCTCAAGTCAAAGCCAGCGAACATTTCCTGAAGCAGCCCAGCCCTGCCCAGCGGTGATGCGTGAGGCTCCAGGTCAGCATTTCAGAGTTTGAAGGGCAGCTTCAACATTTCCTAAGCATAGGTCCTCAGGTAGGGTTCTGAGTCCTTGGTTTTCCTATCTGTGAAGTGGGGCTAATCACGGTCCTTTTCTCACGGGGCTTTCGGGAGGATCAGATTGGGATCATGTGTGCAAAGTTCTCGGCACTGATCCGGCTCTGTGGGAAGCACTCACAGCTCAGCTATCAGTTATTGTCCTGGTGTGTGGGAAGTGGCGCACAGTTGTCTCAGGAGGAAACCGTAGGGAAGGCAGCAGGCAGGGTTAGACAGGTGCAGCCGCCGCACGGCCCTTCCTCACCTTAGGTAGGCACACCCAGGCCCTTTCATAACAACCCCCGCTGTCCCCACCCTGGCCCCTAACCCCCACCTGCTACTGGGTTTGCAGGTGCTCTCAGCCTGTTCTTGGAATCCACCTTCAACATGCATCCATCCTGGCTGGCCTGACCTGCATAACAGCTGCCCTTTCCAGAATCCAACCTTACATCTGTTTTTTGCCTGCTGCAGATTCACTGTTGGCAAGATACAGTCTCCTGAGCTGTGTCTCTGTTGCTCATGCATGTTGGACCCGCCTGTAAGTCAAGGTCTCATTCTAGGCTCCTGTGGCCAGCTCAGCACCTCTTCACACAAGTCCTGCTGACTCTCCTCTGTCAGACTACCATTCCCAGTGGGCATGACCTGGGAGCTCATGCCAGTGTGTCTCAGGCAGAGAGCTTCGTGGGCCAGGAACTGCCCTATTCCTACCTTGCAACTGAGTTCACCCCAGCACAGCACCCTGGACCTGGCCCCTTCTTGCCTTGTCGGGATTTTACATAGTTTGAGGGTGCTTACAGAGCTTGTCTTCTTTCCTGTCTGAAAGGCTGCCTTCGATCCCCACCCTGTGTGACAACCAGGTCTCACATGACAGACACCCAATGGACCAGGTGGAGAGATGTGCCAACCACAGTAGCAGAAACCAGGTCCCCCGCCAAAGCCCAAAGTTCATTTAAATAGCTGCATAGTAATCAGCCATCATATTGTGCCATAGTTTCGTGTACAGATTTGGACTATGGGAGACACTAGTCACATGTAGCCGTTAAGTGCTTGAAATGTGGTTAGTCTGAATTGAGAAGTGATATAGTGGCGAAGTACGCGCTGTATCTTGAAGACAGTATAAAAAGTAGATGCTTTAATATTTTGATTTTTTTAAAAAAATTTATTTATTTGAGAGACAGAGTAAGAGAAAGAGAGAGAGCACACAGGAAGAGGGAGAGGAAGACTCCTTGCTGAGCAGGGACCCCCCCCCCCCCCCCCCCCCCCCGCCCAACTAGGGAAGCAGTGGGAAGGGGCTTGATCCCAGGACCCTGGGGTCATGGCCTGAGCTGAAGGCAGATGCTGAACCGATTGAGCCACCC
Organism: Vulpes vulpes; assembly: GCF_048418805.1. Classification (NCBI taxonomy): domain Eukaryota; kingdom Metazoa; phylum Chordata; class Mammalia; order Carnivora; family Canidae; genus Vulpes; species Vulpes vulpes. The sequence continues at coordinate 9,887,486 of NC_132785.1, forward strand.
AGGTGCCCCTGATTATTTTTATTTTTAAAATATGGCTACCGAAAAATTTAAATTACGCATGTGGCTCATAGGTGCGACTTGTATTATTTTTCTACTGGACAGTGCTGCTCTAGATGATAATATTACTGCAGTAAGTTAGGGATCAAGGAAAATGTATATTACCCCGGGAATTTTAATCAGAGAGGGATTTAACACAGGGAATTAGGTGTTTAGAAAACCAAGGGTGGAGGAATGAAAATTAGCAGCAGGGGTCGGTGGGAGGTGGGGGGCGTCTCCTCAACTTCAGGTTCAAGGCTGACTTTCAGAGAATCAGGAAGGACTACTCAGAGCAGAGGTCAGAAAGCAGGATAATGCTGCTAATGGTCCCAGCTGCCCCGCAATACCCAGGTGGGTGGTTGGCAGAACGTGGGTTCTGCAGAAACCCACGTGTGATAAGGCCCCTGCGTCCACCGTTGGTGCTGCAGAAAGAATAATATGTCCTCTTGCCTCCTTTTTCTGCTTTCCAAATCTCATGCAAACACATCTTGTTGGCAGAATGCAGATCATATAGTTGCCAATATAGTTCCCAATCTTCCAGCCTCATGACATACAGGAAAGCCAGAAAGTGGTGTATGCCAATTATTGAAAATAAATAGGCAAAACTGAACCAACATAGCCTTAATATTCAGCACACTCCTCGAGGACTCGTATTCATTTTGGGGTCTAGCATAGTGCCTGGCACATAACAGGTGTTCAATGAATACTGAAAGGTTGTGTGTGTGTGTGTGTGTGTGTGTGTATTTATGTTGACTCTGATATTTTGCTATTGCAGATAATGCTGCAATGGGTATTTTCATGTATGACTTGTTTTTATTGATATGTTTTCTAGGGATAGACATTTAGCAGTGGGATTGCTGAGCATTATTGTTTGGCTTTGCCATGTTGCTTTTCAGAAGCTTTGTACCAATCTACAGTCATATATATATATATATATAACATTTCTATATGAAAGATGGCTTTTTATGGTAATGTTACCAACCCTGTGCATTCATCTGCTTATATTTGTTCTAATTAGTGCATATAGGGTAAGCCCAGTTTTCTTTGGGTTGAGTACTGGTGAGAGAGTTAGCAAAAGGGTTACGGATGGGGCTGTTCGACTCAGTCGCAGAAGTCACAATTTCCCTCATGAGTGAAGGCATCAAGCTGCCAAGCACTTTGTCCAGTGTAAGCCGTCCTCACTGTTTGATGTGTTCTGCTTTAAGACTGGTGAAAAAAGAGTGGCAAACTTTGAATCACCAAATTCTCCCCTGCTTCCAGGGAGAGTTAAGGATAATTACATTGATATCTGACAGTTGTCTCAGGGAAGGCGATCTCAAATGGTAATAGCTAAATGAAACTTTTATTTTCTTCCCTGAATCTTACTGTGTTTCATGACCCATATGATGATGACTTATGTGTTTATGAATTATGTTCTAAGAACAAACCCATATGATGGGTTATGTGCTTATTAATTATGTTCTAAGAACAAACATTCCTTGTTTCTTTTAAAAAAATTTTTTTTGTATATATGTATTTTTATAACATTCTGTGTTTCTCTGCAAGGGGCAGGTCAGCTAAAAGATGCAAAGATAATGCAGAATCAACCCAGAGAAAGGTTTGAGTTTCTTTGCCTGTAAAAGGGGAAGAATAATAGGATACTTTATAGGACTGTGGTGAATAATAGGATACTTTATAGGACTGTGGTGAGCATCAATTGATTTAAGAGCCCAAAAGTGCTTCTCAGTGTGCCTGGCACATAGTAAGTGCTGGGTAAGTGGTGGCCGTTGTTAGGACTGGTGAGGCTATGTGTGTTCCTCCACCTGAGCCCTGATGCTGTTGGCCACTTGTACCCTGAGCTGCATTTTGTTTTATGATCAGAAGCCAAGAGAGGCTGTTGGCATTTAGCCGGGAAATCCAATTGTCTGTAAAAGGCCTGTGGCCGTTCTGGGGTTTATGAACAGGAAGATGTGTGCAAGGTGCCTATTATTGCAATGTGTTGAGTCAAAGAATGGCTAAGCTGGCAAGGGTCTTGGACATCATTTAGTGATATTGTTTTATAGATGAAGGAGCAGGGGCCCAAGAAAATGAAGAATTTTCCAAGATTTTCCAGCAAGCTAATGGCATATAGGGTCTTCAGACTCCTAGACCATTATCTTGCCTATTTTACAAGGGCACTGCACCCAACAGCTGGCCAATGTCATGAATGTGAGCCAGTAGTGGTGGTGGAGGAACCCTCTGTCTCTGATACTGCCCCTTCCCTAGGCCAAAGGGAGGAGATGCTGTTCCGCTACAGATCCAGTTTCCCTGGAACAGGAATACACAGTCTTTTTGAAAATGAGGAATACTTCCTAACATCCATAAATTTTGTAGGCTTTCCCTGCTTCCAGCAGGATACAGACACTGTCAACTTAATATCCAGCGTTAGAGAGAATCTACCGTAATCCTGGTGACTGTAAAAATACTCGCACTGTACAATAGGGATGTGTGTGTATTTGAAAGTAGTTGTACCCATATTATTTATTCAGAATACACATGATTGGATGGCATTTAGATTCATGATCACCTTGCAGTAACTCCATCACCTCGCTAGATGACGTTTACATCCATTGCCAGGAAGGGCTGTTGTTTTCCTTTATTTTCTGAGAGTTCCAAAAGGAGATATTAATGTAGGAGTAATGCAGTGAGAATAAAGAGGAGGCAGCAGGCTAAAACATTCTGGCTAAGCTCTCAGCTTCAAGAAATGAGGCTCGAGTAGAAAAAAAACACACACACGCACAAAGCTCTTTCTTGTTCTTTCATATAAATGCAATGGTAAATTGATACTCAATTGAGAATGTTGGCCCCAATAGTCTGAAAGCCAAAGTATTTGGAGGCAGTTATGGTTCATTAACTGCAGTGAAAAACACAGAGTGACAGTCAAAGCCAGAGCTCAGGCAGCCAGACTTGTATATTTTCTGATATTAGAAAATATGCAGATGACAGAAATAGATTCAAGCTGCAAAAGCCTCCATTTTGCCTATCCCAGGGCAGAGCTGGGAAATGTGGGGAGAGAGAGGAGATTCTGGGAAATGACTCTGAAGGGCCTCTGGGGAGCAGTTTTGGGGTTAGTGTGGTCAGGGGCAAGGACAGCTGTATAGTGGGAGCTTGCCATGGCTGGTGTCTCTTGCAGCCTCCACATCAGCCTCTTGGGAGGGATAGAGGGAGAGGCTTCTAGGCGCAGCAGCATGCGAGGCCCATGACTCCCCCTAAAGCAAGCATAACACTGGAAAAAATAATGTCAAGAACAACTATTTCAAAGCACTGTAAATTGACCAAAGGCAGACAACAAACTGAGAAGCTTCTATTCTTGAAACACTGCTTGAGCTTCAGGTAAGAAGGGTAGGCGTCTGTGGCCTCCTTGCCTGGAGCTACTTTTGTGCCCTTCCATCACCTCAATTGGCTAGAACTATAGCTTTAAAAGTGTGGACTGAACATGGAAATGAGCAAGTTTGTGGCCAGAAAGGACAGACTCAATCTGGTGTGTGTGTGTGTGTGTGTGTGTGTGTGTGTAAACCTGTGCGGGGCTTTGCTGGCTAACCCTGGGGGACTCAGGTAGGAACAAACGAGAATAACCTCGTCACTTTGCTAGCCCAAGATTTTGCTCTTAGTTGAAGTGAGCCCTAAGTCCAATGGGAAAGTTGAAAAAAATCAAAAAGTGCTACAGAGAGGCTGAGAAACATTCTCCACATATTCCTGACAGCTGGGGAAACTGCATGCATGGAGCAGACCCAAGAGAGCTCTGTGAAAACTGAAAGCCAAGGAGAATTGAGATTTGGCTTCAACTTTCAATGTGTTTTTTAACCTCCACACTGATTCATTTGTAGAGATATGGAGACCTGGCCAGTAGCTCCTGGTCCAGCTTTGGTCCCACTGGCCCATAGGTCTGATACACTGGAGAATCCTGAGGCTGTGAAATACATGAAATGATACTGGTTGTTGGTTTGTTACCTGTTGTTTGGGTGCCTTCTTAGTGGTGATACTGGGGCAAGGCATGGTAGAAAGAGCTTGTGTTGGGTCAGACTGTTGTTTTTTTTTTTTTTTTTTTTAGGATTTATTTATTCATGAGAGACACAGAGAGAGAGAGGCAAAGACGCAGGCAGAGGGAGAAGTAGGCTCCTGGGGAGTCTGATGCAGGGACCCAATCCCAGGATCCTGGAATCACTCCCTGAGCTGAAGACAGATGCTCAACAAATGAGCCACCCAGGCGTCCCCAGACTGGGGTTTTAATCCCAGCTCCATCTCTTACTGCTTGTGAATTTGGGTGACCTTTACACCATTGTCGTACCTTATTCAATCCTTATAAAAGTCTGGGGAAGTAGGCAGTATTACTATTCCTATGTTCTAGGATGCCATGATATGGAGAGCTTTTTCATCTGTAAAATATGTTTTTGGAGGAGAGTGAGGATTATATACTATAATGACTATAATGTACCTAACATGTAGTAGTTGTTCAGTGAATACTTTTTATTTGTTTTTGTTGTTGTTGTTATTGCTGAAGATGGAAAAGAAGAATTATGGTCAGGTCTCTATGCCCAGAGAGCTCATCCACCCAGATAATCACCAAGAAACTCATAAGACGCTGGTATTAAGTTACGGTAGGTGAGACATCTGTATGGCCTCTGTATTGGTCTTCTGTGACTACTGTCATAAATCACCACAAATTTGGTGGCTTAAAACGACACAGATTTGTTATTACTAAGTTCTGTTTATCAGAATTCTGGGTACAGAGTAGTTCACCTGCTTAGAGTCTCATAAGCTGAAACAAGGGGTCAGCACGTTTGAGTTCCTTTCTGGAAGCCCTGAGTATGAACCCCCCGTACAGGCTCATTCAGGTTGTTGGCTAAATTAAGTCCCCTGCAATAGCGGGATTGGGGTCCCTGTGCCCTTGTTGGCTGTCAGCCAGAGGCTTATCTTTGCTAGAGATCCTGCTAAAAGCTGCTTGAACTCCTCCTTGTATTTTCCATGTGACTCTCCTCCAGCGACAGGGTCTGGGTCCCTCTCATGCTTAAAATGTGTCTAACTCTTCGGCTGCACCCGTCTGACTCATGTGATTACATTAGGCTTGGCTGGATAAGCCAGGCTAATCTCTGTATTTACAGGCCATAACCTTAATCACATCTGTAAAGTCCCCCTTTCATGGACGCAGGGGAGTAGGGCATGGAGGTGCCCTGGGGAGGAGGTGTAATCTATCCACCATGGTCTCTCAGGGAAGATCCAGCAAAAGTCCTTGGGACAGGAAGCCACATTTATACAAAACCAGGAACAACCAGCAGTTAGAGGGTATGACCATGTGCAGGGGGTGGGGGTGGGGGTTAGGGAGGCTGTCTCTAGCGTACCTCTGTTTCAGTTGACCCAACATTCCTTTCTTTGGGGGAAATGCCCCTTCTTCACTCTCTCTGATTTTTATGAGGCTCCCTGTCACAGGGTTGTATGCACATGGCCTCAGGGATAGACTCATGACCCAAAATGGGCCAAAGAGATAATCTCTTTCCCAGGAATTGACTCTTGAGTGGAAACACACAGACACCAGAAGTGTCTGTAGTGGGGTCATGGAGCTCCAGAATCCTCGAGCTCGCAGCCTTCATTAAGTCTTACCTGGGGTCCAGGTGTTCACCAACAACTTCACCAGTGGGCCCTACTTAGAATTCTCCCAATATATCCCTTTTCTGGCTCAAGTAACTCAGAGTTGGTTTCTCTTGCTTACACCAAAGAATCTTAACTGATATACCATCTTTCGATCTCATGGCCACCACCATCATTTTATATTGCTCTCTCTCTCTCTCTCTCTCTCTCTCTCTCTCTCTATATATATATATATATATATATAGATAGATAGATAGATAGATAGATATGAAAACATTTATTCAAGTCTCCTTGGTCAGAATTATGCTGGGATCTAATTAGTGACACAGTTTCTAATTTCTGAAATGGAGCTTATTACCTGTGTCGTGTCTCTTTAACTTTCTCCATGAACCCTGATAAACCTGGGGCAGACATGCAGAGAATAATTTAATAACGTGCAATGCCCCAGAAATCAAGTTTCGTTAAGGGCATCCGCCACGGAGGCAGAAATCACCACTACTTTTAACCTTTTATTACCTACCGCATATGAATTACAACCCTATAATATACTTCTCAGTCAAGATGATGGCCTGAATCATAAAATTTCAAGTATGAAATGCGCTCTCTTTATTTCAGCAGGAAAGTATGCAATACACCCAGTCTCCTTGTTTATTTTTTATGATTCAGTGCTCGAAGGGGTAAACCTTAAATCACACAGCACATTCACTCCTCCAGAACGGCTCATGGCCTGACAAGGAAAGGGTCAATGAGGTGTTCTAGGGGGTGAGGATTAGGATTTGAATTGCGTGCAAGCCACATGCAGTTGTAGTGTGGCAGGATGGGTGAAGGGAGTGTTCTCAGCAGCTAACACATATTCAAACGAGGTTTGAGGGAAGCCAGTGCTCCTTGTGCCTTGAGTCTGACCGTGATTCTTGAAGGTGGGTATTTAGGAATCTGTGCTGACCACACGAAGGGCTGTGACTCTGGGTGGGCAGGGAAATGACTCTTGCTTGGTGCTCCTCCAAAAAGCTTTGATGCGAAGAGTACAATATTCATTTTGATCCTTTCTGAAGAGAGTTCCGACAAATTTAGTTCCACCCAAGTTCTCACAAGGTCAGATTTCCTGTGCTCAGGTTGGTTCTCTGTGAAGATTAGATGAGTCTGCCAGCTGAGGGGGCTGCCCCCTGTGTCTTCAAACCCCAGGAGCCTGATTTCTCTAAAGAAGAAATTTGAAGAAACAATCCACTCCTTCAGTCTAATGTCCCTCTTACAGCAATCTCTCAAAGACAATTCAGTCCAATAATAATAGTAATACAGGTGCCATAACCACCTCCTGCGTTTGTATCATACTGCCTTTCCACAGGGACGGGATGCTTTGAAAATCCTTTCTCATTGCAAGAAGGCAAGGCACCATCGCTCCCTCTTGAACTCTCAGGAAGCCCAGTATGATTGACTGGAAAGGATTTGACCTTCACAAAATCATCTCCATATACTGTGATCTTCTAAAAGCTTGTAAATGGAATTTTTAAAAAAGATTATTTATTTATTTTTGAGAGAGAAAAAGAGAGAGCAAGCTTGAGTGGGGGTGAGGGGTGGGGGGAGGGGCAAGCAGACTCCCTGCTGGGCATGGAGCCCAACACAGGGCCTTGATCTCAAGAACCTGAGATCATGACAGGAGCCAAAACTAAGAGTTGGTCGCTCAACAACCACACCCCCCAGGCGCCCCTGAAAAGGGGATTTTTTGATGCCATGTTCTATTTAGTTTTCTTTTCCTTTCCCCCCCGTCATCCTCTCCTTCCTTCTTCTTTTTCTTTTTCTTTTTTTTATTTATAAATTTATTTTTTATTGGTGTTCAATTTGCCAACATATAGAATAACACCCAGTGCTCATCCCATCAAGTGCCTCCCTCAGTGCCCGTCACCCAGTTACCCCCGCCCCCTGCCAACCTCCCCTTCCACCACCCCTGGTTCGTTTCCCAAAATTAGGAGTCTCTCATGTTCTGTTTCATTTAAAGGCTTTATTTTTTTTTTAGGGCAGCTTTAGGTTCATGGCAAAATGAGAGGAAGGTAAGAGAGATTTCCCACATACTCTCTGTCCCCAACCCCCACCCCCAGCCTCCCCCATGATCAACATCTGCCACCAGATGGCACGTTTATTATAACTAATGAACCTCCACTGACACATCATCATTACCCAGAGTCCATGGTTCACATGAGGGTCCACTGTTAGTGTTGCACAGTCTGTGGGTTTGGATGAATGTATAATGACGTGTATCCATCATTAAACTATCATACAAAATGTTTTCATTGCCCTGAAAAAATCTGTTTCACCTACTTATCCCTTCCCTTCCCACCAGCCTCTGACCTTTATATTGCCTCCATAGTTTTGTCTTTTCCAGAATGTCATATTACGTAGCCCTTTCAGATGGGCTTCTTTCACTTAGCAATACCCACTTAAAATTTCTCCCTGTCTTGATAGCTCATTTCTTTTTAGCACTGAATAAAATTGGACTGTCTGGATGTACCACAGTTTATCCATTAACCTACTGAGGGACATCTTGACTGCTTCCAAGTTTGGGCAATTATGAATAAAGTTGCTATAAACATCTATGTGCAGGTTTCTGGATGGACATAAGTTCTCAGATCCTTTGGGTAACTCTCGAGGAGCACGATTGCTGGATCATATGGTAAGAGTATGTTCAGTTTTGTAAGAATCTGCCAGACTGTCTTCCAAAGAGGCTGTACCATGTTGCATGCCCACCAGCATCGACTGAGTGCTCCTGTTACTCCACATTTTTGCCAGCATTTGGTGTTTTCAGCCATCCAGATTTCAGCTCTTGTAATAGGTGTGTAGAGGTGTCTTGTTATTTTCTTTTTTGAAGATTTTATTTATTTATGAGAGAGAGAGAGGAGAAGCAGAGGGAGGAGGAGAGAGAATCCCGAAACAGACTCCATGCTGAGTGTGGAGCCCAACGTGGGGCTTGATCCCACAACCCTGAGATCATGACCTGAGCTGAAACCAAGAGTCAGACGCTCAACCGACTGAGCCTGAGCCAACCGGGGGTCCCTCTCAATATTTCTGTTTGCATTTCCCTGATGACATATGCTGCAGAGTATCTTTCCTTCCTCCCTCCCTCCCTCCCCCCTCCCTTTTTTTCTTTTTACTAATATTGAGCAGTTCGGAGAATATGCATATAGTCACCTACCAGGCAGCTTTTTTCAACTTTTAAAAAAATGCGGTGGCACTTTTTCAATCTCAAGGGCTCTCAGTGGTCCCCCAGATGCTCCCAGAATAAATGGCAGTGTGGGCCGTGAGTCAGCCACCTGCCGACTGCCCTGGATGTATTGTTTTCTTCCACTGTGACTGGGCCAGCACTCTAGGCCTTTAACACAAAGGCATTGTTATTGACTAGTTTTGAAGGGACATTTATTTTCATCCGCCCTCCTAAACCACAACTTCGACACCTCCTCCTCCTCCTCTTCATAATAGTCGCAGTAGGGTGTTCAATTATAGCTAAAAGCCCTAGATTTAAGTGACAGATTAAGAGGCTCGGCAGGTTGCTACTATAATGTTCATTTCATCTGTGGGTTTATTTTTCTAACCTGCAGGCACCCCTTTCGACAAGGTGCTATTTGCTGATGTGTCCTGTGGCTGGCCAGCTCTCTTTGCTGGGCACTCACGGCATGGTCTTTGGGAGAGGTCAGCTGGAGGGAGCCCATCTGCAGGGCACTGTCCACAGCCCTGGCACCTTTGATCCTCGGGCCCTAGGGAGGCTCCAACCTCTCCGAGGGTCGGGAGTGTGGGAAGAATCCCATCAGACTCCCCCACTCCTGTCCCGGCCCCCATCCCCCAGCACAGAGCCTGGAACACATAGTGGAGGCTTCATAAAGTCTGTAGGATGAAAGAATGAAATGCTTCAAAGCAGGGAGGCTTAAGTGTCTGCATTTGCTTCAGATGGAGATAAGGGGAGAACTCTAAATACCATTCACTCCTCTTGAAATTATAGGAGAAAAAAAAAAAAAAAGAAATCTCCCCCTCTCCCAATTTTGGCTTTGTTTGGCTTCCAAGGGTATATTTCTGCACTCCATCCACTGTGCTCCTCTTCCTGTTCTCATCCAAGGACCCTCCCAGGCGTCTTTGACTTCCCTGGGATCTCATAGGAGCTGCTATCAGCTAGTCACCCCTTCAGGGGAGGATCTCCTCTGAACCCGAGGGCAGGGCTTTCCAAAAACTTGGCACTTTCTAAGGATGCAAGACTTCTAGAGTCTCAGGAATGAATTCCAATGGTGGAACTGCAGATACTCCTCTCAGGTCACAGAGGAGCTGTCTGGAGGTAGAGACTCCACTGTCTCTTCCCATGGGAATGAGGCTTCCATCTCAGACAGCAAGAGCTTTCTTGGGGGAACCAGACAGCAGAGATGGTGAGGTGGTCAGGCACTGCTACGCTAGGTTGGGCTCATCTTCTGTTTCACCCCGGTTGCCAGGCTGAGGGCACACAGCACCTTTCTGGCTGCACCTGCCCCTCCCACCCCTGCTTCCCAGGTCTTCCATAGCCCCAGGGTCCCTGCACTTAGAGCACTCAGTACAGGCTTGTCCTTCCAGAATTCTGCTCAGGCTGCAACTTCTTCCAGGGGCCTCTGCTTGTGCCCACGCTGGACCTCACTCTCATCAGCCCAGAGCAACTCTCTTGTGTGCTCCTACAGGTTCCTTCAGGGCAGGAGCAGTCTTTCTCATTTTATGTCTCTAGTGTCTGTTATAGTATCTGACCCAGTATAAACATGAGTGAAAAATATTGAGAGAAAGAGAGACAAAGATAGAGATAGAGAGAAGAAGAAGAAGAAGAAGAAGAAGAAGAAGAAAGAAGAAGAAGAAGAAGAAGAAGAAGAAGAAGAAGAAAAGAAGAAAGAAAGGAGGAGGGGGGGAGAAGAAGAAGAAAAAGAAGAAAAGAAGAAGAAGAAGGAGAAGAAGAAGAAGAAGAAGAAGAAGAAGAAGAAGAAGAAGAAGAAGAAGAAGAAGAAGAAATAGAAAAAGGAGAAGAAGGGGCGGGGGAAGGGGAAGAGGAAGGAAGACATTATGGGTTAGTCACCTAGTTTCTGCTATTTCCAATTAGTCTAATAAGTAATTGTCAACATAGTTCTAAAATAAAACTAGTGGTGTACGCATCCCAATGGATTTGCGCTTCCATCCAGAGGGCTGGTGGGTACTGGATTCTCTTGAGAACTGGAGCACTTGTCTTATTGCTGTGACGGCCCCGTCTAATAGATAATTAAACCCAGGGTTTTTCTTTCCATCTCCTTGATCCCTTATTTTTAGCAACTACTCCAATTTTAAGCCCCTTTTTGAAGTTGGATACTGTTGGTCTTTTATATTTAGCCTTTATCAGCAACCAGTTGGTGTCTGGTAATTGCAAATTATTTGAACAAGTGGCAAATTGTATAGTAAGAATCTAAAAAGGTCAGGGAATTGTGTCTAAAAAAAAATGCAGCTATGGGATTGAGAAATCTTCTCTGGAAGTATTAATTTAAGACAACTGCTAGGCCCTACAAGAACGAGGCTGGAAGTGCATCTGGTTTTCAGGCCCAGGTTGCTCTGCACTTAGTGGGGAGAGGCGGAGCACCCAGGCATGAGTGGGGTGTGTGTGTGTGTGAACAAGATTCAGCCAAGGCTAGCATTTAGCTGGACCATGTTGTTAGGTCCGGTTTAGATTCTGAGTGGTCAGGGTCCAGGCTACACTAATTATTAAATGTAATTTCCTTCTCCAAAGCTGGGGGGCTTCAATGTGTGCCCCTTCCGGTGGCGGCAAAGGGAGAGCCACCATGCCACCCGCTCCTGAAGCAAAAAAGTGCCTCCCCTCTCTCTCTCTTTTTTTTCCTTTTGGCTACACAGTGTATATTAAAGTTTAGGCTAGTCTCAAACAAAAGAATTACATTTTTATACCTTGCTTTTTAGGTGAATCTGGAGGTTTCGTCCACACCAGGAATAATGCTAAGGAAGTTTTGCATCCTGTCAGGTAAGTGAAGCCATCTACCCCTTACCCTCCATTCACGTCTCAGGTAATTATTTCCATCTGCCCCAAGTCCCCAGAAGAGGAAATTCTTGATGGAGGGAATATCTTTTTGTGGTCAGGGGTTTCCCCAGAAGAGACGGAGGCCAGCAACCATGAGCACTCTGGGGTGTGGTTGTCTTCGAGCATCTTGATTGCGTACAAATGCTCAAGAGAAGAGATGCTGAGAAGATGCCCAACACAGGACAGCAAGTGGGGGGACAGCTGTCCCCCACGCCCTTGTTGGGAGGCCCCCTCCTGCACCTGTGATGTTCTTCGGAAGGACAGCAGAGATTTCCAGGTTGCCCCTGTAGGTTCACTGCCAGGAGAGAAGAAGGGAACAGTGGAATTCAGTCCTTACTCAAAGTCCTCTGCTCTCCAGGCCAACCAAGAAGTATTCCATATTTTGGGTCCCTTCAGGCTTCTCTGGGGGTTCTTTTAGCAACCCAGAGCAGCCCTCGCCCAGCAGGGACTAAGTCATTGTTAGAACCCCCATTCACCCCAACCCCCAGCCCAAAAGGTGCTTGCACTTCCTAGAAGCTGGTTGCTGAGAAGTCCGTCACCCAGGGCCATGCTCGTCTCTGTCATCTCTCATTGCAGATGTCCCTGTGATGCTTGCTTGCCCCCAAGCTCAGAGTCAGAGAGGACAGCATGTCTAGAGACAGGGGGGGGGGGGCGGGCGGCCAGGGCCACTGGGTTGCTTCTACTAGAGGGCTGAGTGCACACACTGGGCAACAGGAGTTTCCCTGGTGTCCCTGGGCCTCTTGCCAGGCGGCCTTTCCTCTCTCACTCCTCCCCTTTCCTCTCTTTCCTTTGCTGCCATTCCTTGTGCAGACCTTCACCCTCCTCTTTTATTTTTATGTTCCACTACTGTGTCCTCCACTGTCCCCTTGGACCCTCTTCCTTCCCTGTGGTGTCAGCTCTGTCCTTGGGTCAGGCCATCCGCTCCATAGAAGGAAGGACACTCCCTGCCCACCTTCCCTCCTCCACCTGTGCACAGGCAGCTGAAGGCCCAGCTCCCTGTGTCCTCAACCCTGTGCCCTGCACCCCCAACTCCATCTCCCTCTTCTAGCTTGGCTCTGTTTTCTTTTCTGTGCGCCAGCTCTTCTCATCCTGGTTGTAAGCTCCTTAGAGGCAAGAAATACATGCTCACTTCTTCCTTCCTTTCTCCCTCCCTCTTTCCCTCCCTTCCTATCTTCCTTCCTGATTTTATTTATTTATTTATTTAGAGAGCAGGGGGAGGGGCCAAGGGAGAGGGAGCGAGAGAATCCACCCTCAGCCTGGAGCCCGACCCGGGCTTGATCTCATGACGGTGAGATCACGACCTGAGCTGAAATCAAGAGTCTGGACACTTAACCAACTCAGCCACCCAGGTGCTCCTACACTCACTTTTCTTTATGTTCCCCTCACAGCCTGGAAGGTACTTTGAAAAAACACTGGTTGATGCAGATATTGACTTAGCTAATGCCAGGCTGGTCTGCTTCCTACAGGCCTAAGGTCAGGGCTGAGGTGGCCACAGAATCTCTGAGGGGAGTTGTCTTTCTGGCAGGTCCCTGGGGTTCAATAAGAAGAGGAGGGGTTCCTGGGAGCCCAGGCTGTGAAGCCAGAGAATTGAGGGATTGCATCCTAGCCGTCTCGCTGACTAGGTGGGGGACCTTGGGAAGTGATCTTGCCTCTGAGTCTCATTTTCCTCCTCATCACCATGGGGATAATAGCCTCTCCGTTGCCGTGAAGATTAGATGTGATGCTGTTGGAAAGGGTCACTGCATGCTGTTTTCTGGTCTGTCCTCCTTCCTTGTCTTTGTGGAAGACAGGCGACATAGGTACTGAGCTCTGGGGCCACATCCCTGGGGTGCTGTCAATACAGATTGAGAGGGAACCCCGGGCCCTGGGTAAATGGGGCAGCAAACCCAGGTCCTGCTGGCTGGGGCTGCTGATGTCCACGCTAGGACACCCCAGGGCCAGCTGAGCCATCTGCTGTTGCTCACACCGCAAGGCTGCTCCACCTTATTAGTTTCCTAGGGCTGATGCTGATGATGCTGGGGGCCAGTGGGGACAGCTCTCGTGCCTCGGTGAGAGGTGACCAGCTGATGGACATTTCAGCAAGCTGGCTGTCCCTCTACCTGGCTAGAATGCAAGAGACTATGCAGGACCTTCCTTTACCTCCCATCATCCCTCACCAGGATGAGGCTGCAGAGCTTCTGGAAGGAGGTGGTGCCAGTCTCGCACACACCTCCTTGGTGTGTATGTGGTGCGGTCCATCCTCTGTCATGCTCTGGTGATCTTAGAGTGTCTTGGTTATGAACAGGCACTTTTGAGCCACAGGGACATGGGTTCGACTCTTCACCCACTGGCTGCCTCCTTGAGCTTCCATTGGCCCATCCGTAAAGGTGGGAGCGATGACACTTACCTGTGGAAAGGTCATGAAGGAAACATGAGATCATGTAGGCAAAGCGTGTAGTGGGGGTCACAGAGAAGGCCCACAGTCAAAGGTCTCATGCCCCGAGGCACGTTTTCCACAGTCATTGGTCTGGAGAGAAGGTGGGGGGCAATGGAAAGGCTTCACACATACACAAATGCTGGCATTTGGGGCTAAAGTGGACAACACGCCCCTGGGGGCTGGCTCACCGAGCTCAGGATTGATTGTCTTCCACCTGAAATTACCAAAGGGGTGGAGGAGGGGGGGCATCACGGGTCAAATGCGCACCGGGGTCTAGGCATCACGGTAGTTTGTTGGAGTGACTGAGTTCTCCCGCTGTGGGGTTTTCATGTGCGGGAGACGTGAAACGTAGCATGCACTGACATCATTTTAATAAGGCTCAGGCACTTCCACGAGATACTCTAGAGTCTTCCACTGAAATCGTTTTGCTGTCAAAAGCTGACATTATAACGACATTGCAGGAGAGACTCCCTGGGAAATCACTGCTCATTTCCTTTCAGGCAGTTCGTTTACCTGCAGAAGCTGGACTCTCCTGCTCTGCTCTGCAGCATCTGGCGATTGACATGATCCCGTAAGTCAATTTTGCAGCTGAGTGGACTGAGGTCCCAGAAAGCCAAAGGCCTGAAGTGGAAAATATCGAGCAGGTGACTCATTAAGGCTTGAGTGTAGAACTTGAGCCCCGAGGAGCGGCCTGCGCATTGCTGATCTTATTGAACATTAGGAGGCCTGATTGGACTGTGGCCTCATTTTAGGGTGGTGTGAGGAGGGGAGTGGGGTGGTGGTGCCTGGGAATATTTTCCACTGCTGATTTTCCAGGTTTTGAAATGCATTTTTTCTCCCACTCACCTCACTCTGATTCTTTATTCAATTCTCATCATCTGCCTCTGATGCTAAAACTTTCCTCTAGCACCTTCCATTCCGTTCCAACCAAGCATGAAGGCACGTGCCCTTCTCTTTAGCTATTCCTCATCTCGTCCTAACCCAGCAGAGGGCTGTGCCTTTGGTTTCCTGAGAACAGGGTGACCCACTGCAGTGATCTTTGGTCACCGTCCCCAGCCCCCCACCCCCCCCGCAACTCTTCAGTGTCAGAAAATGAGCAGAGCCGTCCCTCCAACAGAGCCAGCCTCTGGGCAATCCTTGAGGTCTGGACCCAGTTTTTTCCTCTTGGCTGAAATCTGTAGGCAAAAATCACCCTTTCCATTGGTCCCTTCTAGGCTTTAGCCACGCACTCTACTCAACGTCTCCCTCTTTCCGCTGGTGAGCTTCTCAACAGGTCATCCACATCTACCACTGCTCTTTCTTCCTCCTGAGGCCCCTCAGACCCTCAGTGGCTACCATCCCTGGTTTCTACTCAAATGGTCCCCCTGACAGTCAGAGGTGCCCCTCCAGGGGTCTGGCTGCCCTGTGCTCATCACTCTGCACCCCTTAGACATGGGCACTCTTAATAACCATCTTCTTTGAAACTCTTTCCTCCATGGGCCCCCAAGATATCCACTCTGAGCTCTTCACACTTCTGACCTGTGTCGTCTCATACTACCTTGACGTCTCTTCCACTGTTCACCCCAGAGCTATGCCCTCTTCAGGGCTCCATAGAGCATTCTTCTGTCTTCTAGTCTTCCTTTGAAAACTCCCTCATTCTTCAGCTCTCTTGAAAACTTGTGTCTCCAAGCCCTATGGGAGGGTAGTACTTAGAGCTGTGTCTCTAGTTTCTACTTAATTTCCAAGTTCTCTACTTGTATCTCAAATAACTCCCCAAATCTTTCTTCCTGGATGGGCTTCTAACACCTCACAAGAGGTACAAGCGCCTAAGCCAGGCTGTGTTCAAAGTCTCCCCATGCCTCTTCTTGCTTTTACTAACTGTATGACAGAGGGAAAATTATTGAACCTCTCTCTGACTCAGTTTCCCCATCTGTAAAATGGGGATAATAATCAAACTGACTTCATATGGTCATTGTGAGGCTTTGTTGAAAAAATACACATAATCTTTTACAACAATGCCTGACCAATGTTACCAAACACTTAAAACTTCTGTGTTCTCTTGGACATGTTCTTCTTTCCTCCACCCCATCCCACACATCTTTTACTGAGCCCTGCACTTTCCTCTGCCTTGGAACACCACCCCTGCCCTTGGTGTTCCAGGCTAGGATAGTGCATTTGGCTTTGAAATCCTCTCCTTATTCCCAGGTTCTTCTGCTCAATCCAGCCTGCATATCACATCTTTAAGCCTCACTTTTTTAAAAAATGATTTTTAATTTATTTATTCATGAGAGACACAGAGAAAGAGGCAGAGACACAGGCAGAGGGAGAAGCAGGCCCCATGCAGGGAGCCTGATGTGGGACTCAATCCCACACCCTGGGCTGAAGGCGACGCTAAACCGCTTAGCCACCAGGGCTGCCCTAAGCCTCACTTTTGTGTGCCTTTCATATCCTCACATTTCTTATAGGAGAAAGTTTCAGCATTGAAATCTGACCTGTTTTCTCCATCTCATCTCCCTTTCTCACCCACTCAAACACTCTGCTCCAGGCACGCCAAGTGTTCTATAGACACCCTGCTCATTTCCCCCTTCACCCTTCAGACCCTCCTTGAAATCCTTAGTAATTCACTAACACTCAAATGCCTACAGCGTTCACACTCCAAGTCTTCCATTAACGGACTTAATCGTATACAACTGTCTGGCAAGTGGAAGCCATGCCTCCTGACGAGCCTGGGAGCTCCTGGGCGTAATGACTATGTCATGCATGCATTCCTTTGTGTCCCCCAGAGCACCTAGCACAATGTCTTGCTCCCAGTATGATGTCAATAAAGATTTGTTGGCCATTTGGCCAAATAATCAGAATATCAGATTCGCCATTCCCTGTGACTATATACAAATATGTGAGGGAAATCTGTGAACTCTCCATGAGACTTGATCTTTGCTTTCTGCATCCACTATAGTCATGTAAGTGTGTAAACGGGCTGGACTGGAACAATAAGTGGGTTTAAGAAGAATGAGTTGGTAAAGGGAAACTGAGTTATTGATAATATAGGAAGAGCTGGTTATTTTTGGGTTTCAGGGCATCTTAAGGGCTTGCTCCAGTGTATCCCATAATTATTCATCCCCCGGGTTCCTGTTTCTTTGCTTACATCATGCACATATTGATTAAACATTTCATTTGGTTGGATTCTGGAACCATAGTCTTAGGCTGCGATGTTTACCAGTTGACTTAATGATGAATGACAGATCTGAAACCTTTCTTGTCTGGTTTGTGAGAACCGGTTGTCTGTGCCACAGCCATTCTGACTAGCTGTGATGCGGGCTCAACCTTTGAATGGACTGGTGGAGGGACACACAGACCCCTGTCTGGGCAGTGATGTGCAGAGCCAGCCTTATTCAGGATGGTAGAAATAGCTTCTGTTTCTTGGAAGTGTTCCTGCTTTCAGAAGCAGAGACATCCGGGATAGGAGAGTATCAGCTCTTCCTTCTTCACTACCCTCTTTACTTTTCAAAAGAGCAATATTTGAATAGCATCCAACCTAAGCATTCTAAGGCTTGTCCTCAAGCCCAAAAGCTTCCTTTCCCAGTGAAAATCAACCTCATTTTAAATCAGTCTTTGTGTCTGCATTTGGCTTTTAAGATTTTTTTTGTGAACTTCATCAACATTACTGACAAACTGGGAGATGCCCAAATCTCAACAGAAATCAATCAAGTGCTACAATTTTGGGGGAAAAAGTTGCTTTGTTTTCTGACTTGTACCAAAAACAACGGCTCCAATCTGTCATTATGACTGAGAATGTGTCACAACAATCTGTTTTTATTCTTTAGGAGAGAAGAACAACATCTTGCTCTCCTCCAGCTACAGCTAATTTGGAAAATTTGCAAGCTGACATGCAACTTGATTAAAATGACCCAGAGCCACCAATTCTTTTAAAATGCAACTCAGCGCTCACAACCCCAGACCTTCTATAGTCCAGTTATCTCCTTCACAGCTTGTTTTTTTTTTTTTTTTTTTTATGTGTGGGGTGGGGAAGGACTTAATGTTATAATCCACATAGATATTTTAAATTATTTTTTATTTTCCCTTTTCAGCTCTACTGTCATCATGGATTTCCTTTATCATCTAGTGAAGAGGAAAAATCGTGGGACATCTCTAAGAGACCAGTGTGAATTTCATAGTCTTCGGCACAGAGCAGGCACATGATCCAAATGAAGCATCCACGCTGGAGTTGGAGGCTATTTTGACATTGTGGTTTCACTTCCATTCCACAATTTTAGAAAATATGTACAGATCTGTCCTAGATTGAATTGGCTTCCTAGGTCTTTGTTAAATCCTGGCTACACCAAGAATAATAATATTTCCTCCTAGGGAAAGCCATGGATAAAACAAACAATAACTATTTGGCCCATTCTAGGACTAGGAATCATGAGATTTCACATAATGGAAACTGAGGCAGTGCTCAAGAATTAGAGTGTGGATTTGCTTTATAAATATACTCTTAGGAATATCTCATTTTTCTTTATGACATCTAAAAGTGTATGCTCTCGGCCCATCAGTGAAGAACGATGTTAATGTGGGCTGGCATGGGTGCCCACAGCTGTATTGTTCACTAACACAATGTATGATTATTAGGAGACAATATACAATTATATGTTGAATTATGTGAGCGAACTCTACGTGTTGGGATTCTATCTCAGAGAGAGGATAGCTAATACTGGTTGAGACCATGTAAATGCAGACACTCATTTGTCAGGGAATGTACAGTAATGAGAATCAGTTCTGAATCCTGTTGCCTTGGCAACCTATTCTAAAATGATGTAGATAAAGAGCTAGCAACACTTATCAATGAAGCCAGCGTGCCTTGGGAAGGAAAGCTGCTGAAAATAAGGCATCAAGCATCAGGCCAAACTGACTCTTAGGGGGATGGCCCTCTTCAAAATTGGGTCAAGATGTGAAAATGAGGGATCAGGCATTAAGGTCATGACTATCATCAATACCCCACAGGATATTCTGGTCAAACACATATCCATCCTCAAGGCTGTGGGGACATTAATCACTCAGGGTCCAGCTCTTACTCATGGCAGCTCTTTTGAACGGGACATTTTCATGTGGCTGGATAGTAACTGAGATGTCAGAGGGGACATCCTAGGGTGAGTAAGTGTAGATCAACTCGCCGTTTGGAAGACATGGGGCTCAGAGGGTGACAACAACATCTGGATACTTCCCTTTTCCCCAGGTCTCTTCTGTCTAATGTGAATACATGATCTGGTTCAGAAGAACTGATAGCGTGAGCTCCTTTTTGAAGATGAGGAAAAGAAGGCTGAGGACAGTTTAGCTTGTTTATGTTGTGTCTTAGAGACAAGTCAGGACTAGCTAGCGTCAGGGGCTGTTCTTCCCAACAGCTGGACTATAATCTCTCAGGCATCCCATTGTCCCCCTACCTGACCTCAGAACCTGCACTTTTTTTTTTTCATTTCTTTTTTTTTTTTTTTAAAGATTTTATTTATTTATTCTTGAGAGATAGAAGGAGAGACAGAGCTAGAGACACAGGCAGAGACACAGGCAGAGGGAGAAGCAGGCTCCATGCACCGGGAGCCCGACGTGGGACTCGATCCCGGGTCTCCAGGACCACGCCCCGGGCCAAAGGCAGGCGCCAAACCGCTGCGCCACCCAGGGATCCCTTTTTTTTCATTTCTGACTCAGCGCAAGACCTAATAAGGGCTCACTCTGTGATCCTGGCTTTGAATCCTGCCTGAACTGTACACACTAAACTCAAAATCAGCAACAAGGTTCCTGGGGGATGAGTGGGGTTGGGTAGCTAGCTCCTTTAGCACCCGCGGGGCTGAGGCAGGACAGGCCTCTCCAGTACCTGCACCTGAGTCAGGTGCCTCTTGCTGGGAAGTGGGCGGACATGCCTCTCTGGGCAACCTATTTTATCCTGAGAATATCAATAGAGAGATTGTAAGACTGCATTTTGAAAGTTGTTTTTTAAAAAAGATTTTATTTATTTATTTGAGAGAGAGAGCGAGCAGGAGCAGGGGAGGGGCAGAGGGAGAAGTAGCTCCATGGGAAGCCTGACCTGGGGCTCAATCCCAGGACCCTGAGGTCATGACCTGAACTGAAGGCAGATGCTTAACCAACTGAGCCACTCAGGTACCCCTGAAAGTTTCTCTTTATAGTAGTACATTTTGTCCAAATTTTAAGAAACCTATTTTAGTTGTGTTCTTTTAAATTATATTCCATCAAGTTCAGGCTGACTATAATCCGACCAGAACAATAACCCAAACATCTTCCAGATATGGAACTTCAATAATTGTTTACGTTACTATCAAGCCTGAGATTCAAAGAGGGAAGGGGTGCTAATTTGCATGTTGTTAAGAGTCATTTATGAAGAATACTCAGAGATTACACTTAATAATACTGTACTGCATATTTGAGAATTGCTAAGAGAGTAGATCTTATAAGTTCTCATCACAAGAAAAACAATTCTGTAGCTAGGTGTAGTGATGGATGTTAGCTAGAATTACTGGGGTGATCATTTTGCAATATATACAAATATCAAGTCATTATGTTAAACACCTGAAGCTAATATAATGTTATATTCAATTATACTTCAATTTGAGAAAAAAAAAAAGGAAAAAAAAGGAGAGTTCCAAACAAAGAAACTCCTCCAAAACCACTCAGAGAAAAAGATAAAGACTTAAATTGCCTATGGTGGCATATGTTTAACTTCTGGGCTCCTACGTGGAGCAAAATGTTTATTTAAAGGCCTTTTTGCCCTTTTAATTACTGAGTCACAGATTAGAGAAGGCTGCTTCTTCCCACTCTATTCCTTCATTTGCAACAGCTCCTCTTTCTTTCTCCCTTTTTTCCTCCCTCTTTCTCCCTTTTTCCTCTATTTTGAGCCCCTACTTTTTATCAAACACAGCTCTGGACACTAGGGATGTGAAAGCAGCTGAGGTACAAATCTGCCCATATGGGGCTCCTCTTCTGGTTGGAAATAGACACAAGGTTTTTTTTTTGTTTTTGTTTTTTAAGATTTTATTTATTTATTCATGAGAGACACACAGAGAGAGGCAGAGACACAGGCAGAGGGAGAAGCAGGCTCCATGCGGGGAGCCCAATGTGGGACTCGAGCCCAGGACCCCAGGATCTTGCCCTGTGGGGCACCCCATGCAGGACTCGGGACTCAGTGGGGGACTCAACCCCCAGACCCAGACCGGGGATCACGCCCTGAGCCAAAGGCAGATGCTCAACCGCTGAGCCACCCAGGTGCCCCTAGACACAAGTTTTTGATGACCACTGTCCAAAGTCTTACAAGCACAGAAAGAAGAGAAATGGGGTCGAGGTCAGGGAAGGGCTCAGGTGCAAGCAACCTTTCAGCCGGGCTGGAGGGGTAAGTAAGTATTTGCCAATTGGAGAAAGGAGATTTGTGGGAGGGGGAGGGGCTTTCTAGGCAAAAGGAAGGGCATGAGTAAAGGCATGATGATAAAAAGTGGGGTTTAGGGAATGTATTTAGTCAGTGGAAGTAATGGAGAGAGCCTACCAAAGTTTATGCTGTCCTTAATACCACAGACTAGTTGCTCAGCCAGGGACTACATTTCCCAAGCTCCTTTGTATCTAGATGGGGCCATGTGACTAG